>NC_066537.1:4870755-4873255 GCF_024679095.1 Eriocheir sinensis
CTGGTTTCCTCCCTTAAAAGTGTGTAAATAACTGTAAATCCTTGTGTAAATATGTTAGCTGATACGAGAGAGAGAGGGAGAGAGGGAGAGGGACAACAGAGAAACATATACGGAGGTAGAAGGTCTATATCGTGTGGCTTATCAATCTGTATATCCTGCTCCCACGTATTTAGATATTAGAGATAGATTGCAAAGGTGTTATTGTAAGTGTTTGTTATGCCTGTGTCTGTGTGCGTGTCTGTGTGTGTGTGTTAGTGAATGTGGATAGAAAAGGTATTTGAAATGTCACAGTCCCACGTGGGTTAGTGCATGGATGGTACACAGAGGGAGATTATGGTTCATTAGGTGTTGTTTGCTAGGGTTTGTATGGAGTTATAGTAGTGTTGTAATTTGTAGGGTTGCTGTCTCCGTATGTTAACTCTCACTGTCCACTTCCGCTCCACGACGGCCTCGGTAACCTCCCGTCTCTCTCTCCCCTTCCCTCCCCTTTCCCTCTCTCTCTATCTATCCCTTCCTCCTCCCCCCCTACCAGATCCCCCCTTCCTCCCTCCCCCTCTCTCTCTCTGTCACCCTTAGGCTTACCCCCCCCCTCTCCCTACCCTCCGTCCCTCCCCTCCTTCCCTTCCCCCTCCTCCCTCCCCCTCTCCCTCCTCCCCCTCTCTCTCTCTCTCTCCGTTCCCTCCGTCCCTCCCCTCCTTCCCCTCCCCTTCCTCCCTCCCTCCCCTTCGCCAGCTCAGCACAGCAACCCTTATTATGAAGTTCTGTTGGATTCCTTCTCAAGCCAGAATTCACCCTAAATCGGCACTCTTCCTCCTCCTCTTGTGTCCGGTTCTTCCTCTTCTTCCTCTTGTGTCCGGTTTCTTCCTCTTCTTCCTCTTGTGAACCTGAGCGAAAAGTTTGGTTACCTAACGTACGGTCGTGTCAGGAATTCTTTTTTTTTGTGTGTCTATCACGAATTTCATGGCGTTGGTTTTGGTGTCGTTTTGAAGAGCGTCATTTTCTACGTGTTTGTGTGTGTGCAGTTTTGGTATTAGTGCTTTGGTTGTTTGGTTTTCTTATATATATTCTACCCACTCTGCTTCCTGTCCCGACCGTGATGACGACAGGAGTCACTCTGCCCGCGGTTTGCTGGGAGGGTAGAGGGTAGCGGGACGCCTAGCGGGTCAGAGGCAAGAACAAACACATGTTATCTAATAGGAGTGGCCATACAGGACGCGGGTAGCGGGTAAGCTTGGAGGGAACCCGCTACCCCCGTCCTGTATGGCCACTCGTATTAGATAACATGTGTTTGTCCAAGCTTACCTGCTACCCCCGTCCTGTATGGCCACTCGTATTAGATAACATGTGTTTGTCCAAGCTTACCAGCTACCCCCGTCCTGTATGGCCACTCGTATTAGATAACATGTGTTTGTCCAAGCTTACCCGCTACCCCCGTCCTGTATGGCCACTCGTATTAGATAACATGTGTTTGTCCAAGCTTACCCGCTACCCCCGTCCTGTATGGCCACTCGTATTAGATAACATGTGTTTGTCCAAGCTTACCTGCCACCGCGTCCTGTATGGCCACTCGTATTAGATAACATGTGTTTGTCAAGCTTACCTACCCGCGTCCGGTATGGCCACTCGTATTAGATAACATGTGTTTGTCCAAGCTTACCCGCTACCCGCGTCCTGTATGGCCACTCGTATTAGATAACATGTGTTTGTCCAAGCTTACCCGCTACCCGCGTCCTGTATGGCCACTCGTATTAGATAACATGTGTTTGTCCAAGCTTACCCCCTACCCGCGTCCTGTATGGCCACTCGTATTAGATAACATGTGTTTGTCCAAGCTTACCCGCTACCCCCGTCCTGTATGGCCACTCGTATTAGATAACATGTGTTTGTCCAAGCTTACCCCCTACCCGCGTCCTGTATGGCCACTCGTATTAGATAACATGTGTTTGTCCAAGCTTACCCCCTACCCCCGTCCTGTATGGCCACTCGTATTAGATAACATGTGTTTGTCCAAGCTTACCCCCTACCCCCGTCCTGTATGGCCACTCGTATTAGATAACATGTGTTTGTCCAAGCTTACCCGCTACCCGCGTCCTGTATGGCCACTCGTATTAGATAACATGTGTTTGTCCAAGCTTACCTGCTACCCGCGTCCTGTATGGCCACTCATTAGATAACATGTGTTTGTCCAAGCTTACCTGCTACCCCATGTCCTGTATGGCCACTCGTATTAGATAACATGTGTTTGTCAAGCTTACCCCTACCCCGTCCTGTATGGCCACTCGTATTAGATAACATGTGTTTGTCCAAGCTTACCCGCTACCCGCGTCCTGTATGGCCACTCGTATTAGATAACATGTGTTTGTCCAAGCTTACCTGCTACCCGCGTCCTGTATGGCCACTCGTATTAGATAACATGTGTTTGTCCAAGCTTACCCGCTACCCCCGTCCTGTATGGCCACTCGTATTAGATAACATGTGTTTGTCCAAGCTTACCCGCTAC
>NC_066537.1:4883255-4893255 GCF_024679095.1 Eriocheir sinensis
AGTGAGATTTAACCATTCCCAGCATCCACCAGTGAGATTTAAACGTTCCCAGCATACAACAGTGAGATGTAACCCATCCCCGCATCCACCAGTGAGATTTAACCTTTCCCAGCATCCACCAGTGAGATTTAACCTTTCCCAGCATCCACCAGTGAGATTTAACCTTTCCCAGCATCCACCAGTGAGATTTAACCTTTCCCAGCATCCACCAGTGAGATTTAACCTTTCCCAGCATCCACCAGTGAGATTTAACCTTTCCCAGCATCCACGAGTTACATGCAGCCTCCAACTAGCCACCTTCTCCTCCTCCTCCTCCTCCTCAGGCATCGTATATGAAAGTGTTCTACGTCGGGGCCACCGTGGGTAACGCTATGGTTATCAAGGTCATCTCTAACATGCTCTGCTGCGTCCACGTGGTTGCCATGGGGGAGGCGCTCATGCTTGGTGAGGTCCCGGGGGTGTGCTTGGCCCTGGGTGTACGGGGGAGGACCTAGGGGAAAGGGTCTGGTTACGTGATTGACTCGTGACTGACAGAGCGTGAAGTTGCATATAGTGATGGTGTGAGCAGGAATGAGGGCCAGTAATAGCGGTACCAGAACCAATAATAGCGGTGCCAGAAGCAATAATAGCGGTACCAGAAGCAATGATAGCGGTACCAGAAGCAATGCAGAGGAAGGGAACCGTTAAACTAGAGCCATTATAGTGACAAAAATAACAAGAGAGAGAGAGAGAGAGAGAGAGAGAGAGAGAGAGAGAGAGAGAGAGAGAGAGAGAGAGAGAGAGAGAGGGCTGTATAGTGAATGGATGGTGTGTGTGTGTGTGTGTGTGTGTGTGTGTGTGTGTGTGTGTGTGTGTGTGTGTCTCATTAGCTAATAAACACCTGTAATTTTCACATGGACTCCTTACTTCCACCTGTGTATTTCTCAGGTACACCATGAGTTGTATGTTTTCATTTATCTATCTATCTGTTTATTTGTATCTATCTATCTGTCTGTCTGTCTAGCTGTTTAACTATATTTAGCTAACTGCGTATCCCCCCCCCCTATATTTCCACCTATCAACCTCCTCCTCCTGCACCCACTCCTTCAGGCAAGCGAGCTAACATTGACCCTTCCTTAACTGTCTATCCACTTAACACATGCCTATATAACTATCTATACATCTAACTACATATTCTTTCCTCAATTTCCACCTATGAACCTCCTCCTCCTGCATCCACTCCTTCAGGCAAGCGAGCTAACATTGTCCCTTCCTTAACTGTCTATCCACTTAACACATGTCTATATAACTATCTCTATATCTAACTACATATAATTTTCCCCATTTCCATCTATCAACCTCCTCCTCCTTCACCCACTCCTTCAGGCAAGCGAGCTAACATTGACCCTTCCTTAACTGTCTATCCACTTAACACATGTCTATATAACTATCTATACATCTAACTACATATTCTTTCCTCAATTTCCACCTATGAACCTCCTCCTCCTACATCCACTCCTTCAGGCAAGCGAGCTAACATTGTCCCTTCCTTAACTGTCTATCCACTTAACACATGTCTATATAACTATCTATACATCTAACTACATATTATTTCCTGTATTTCCACCTATCAACCTCCTCCTCCTACATCCACTCCTTCAGGCAAGCGAGCTAACATTGTCCCTTCCTTAACTGTCTATCCACTTAACACATGTCTATATAACTATCTCTATATCTAACTACATATAATTTTCCCCATTTCCATCTATCAACCTCCTCCTCCTTCACCCACTCCTTCAGGCAAGCGAGCAAACATCGATCTCAGGACCTTCTGGGAGGGGATAAGGCTCAGTGTGGGGAACAGCTTCGTGTGGGAAACCGCGGCGCCTGTGGTCTTCAACGGAGGCGATTACGACCCTGGTTTCTCCCTCTCCCTGCAGAATAAGGACCTCCAGCTGGGATACGATATGGCTAGGAAGTTTAAAGTAAGGGGGTTGTGTTGTGGTAGTGGTGGTAGTGGTGGTGGTAGTAGTTGTAGTTGTGGTTGCTATTTTGTTTTTTTTACGCTTTTTCCTCCGTGGGTTTTTTTTCTCTTTCTCTCGTTATTGTTTATTTTCTTTCTTTCTTGCTCTTTTTCTCTCTTTTTCTTCTTCTTTTCTCTCTTCCTTTTCTTATTTATTTGTTTATGCATTTATTCTGTTTTTATTTCAGTTATTTCCTGTGTATTTGTCCTTCATTATCCTCCTCCTCCTCCTCCTTTCCTTCTCTTCCTCCCCCTCCTACTTTTTCTACTACTACTACTACTACTACTACTACTACAACTGCTGCCCCTTTCTACAGGTTCCCATGGCCCTCCACCAGCAGACCCTTAGCACCTACAGGGCCGCCGAGTACCAGTTCGGGGAGGAGGCGGCCTGCTACATCGTCCCTCGGGCCCTGGAACTGTCCCTTAACGAGTTCCTTCAGATTCCAGGATTCGCTAAGTGGGTGATTTTAATGTAGTATTAGAAATGGTGATGTTTAGTTTAGTTTACCTTTAAAGAGTTTGTTTTCTATGTATTTTGGTGTGTTAGAGAGAATGGTTTTAGAGGTAGACTATAGGAGTGTTAGATACGTTTGCTTATTTTTCGTTTAGGACTTAAAATGGAGGGGAAGAGAGGAAAGGAAGGGAAGGAGAGAGGAAAAGAAAGGAAGTAGGGGAAGTAAGGGAAGAAGAAATAAAGGAAGGAAAGGAGAGGAAAGAAACAAGAGGAAGGGAACGTAGGGAAGGGAAGGGAATTGGAAAGGAAAGTGAAATGAAGGAAAGTTAAAGAAAAGGAAAGGAGATTAAGCAAGACGAAGAGGGGAGGGAGAGAAAGGGGAGGGGAAACCGACTATATTTCTCTCTATATTCCCTTCTTTATTTCTTTTCCACTATATCTCCATTTCTTTCCAGGTGGGAGTACAACAACGTAATCCAAGAAGGCTCCCTCAACGTCACCCACGAAGGCATTGAGGACAGGAAAGAGGACCAGTAATAACGGTACCAGAACCAATACAGAGAAAAGGAACCATTAAACCAGAATCAATACTGCCATAAGGAATCAGAGAACCATTAAATCAGAACCAATAATGCCAAAAAGTGCCAGAGAAGAGGCATTGATGGCAACCAAGAGGACCAGTAATAGCGGCACCAGAACCAATACAGGGAAAGGGAACCATTAAAAGAGTACCAATATTCCAACAAAGAGCAATGCAGAAGAGAGAGGCATTGAGGATAAGAAAGAGGACCAGTAATAGCGGTACCAGAACCAACACAGGGCAAGGGAACCATTAAATTAGAACCAATACCGCCAGAGAGAGAGAGAGAGAGGGCGTGGGCGTAGGCGTGGGCGTAGATAAAGGAGTAATGGGCGTGTATGGGCGTATGCTAAGGCCTTGCGTAGCCTAATATGGCATGGGTTAAGGATGCTGTTATTGTTCCTTTCTCCTCATTATAATTATCATCATTATTTATCTTTCATTTATTGTTTGAGTTTATTTATGTGAGGTTCGGTTATTGTTGTTATTTCCTATTGATATATTTATTCTTTTTTTATCTGTTGTTGAATTGTTTTGAAGAGAAATAAAAAAAATGATTAGAATGATTGTTTAAGTTGGGTGCCTACTACTACTACTACTACTACTAGACTACTACTACTACTACTACTAGACTACTACTACTACTACTACTACTACTACTACTAGCCTACTACTACTACTACCAAAGATTATATAGCCTACTATCTACACTCTTTGCTACTACTACTACTACTACAACTACTACTACTACTACTACTACTACTACTACTACTACTACAACTACTACTAGCCTACATCTCCATTCCTCCTCCTCTTCTTCCTTTTCTTCTTTTCCTCCTCTCTCTCTCCCTCCCTTCCTCCTATACATAAGAACTAGTGATAGATAAACACTTAACTAATATCTATCTATATCTACTTTACTTCTATCTACTTTACTTGGGTAGATAAATGCAAAATAAAAATAAAAATGCTCGCTAACGGACTTCCAATTTCTCAGTTTTGTTGACAGAGTGACTTCGGGCGGGTGTTGTTTTATTTTTGCTTATTTTCCATCTAATATCCAGAGATTTATTGCTCTATGGCTGTTCTACATACTCTTGAAGCCTTTATTGATATTTAGTGACATAGGGGAGGCGTAAATCAGGATGGTAAATGGGGGAGAAAGGCGTAAATTGTGATAAACGTTTGAATATAGAGGAAGGAGGATTTCCATGCCTCGTGGGAGCTTGTTTCGATTGCCTCCTCCTCCTCTTCCTCTTCTTCTTCTTCCTCCTCCTCTCTCTTCTTTAGAACTCTATCTCATTCTCTTCCTCTCTATCTTTTCTCTCTTTCATCTCTTTTTTTTTTTCTCTCCCTACTCTGGTGTTCCTTTCCTCTTCCTCCTCCTCCTCTTCTTCCTCTTCCTCCTCTTGTTCTTCCTCTCTCTTCTCTAGAACTCTATCTCATTCTCTTCTTCTCGATCTTCTCTCTCTTTTTCATCTCTTCCTTCTCTCCCTCGTCTGGTGTTCCTCTTCCTCTTCTTCCTCTTCCTCCTCCTCCTCCTCTTCTCGTTCTTCCTCTCTCTTATCTAGAACTCTACCTCACTCTCTTCCTCTCTATCTTCTCTCTCCTCTCTTCCTTCTCTCCCTACTCTGGTGTTCCTCTTCCTCCTCCTCCTCCTCTTCTTCTTCCTCTTCCTCCTCTTCTCGTTCTTCCTCTCTCTCTCTCTCTCTCTCTCTCTCTCTCTCTCTCTCTCTCTCTCTTCTTATAACCACCCCACCTCTCCCCCTCCTCCTCCTCCTCCTCTCCCTATCCTCTCCTCGCCCTTCCCCTTATAAGTACTCCTCCTCTCCTTCTCTCCTCCTCCTCCTCCATCTCTCCATCTACCACTCACATCCTCCTCTGCATCTGTTGGGTAAGGTAAGTCCACCTGTTACCTGTTACCTGTTACCTGGTGATAGTAGTGATGATTCTTGATTAATAGATTGTTTATTTGTAAGTAATTTCACGGTACTGTATTTCCCATCGCGGCCCTGCTAATACAATCTCAAGGGGGTGAACTTAAGCATAAAGGTTAATGTATAAGAATGATTACTTACAAAATTAACACATGGGATAATTCATTGTGGAAATATATACAGACGTTGTGACGTTAGTGTGTGAGTGGGTGTGATTCTATAGTTACTGGGTACCGTGTTAGCATGGGTCACCAATCACTAGTTTGTTATACTCGTGATGTTATTAGTGATGTTATGTGAGGTTGTGATGTTTGGTGACTGCTGTGTGACTGTGTGTGTGTTATGGTGATTAGCGTTAGTATTAGTGACAAGACGCGCTATTTTTATATTCGTGATCTTAATTAAGTTTATGTTATACTCGTGATGTTACGTGAGGTTGTGAGGTTTGGTGTCTATTGTGTGACTGTGTGTGTTAAGGTGATTAGCGTTAGTGTTAGTGACCAGACATGCGTTATTTTTATATTCGTGATCTTAATTAAGTTTGTTATACTCGTGATGTTATCGGTGATGTTACGTGAGGTTGTGAGGTTTGGTGACTGTGTGTGTGACTGTGTGTGTTAAGGTGATTAGCGTTAGGGTTAGTGACTAGACATGCGTTATATTTATGTTCGTGATCTTAATTAAGTTTGTTATACTCGTGATGTTATCGGCGATGTTACGTGAGGTTGTGAGGTTTGGTGACTGCTGTGTGACTGTGTGTGTTAAGGTGATTAGCGTTAGGGTTAGTGACAAGACATGCGTTATTTGTATACTGGTGAGCTTATTGTATTATAAAAGGGAGAAAGGTTAGTATACGAGTAGAGAGGTTTAGCGGTGAAGAAAGCTTAGAACGGACAAATTAGTATAGTACAGAGAACACGTTCATATTCAGATTCAGACTTTTATTAAGAACAGGGGGGGGGGGATATTACAAAGAAGGGGGGAGGGGGGTACATACAAAGATCCTTAAGATTAACGAACTAATTACATGCGGAAGAGAGAGGGGAGAAAGTGAGGGAGAGATAGAGTTTAAGTAATATACGAATAGGTTGGGCTAGGTTAGGGAGGGGGGGCATATACAAGGATCCTTAAGATTAACGAACTAAGGACATACGAAAGAGAGAGGGGGGAGAGTGAGGGAGAGATAGAGTTTAAGTAACATACAAATAGGGAAGAAAGGCGAGGTAGTGAGGCTTGGGTGATTGAGGAGTGACTGTGTGTGTGTGTGTGTGTGTGTGTGTGTGATTAGCCTAGTTTAGCATCTTTTTGCCCCATGGAATTATATCTTTATTATTGTTATTATTATTATTATTATTATTATTATTATTATTATTATTATTATTATTATTATTATTATTATTATTATTGCTACTACTACTACTACTACTACTACTACTACTACTACTACATCATGTTTATTTATTTATTTGTTTATTAATACATTCAGGTGTTTACGGACGTGATGAGCTTAACTACGTGTGTGTGTGTGTGTGTGTGTGTGTGTGTGTGTGTGTGTGTATTGTTCCCCTCTATCTGATCACCGTGGAATGTGTACACAACCGAGTCCTCTCTAAGCTGTGTACGTGTTTTGTTTACATACACGGCTGCTTTGTGTGCGTTTATGTGCGTTTCCATGTACACCCGGGGTCCTGGTATCGATGTATGTAAGTTTTTTTATGGTGTACATGGCTGCGTTGTATCCATGTGCGTTTTTGGTGTGCACATAAGAGGGAGAGATGCTAGATTATTACTTATCATTTATATACGTTTTTTTTTTCATGTATACACGGCAGGTGGTATGTGTGTGTGTGTGTGTGTGTGTGTGTGTGTGTGTGTGTGTGTGTAACCGCATAAATTCGTTTCGCAGAGAGAGAGAGAGAGAGAGAGAGAACTTGCAAACCTAGAATTAATAGAGATTGTCACCTCCAGGATGTTGAGGGAGGAGGAGGAGGAGGAGGAGGGCAGTGAGAGAGAGAGAGAGAGAGAGAGAGAGAGAGAGACCGGAGAAAGGAAGGTGGGCGAGATAACCGGACCCGCCCTCTCTCTTTCACTCTCTCTCTCTCTCTCTCTCTCTCTCTCTCTCTCTCTCTCTCTCTCTCTTTCATCTGATATACAAGGCAGAGCATAATCTTAACCAGTTTCCCATTAAATATAAATAATAATGAGTCTCTCTCTCTCTCTCTCTCTCTCTCTCTCTCTCTCTCTCTCTATATATATATATATATATATATATATATATACCTATCTATCTATTTATCTATCCATCTCATATCACCACCACCACCACCACCACCACCACCACCACCACTACCACCACCACCACTACCACCACCATCACAATCACCACCACCACCACCGCCGTTTTCAGTACCCTTGTGGCATGCTTAGGGTACTAACTTAATTGCCCTCACACCCTTGCCTTTCACCCCGCACCCTTTTTACCTCATAGCTACCCTCGGGACCGGTTCGGCAACGGTTAGGTCAAGGGTAAGGTAAGGGAAGGAAAGGTAAGAGTGTGGGGAAGGCTGTAGTTGGTTGCTAGGTAGGTAGGAATCGTGACTTTGGAACCAATGTTATGTGTTATGCTACAGCTGGTACTACTACTACTACTACTACTACTACTACTACTACTATATAAAAGATACCTCCACCCATGTTCATTTTCCCGACACTACTACTACTACTACTACTATTACTACTACTACTACTACTACTACTACTACTACTACTACTACTACTACTACTACCAATCACTTGTGTCGCGGAGGAAGTCCTGTGGGAACTGCTTGTAACTATCCTCGCCTGTTATGTGTTTAGCCGTGTTTTATGTCACACACACACACACACACACACACACACACACACACACACACACACACACACACACACACAAGCAAACAAACACATATCTGCGCGCAAGAGTGGTTTCTGCCTTGTTTAGCAATAAAGCTAGGGAAAGGGGAGGAGGAGGCGGAGGAGGAGGAGGAGGAAGAGAAGGAGGAAAAGCGATAAGACTCCGGAGGTAGGAGAAGGATGTAGGTAGAGAGAGAAGGAGGAGGAGGAGGAGGAGGAGAAGTGTAAATTTAATGGGATGCTGGTGCTGTATGACCTTGAGAGAGAGAGAGAGAGAGAGAGAGAGAGAGAGAGAGAGAGAGAGAGAGAGAGAGAGAGAGAGAGAGAGAGAGAGAGAGAGAGAGAGAGAGAGAGAGAATATGATGGATCGACAGATGATGAGGGAGAGAATGGAGAGAAGAGAAAAAAAACAGGTGTGTGTGTGTGTGTGTGAGAGAGAGAGAGAGAGAGAGAGAGAGAGAGAGAGAGAGAGAGAGAACACTTGAATCTCTGCAACAAAATTTTTATATGCTTGGTTGTCTATAGTAAAATCATCCTCCTCCTCCTCCTCTTCCTCTTCCCTCGAGAAGTGACAAGTCAGACCAGTGCTTGAAAGGGAGGTCAAGTGCTTGATATATTTGAGAGAGAGAGAGAGAGAGAGAGAGAGAGAGAGAGAGAGAGAGAGAGAGAGAGAGAGAGAGAGAGAGAGAGAGAGAGAGAGAGAGAATTTTTTTTTTTTTACAACAAAGGAGGCAGCTCAAGGGCACACAAAAAAAGAAAGCAATAATAAAAAAAAGCCCGCTACTCGCTGCTCCTAAAGTAAAACAAAAGAGGTGGCCGAAAGGAAGATCAAATACAGGAGGAGAGGTGTCCTGTTACCCTCTTCTTGAAAGAGTTCAAGTCGTAGGCAGGAGGAAATATAGATGAAGGAAGATTGTTCCAGAATTTACCAGCATGAGGGAAGAAAGAGTGAAGATGCTGGTTAACTCTTTCATAAGGGGTTTGGACAGTATAGGGATGAGCATGAGTAGAAAGTCGAGTGCAGCGGGGCCGCGGGAGGGGGGGAGGCATGCAGTTAGCAAGTTCAGAAGAGCAGTCAGCGTGGAAATATCGATAGAAGATAGAAAGAGAGGCAACATTGCGGCGGAATTTAAGAGGTAGAAGACTATCAGTATGAGGAGGAGAGCTGATGAGACGAAGAACCTTAGCCTCCACTCTGTCCAGAAGAGCTGTGTGAGTGGAGCCCCCCCACACATGAGATGCATACTCCATACGAGGGCGGACAAGGCCCCTGTATATGGACAGCAACTGTGCAGGGGAGAAGAACTGGCGGAGACGGTACAGAACGCCCAGCCTCGAGGAAGCTGATTTAGTAAGAGATGAGATATGAAGTTTCCAGTTGAGATTTTGAGTTAAGGATAGACCGAGGATGTTTAGTGTTGAGGAAGGTGATAGCTGGGTGTTGTCAAAGAATAGGGGATAGTTGTTTGGAAGATTGTGTCGAGTGGATAGGTGGAGAAACTGTGTTTTTGAGGCGTTGAAGGACACCAGGTTCTTCTTGCCCCAATCGGAAATAATAGTAAGGTCTGAGGCTAAGCGTTCTGCAGCCTCCAGCCTTGAGTCGTTAAGTTCCTGAAGGGTGGGTCTTCTATTAAAAGAAGTTGAGTAATGATGATGATGATGATGATAATGATGGATTTGTTTAGACATTTAAGAGATTAAAGTGGGAAGGAGGAGGAGGAGGAGGAGGAGGATAAGAAAGAAGAAGGAGAAAACAATAGAGAAGTAAAATGAAAAAAAGATAAAAGAAAAGAAAAGGAGGAGGAGGAGAAAAAAGGGAGAGAGTGAATGTGTGAGTCATGTGTGTGTGTGTGTGTGTGTGTGTGTGTGTGTGTGTGTGTGTGTGTGTG
The DNA here is from genome assembly GCF_024679095.1 of Eriocheir sinensis. Lineage (NCBI taxonomy): Eukaryota > Metazoa > Arthropoda > Malacostraca > Decapoda > Varunidae > Eriocheir > Eriocheir sinensis. Next base: position 4,893,013 of record NC_066537.1, read on the forward strand.
TGTGTGTGTGTGTGTGTGTGTGTGTGTGTGTGTGTGTAAACATTTTGTAAGTCAGGTATGGTTCGATTTAAAGTCAGATTAGGTTAGGATGTTGTTAGGATATACTTAATTGTTTGCGTGTTAGGATAAGGATAGATTTAGTTGAGTTAGGTCATGCCAGAGTGCTTCATAAAATATTGGCTGCCGGAACTTCCCCTTAATAGGTAAAAACGTTGTGTAAATTAAGTATGGATAGGTTAGTCA
>NC_066537.1:4905755-4910755 GCF_024679095.1 Eriocheir sinensis
TTTATTGTTCGCCTGTTTGAAAAGCCTCTCGTGGAAGGTGTTACTGGGTTTACCATGGAGTGTTTTGTGACCCCAGTGATAGTTTGACACGACCTTGAACGGAAACAGTGCCCAGGTTAGTTAGTAAAAAAAGTACCCAGGTTAGTTAGTAAAAAAAGTACCCAGGTTAGTTAGTAAAAAAAGTACCCAGGTTAGTTAGTAAAAAAAGTACCCAGGTTAGTTAGTAAAAAAAGTACCCAGGTTAGTTAGTTAAAAAAAGTACCCAGGTTAGTTAGTAAAAAAAGTACCCAGGTTAGTTAGTAAAAAAAGTACCCAGGTTAGTTAGTAAAAAAAGTACCCAGGTTAGTTAGTTAAAAAAAAGTACCCAGGTTAGTTAGTTAAAAAAAAGTACCCAGGTTAGTTAGTTAAAAAAAAAGTACCCAGGTTAGTTAGTTAAAAAAAAGTACCCAGGTTAGTTAGTTAAAAAAAAGTACCCAGGTTAGTTAGTTAAAAAAAAGTACCCAGGTTAGTTAGTTGAAAAAAAGTACCCAGGTTAGTTAGTTAAAAAAAAGTACCCAGGTTAGTTAGTTAAAAAAAAGTACCCAGGTTAGTTAGTTAAAAAAAAGTACCCAGGTTAGTTAGTTAAAAAAAAGTACCCAGGTTAGTTAGTTAAAAAAAAGTACCCAGGTTAGTTAGTTAAAAAAAAGTACCCAGGTGGTTAGTTAATTAAAAAAAAGTACCCAGGTTAGTTAGTTAAAAATGATTACCCAGGTTAGTTGGTTAAAAAAGATTACCCAGGTTAGTTGGTTAAAAAAGATTACCCAGGTTAGTTAGTTAAAAAAAAGTACCCAGGTTAGTTAGTTAAAAAAAAGTACCCAGGTTAGTTAGTTAAAAAAAAAGTACCCAGGTTAGTTAGTTAAAAAAAAGTACCCAGGTTAGTTAGTTGAAATAGATTACCCAGGTTAGTTAGTTAAAAAAGATTACCCAGGTTAGTTAGTTAAAAAAATTACCCAGGTTAGTTAGTTAAAAAAAAAGTACCCAGGTTAGTTAATTGAAAAAGATTACCCAGGTTAGTTAGTTAAAAAAAAAAGTACCCAGGTTAGTTAGTTAAAAATGATTACCCAGGTTAGTTAGTTAAAAATGATTACCCAGGTTAGTTAGTTAAAAATGATTACCCAGGTTAGTTAGTTAAAAATGATTACCCAGGTTAGTTGGTTAAAAATGATTACCCAGGTTAGTTAGTTAAAAAAATTACCCAGCCAACGCCAACGTTCCCATTTTGGGAACATGGGAGTAAATATTCACCAAAAGAAACCTAATTATTTCATTGCTCTCAATGAGCACTAAAATGGTTTGGCTGATGTTGATTATGTAATATATATGGTTGTACTGTATGCAATCAAGAAATTAATATATTTTTTTAATATTTCAAAATTGCCATTTTTAGTTATCTTGAGTGTTTTTCTCCTGAATTTCACCATTGCTCAGATTTCCCGTCCAATGATTGCAATACATTGTTTCATCTTTCGTCAGACACTAATTTTTTAGATGAGACAATCAGAATGATGAAATTATTTCTGGTTTGCGATTCATAAGAAGAAAATTTATATGTTCCCAAAATGGGAACGTTGGCATGTTGTCTTATGTAAATCTATGTGCTTCTAAGAGGTAACGAGTGAAGACTGAGACACGTTGGATCCTGCAGTAGCCTAATACAACCGTGCAATATATAAGGCCACTGTCCCTGTCCCTGCTATCATTCGGTGCTCACTCATCCTCAAGCATGGACGTGTCGTCTTTTTACAGGTAGGTTTTACTGTTGTTTTCATTATGCCATTATTTTTTTTTTGTTGTAGTGTTTTCTCTTACTGTTGTTGTTTTCAAAATGACATTATTGCAGTGTTTTACTGTGTGTGTGTGTGTGTGTGTGTGTGTGTGTGTGTGTGTGTGTGTGTGTGTGTGCCTACATTTTCCCTTCAGTTATGGTCATTGATACTAAAGTGGATTATACGTGACAACTATATCAGCTTCATTAGTGCAGTTTTCTCTATGCTGCTCTTTTTCTGATGCACATGTATTTAATTTCTTTTCAGCCCTGGTAGACAACTGACTCGATTCACACATCTTGAAGTGGCAAACGATGCGGTTGAGAAAAGCAGAAGTCAGAAAATTGACGTGGTGTTGCTGCCTCCTGCTGCTGGATGTCGGGGTATTGAGAGTGATGAAGAGGATGACGATGATATTTTAGACAAGGATTGGATTCCAAATGAAGTTAGTGGTGAGGTAGAAGTTCACGAGGAGGAAGAAGAGGATGATGTTGCTGAGGAAGATGTTGCCAAGGAGAGTGAGAATGAGGAAAATCGGCGATGGAGGAAAACAGAAAGGTTACCACTACAAGCACACTGCATGCCGCAGAAGGTGGGAGAAGATCATTTTGGCAAGGAACCTTATGAAATATTCAACTTGTTCTTTGGGCCTGAAATTATCCAACACATTACTGAACAAACAAATTTGTATGCCGTTAGAGACAAGAATGCATCAAACTTTCATGTCACTGAGGAAGAAATACGTAAATTCCTAGGCCTATTGCTTATAAGTGGATACCACAGTCTGCCATCTGAAAATGATTATTGGTCCACAAGTGAAGATTTGGTAGCACCTGTATTTGCCAAAACAATGAGCAGGGACAGATTCCGTACCATCAAAAGGTACCTGCACCTTGCTGATAACTCAAATCTAGCAGGCTCAAAGATGGCCAAGGTCTTGCCCTTACTTGAAATGATAAGAAGTAACTGCCAAAAGTTTGGTGTTTTTCATGAACTACTAAGCTTTGATGAATCTATGATTCCGTATCATGGTCATCACTCTGCTAAGCAGTTCATAAGGAACAAACCAATAAGATTTGGCTATAAAATGTGGATGCTATGTGGAGTAGATGGATATCCATACACTTTTTCCATCTATTGTGGCAAAGAGGGTGACTCGAAGACTCGACAACTGGGGTCACATGTCGTGATGTCAATGTTGCAGCCAGTTGAAAGTCCTGACCACCATGTAGTGTTCTTTGACAATTTCTTCACAAGCCATGGATTACTGACAGAACTCACTGCAAAAGGGTTTCGAGCCTGTGGAACTGTTCGAGATAGCAGAACAGGCAAGTGTCCTCTCCCCTCAAAGAAAGAAGTTGAAAAAAAAGAACGAGGCTATTTTGACTACAAATCAGATGGTACAGTATTGTGTGTCAAATGGAATGACAACTCTAGTGTGACAGTTGCCAGCAACTACTATGGTGTAAATCCAATTCACAAAGTAGAACGACGTGTGAGGAAAGAGAACAAGAAAGCAGTTGAGCAGCCACATCTCATTCACATGTACAACAAGGGAATGGGAGGCGTTGATGTGTGTGACAGAATGTTGTCCTCTTACAGGCCGCGTTTGCGTTCAAAGAAATGGTGGTGGAACATTTTCTCAAACATGCTAAATCTGGCAGTGGTGGCTGCTTTCAGATTCTACCAATATATTGGTGGATCGGCAGGTATGTCACATATAATGTTCAGGAGAGAAATTGCTCGAGCAATGGTAAAGGTTCAAGAACACAGGAAGAGACTTGGAGGACCCTCCGTACAGCCAGCAAAAGCAGTGAGGTACGACGGAGTGAATCACATTCTGGACTCATGCACTCAAGGTAGATGCTGCCTCTGTATGAAGAACACACGACTGCAGTGCACAAAATGTGGAAAGAGACTCCACAAGGTGTGCAGTGAAGCCTATCATCAGAAGTAAACTAGTACCAAACATAAATAAATGGAAATAGTCTGTTATTCACAAGAATAAATATATATATTTTATAAAAAAAAGTACCCAGGTTAGTTAGTTAAAAAAAGTACCCAGGTTAGTTAGTTGAAAAAAAATTACCTAGGTTAGTTAGTTGACCTCCCGTAGAAGTTGCTGGGCTTTTCATGGACTGTTTTGTGACCCCAGTGATAGTTCTACACGACCTCTGCATGTTGAGCTGGAAAATGACCCATCAAAACCCGGTTAACCTTCTCTGTGGTCTCGGGAAACAATCGTATAGTGTGTGCCCGAGACGTGTAAAAATATAGACCATGAACAGTTTGGTGACCCCAGTGATAGTTTGACACGACCTCTGCATCTTGAACGTTAGAATCACCCATGAAAACCAGGCTAATCTTCTCTGGCCTTAGGAAACAAGCACACACATTTGACATGGCTTTCGTGGGAGTTCTGAGCATTTCCAGGGGTACTTTCATGACCCTGGTGGTAGTGTAACCCTTCCTCTATACCGTCAACCTAAAAGAACACTCATTACAACCACCGTGAGGAAACAAGCACACACATTTGACATGGCTTTCGTGGGAGTTCTGAGCATTTCCAGGGGTACTTTCATGACCCTGGTGGTAGTGTAACCCTTCCTCTATACCGTCAACCTAAAAGAACACTCATTACAACCACCCTGAGGAAACAAGCACACACATTTGACAAGGCTTTCGTGGGAGTTCTGAGCATTTCCAGGGGTACTTTCATGACCCTGGTGGTAGTGTAACCCTTCCTCTATACCGTCAACCTAAAAGAACACTCATTACAACCACCGTGAGGAAACAAGCACACACATTTGACAAGGCTTTCGTGGGAGTTCTGAGCATTTCCAGGGGTACTTTCATGACCCTGTTGGTAGTGTAACCCTTCCTCTATATGAGTCTATACCATCAACCTAAATAAACACTCATTAGAACCACCCTGATCTCATTTTTGGCCTTTGGAAATAATCGTAATTTGACATTTCTTTCGTGGGAGTTCTAAGCATTTCCAGGGGTAGTTTCATGACCCTGGTGGTAGTCTAACCCTTCCTGTATACCGTCCACCTAAACAAACACTCATTAGACCCAGACTGATCTCATTTTTGGCCTTTGTAAACAGAAGGGAAGGGAAGGGATGGGAAAGGTGGACGCGGGGGGCGGAGGCGGCTGAAAAAAAAGAAGAAAAATATAACCTTAGACACT
>NC_066537.1:4915755-4918255 GCF_024679095.1 Eriocheir sinensis
CACGAAAATGATCCCTGATAAACTCGAGAGGGTGCAGCGTCGAGCCACGAAAATGATCCCTGATAAACTCGAGAGGGTGCAGCGTCGAGCCACGAAAATGATCCCTGATAAACTCGAGAGGGTGCAGCGTCGACCCACGAAAATGATCCCTGATAAACTCGAGAGGGTGCAGCGTCGAGCCACGAAAATGATCCCTGATAAACTCGAGAGGGTGCAGCGTCGACCCACGAAAATGATCCCTGATAAACTCGAGAGGGTGCAGCGTCGACCCGCGAAATTGATCCCTGATAAGCTCGAGAGGGTGCAGCGTCGACCGGCGAAAATGATCCTGATAAACTCGAGAGGGTGCAGCGTCGACCCACGAAAATGATCCCTGATAAACTCGAGAGGGTGCAGCGTCGACCCGCGAAAATGATCCCTGATAAACTCGAGAGGGTGCAGCGTCGAGCCACGAAAATGATCCCTGATAAACTCGAGAGGGTGCAGCGTCGACTCACGAAAATGATCCCTGATAAACTCGAGAGGGTGCAGCGTCGAGCCACGAAAATGATCCCTGATAAACTCGAGAGGGTGCAGCGTCGAGCCACGAAAATGATCCCTGATAAACTCGAGAGGGTGCAGCGTCGACCCACGAAAATGATCCCTGATAAACTCGAGAGGGTGCAGCGTCGAGCCACGAAAATGATCCCTGATAAACTCGAGAGGGTGCAGCGTCGAGCCACGAAAATGATCCCTGATAAACTCGAGAGGGTGCAGCGTCGACCCACGAAAATGATCCCTGATAAACTCGAGAGGGTGCAGCATCGAGCCACGAAAATGATCCCTGATAAACTCGAGAGGGTGCAGCGTCGAGCCACGAAAATGATCCCTGATAAACTCGTGAGGGTGCAGCGTCGACCCACGAAAATGATCCCTTGACTGCGAAACAAACCGTACAAAGACAGACTTAAAGAACTTCAGCTTACCACAGCGCAGGCTAAGAGGTGACCTTATAGAAGTGTTTCAAATTTTCAAGGGATTCGACAACGTTAATGTTCATGATTACTTAACACTCTCAATCAAGTGTAACAAGAAACAATGGATACAAAATAACGAGGAAGCGTTTCAACTCAAATGTATCAAAACACTTCTCCTTCAACCGTGTGCCTGCCTCAAGAAGTCGTCGAAAGCGAAACTATTTGCACGTTCAAAAACCGACTAGACAAATATTTAGAAGCTAACCCGAACATCGCTATTTTGCTCCGATCTAACAGAAAGTAGTGTTAGCTTAGTCGTCGTGTATGATCTTCCTTCTGTCCGTGTAAAATTCCATAGTAGTTTTTCTATTCTACATGGTATTCTTCCTTTTTATGGAGGGACAGGTGGGAGGGGAGGAGCCTTCGCCTTTGCTGTCCTGTGCCTCTGACTCGAAGATTAGAGTAGATGGTAGCAACAACGAACAGCCTAGTTAGGATCAAGAGGTCTGTTGCTGTTTGCTTTTCCTTTGTACCTCTTTGTTTTCTTCCTCCTCCTTCCTTTCGGTTACCTAAGTCAGATGAAAAAACGATTGCCATAATAACTACCTACCTTCCTACCTATCCCTTCCCTCCTCCTCCTCCCTTCCTCTCCCTTCCCTCCTCCTCCTCCCTTCCTCTCCCTTCCCTCCTCCTCCCTTCCTCTCCCTTCCCTCCTCCTCCTCCCTTCCTCTCCCTTCCCTCCTCCTCCTCCCTTCCTCTCCCTTCCCTCCTCCTCCCTTCCTCTCCCTTCCCTCCTCTCTTCCCTCTTCCCTTCCTTTCTTCTTACCTACCTACCTACCTACCTTTCCTTACCTTTCCTTACCTCTCCTTCTCTCTCTATCTCTCTCTCTCTCTCTCTCTCTCTCTCTCTCTCTCTCTCTCTCTCTCTCTCTCTCTCTCTCTCTCTCTCTCTCTCTCTTTTCACCTGTCGTTTTCTCCTTTTCTCTACCTGTTGCCGCCTTCTACATCAGTCTCCTGTTCCTTCTCCTCCTCCTCCTCCTCCTCCTCCTCCTTCTCGGTCATCTTCTCTCCGACTTATGTAAAAAACTTGTCTGGGGAAGGAGATGAACAAGTTGCAGATTCCTCCTTCTCCTCCTCCTCCTCCTCCTCCTCCTCCTCCTCCTCTTCCTCCTCCTCCTCCTCTTCCATTTCAGTGACTGGTCAGCCATCAGAGTGGTAATGTTGATGATGATAGAGAGGAGGAAGAGAAACACAAAGAACACAAAGGAAGAACAAACAACAGCAGACCTGCTGGTCCTTACGAGGCTGTTTGTGACAAGCTACACTAACTATCTAATCAAAGGTGGAAGATGAAGGACAGCAAAGGCGAAGGCTCCTCCACACCCCCCCATCCCTCCAGCCACAGCTGGCAGGAAAGGAAAAAGAACCATGCAGCATGGAAAAACTGCAAGGAAATTATGTAGGAAAGAGGAAAGAACTACCATTACTGCTACCACTAACCGGGCGATAAAAGCGGACAAGGACACCAGTATTCGAAAGAACTT
>NC_066537.1:4923255-5018255 GCF_024679095.1 Eriocheir sinensis
CTTTCTGTGACCTTTTAAAAATAATGGTAATAATAACTATCACTTTCTAGGAACTTAATACTAACACGTTCTCTCTCTCTCCCCTCCTCAGAACCACCACCACCACCACCATGGCCACCAACCGCGTAGGGGCTGACTATAACAACTGGATCAACGGCCTTAGAGCTAACTACGCCAGGGACCTTAGACGCCGGAACGAGGTGGAGGAGGAGGCCGAGAAACGTAAGAGTTGTAGTAGTAGTAGTAGTAGTAGTAGTAGTAGTAGTAGTGGTTGTATGTGTGTGTGTGTGTGTGTGTGTGTGTGTTGTTGTTGTTGTTGTTGTTGTTTTCATATTTTCATCTTTGTTATTTTCTCTCCTTTCTCTCCCTTTTCTTCTCTCTTCTCTCTCTCTCTCTCTCTCTCTCTCTCTCTCTCTCTCTCTCTCTCTCTCTCTCTCTCTCTCTCTCTCTCTCTCTCTCTCTCTCTCTCTCTCTCTCTCTCTCTCTCTCTCTCTCTCTCTCTCTCTCTCTCTTCTTTCTTCTTCCTTTTACGCATTCTACTTTCTCTTCCTTCTCCAATCCACTCCTCTTCCCCCACTCATCCACCACCACCTCCTCCTCCTACTCCTCCACCCACAGCCGCCACCGGAGCCAACAAGGTCGAGAGGGTTCACTGGTACATCAAACCCAACGCCCAAAACCACAAGACCATCAAGTATGACCTCATTCACGACAAGGAGAACCCCAAACCTGTGCTCCGTCGAGGCCAGCCCTTCTACCTGGCCGTCCGCTTCACTGAGAACTTCGACCTGGAGAAGGATAGGGTCGTGCTCAACTTCAAATTTGGTACGTAAGCGGGGATTTTAGGTACTTAAGTATGTTTTTTTGGTACGTATTGGGGATTTTTGGTACGTAAGAGGGATTTTTGGTATGTATTGGGGATTTTTGGTACGTATTGGGGATTTTTTGGTACGTATTGGGGATTTTTGGTACGTATTGGGGATTTTTGGTACGTAAGAGGGATTTTTGGTACGTAAGAGGGATTTTTGGTACGTAAGAGGGATTTTTTATACGTAAGGGGAGATTTTTGGTACGTAAGAGGGATTTTTGGTACGTAAGGGGAGATTTTTGGTACGTAAGAGGGATTTTTGGTACGTATTGGGGATTTTTGGTACGTATTGGGGATTTTTGGTACGTAAGCGGGGATTTTTTGGTACATAAGAGGCGATTTTTGGTACGTAGGGGGAATGTTTGGTACGTAGGAAAGTCTTGGGTAGTAGCTTGTGAGGTTTACAAATATGTGCTTGAGTATAATTTATGTAGTAGTAGTGGTAGTAGTAGTAGTAGTAGTAGTAGTAGTAGTAGTAGTAGTAGTAGTAGTAGTAGTAGTGGTAGTAGTGGTAGTAGTAGTAGCGGGCTTTATTTTATTGTTTCCTTTTCTTTGTGTTCTTGTGCTGTCTCCTTTGCTGTAAAAAAAAAAAAAGTAGTAGTAGTAGTAGTAGTAGTAGTAGTAGTAGTAGTAGTAGGTAGTAGTAATAGTAGTAGTAGTAGTAGTAGTAGTAGCGGGCTTTATTTTATAGTTTCCTTTTCTTTGTGCTCTTGTGCTGTCTCCTTTGCTGTAAAAAAAAAAAAGTAGTAGTAGTAGTAGTAGTAGTAGTAGTAGTAGTAGTAGTAGTAGTAGTAGTAGTAGTAGTAGTAATAGCACCAGTAGTAGTATTCATAACAGCGGTAATAACCATCATCTTCCTCTTCCTCCTCCTCCTCCTCCTCCTCCTCGTCCAGGCCACAAGCCGTCGGTGTCGAAGGGAACCCTGGGCATCGTGGCGGTAAAAAATGACAAGTTTACTCTGACCAAGGACGAGTGGGACTGCCGAGTGGACCCAGGCACGCGCAACAAGGACCTCGTAGTGCAGGTGAGCGAGTGCGTGCGTGTGTGGGGGTGTGTGGGGGGGATCCGTACAGCAAGGGAGACAGCTCAAGGGCAAGAAACAAAAGCGCATCAGAAAAGCCCGCCAAGTGAGGAGTTCGTAAGGCAAATTTAATGTTACAAAGGGAGTTTTTTTTCGTCTTTCTCTCTTCTCCTTTTTTCTCTTCTCCTCCTTTTCCTATTTCTTTTTCCTCATTCTACTTGTTTTTCTCGTCTTCCTCTCTTCTCCTTTTTTCTCTTCTCCTCCTTTTCCTATTTCTTTTTCCTCATTCTATTTGTTTTTCTCGTCTTCCTCTCTTCTCCTTTTTCTCTTCTCCTCCTTTTCCTATTTCTTTTTCCTCATTCTACTTGTTTTTCTCGTCTTCCTCTCCTCTCCTTTTTTCTCTTCTCCTTTTCCTATTTCTTTTTCCTCATTCTACTTGTTTTTCTCGTCTTCCTCTCTTCTCCTTTTTCTCTTCTCCTCCTCTTCTTTCTTTCTCCTCTCTCTCCTTGTTTTCCTCGTCTCCCTCCTCTTCCTCCTCGTCTTCCTCTCTTCTCCTTTTTTTCTCTTCCTCTCTTCTCCTTTTTTCTTCTTCTTCTTCTTTTTCCTTTCTCCTTCTTTTCTTCGTCTACCTCCTCCTCCTCCCCTCTTTCTGTGTGTTTGTATATTTCGTAAAGTAATAAACAAGGTCACAAAGTTCATTTCCAAAGGTCAATATGATCAGAAAACAGCGTAAACTTATAAGAAAGAACCTTAAAAACGAAATCTACAGGTCACATACACGTCACAAACACGATTCGAAGCAATACAAAACACTTTAACTTCCTTCCTCAACACCCCCACCCCCTTAATCACCTCACCTGCCGATATCCACAGGTGTACGTGCCCGCCAGCGCCTGCGTGGGAATCTACCATCTGGAGGTGCTCACGGGCCTTCAGAGTGAGCCCGAGAAACCTATGAGGCACTACAAGGATGAGACTGATTGTTACATTCTCTTCAACCCGTGGTCCAGAGGTAGGCATTGTCAGGGGAGGAAGGGAGGAATATGGGAAGGGTAGGGAAAGAAAGGGAGAGGATGGGGAGGGCATGGGTGAGGTTGGGGAAGGAAGGGAGGCTGGGGAAGGGTAGGGAAAGAAAGGGAGAGGATGGGGAGGGCATGGGTGAGGTTGGGGAAGGAAGGGAGGCTGGGGAAGGGAAGAACAGGGGTAGGGGGACTAGGGAAGGGTAGGGAAAGAAAGGGAAGGGGATGGGGAGGAGGTAGGGAAGGGAAGAGATGGCAAGGGAGGATATAGGAAGAGGGAAGGGAAGGGAAGGGAGAGGAAGAGAAAGGTAGATGAAGAGAAGGCGGAAGAGACAGGAAGAGACGGGACAGAAAGGGAGAGAAGAAGGGAAGGAAGAGAAGGGAAACATTTGGAAACATTTGAAACATTTTATTATACTTGCAATTTGATAGAAGATAGAGATAAAGATAGAGAAAGGGAAAACGATTGACCTGCTAACACAATACCTTCACCCTCATCATCACCACCTCCTCCACCTCCAGATGACGCTGTATTCATGGAGGACGAGGCGAAGAGGGAGGAATATGTCATGAACGACCAGGGCAAGGTGTACGTGGGCGCCTATCGGAGGTCTCGCGGGCGGCCATGGGCGTTCGGGCAGTTCGATGACGTGGTGCTTCCCGTCGCTGTCTACCTCCTGGAGATCAGCCGAGTTGCCGACCCCGAACGTGGCAACCCAGTGAAAGTCGTGAGGGGTGTATCGGCTGGGGTGAGTATGAGGGGTTGTAGGGGTGAAGGATGGGTTGAAAAAGTGGGTTGTGAGGGTTGATAGGTAAGGAAAGGAAGGGAAGGGAAGGGATAGAAAGGGAGGATATAGGAAGAGTGTGTGAGGTTGTAGGCGTGAAGGAGGGGTTGAAAAAGGGGGTTGTGAGGGTTGAAAGGTAAGGAAAGGTATTTAAGGGAAGGGAAGGGATAGAAAGGGAGGATATAGGAAAAGAGAGGAGGGAAAAGTAGGAGTAAAGGAAAGGGAAGGAAAGGCAGAGGAAAAGAGTGTTAGGTTGTAGGGGTGAAGGAGGGGTTGGAAAAGTGGGTTGTGAGGGTTGATAGGAAGGGTAGGGAAGGGATAGAAGGGAGGATACAGTTTGATAGGTAAGGAAGGGTAGGGAAGGGATAGAAAGGGAGGATATAGTTTGATAGGTAAGGAAGGGTAGGGAAGGGATAGAAAGGGAGGATATAGTTTGATAGGTAAGGAAGGGTAGGGAAGGGACGGAAAGGGATAGAAAGGGAGGATAGGGTTGAATGGGGTGTCGCTGAGTAAGGGAGATTTGAAAAGGGTGATTGTATAGGTCTGTAAGGGTGAAATTGGGTTGAAAAAAGGTCCATCATTCCACTCTCCCCTATTCTTTCATACTCCACCTCTATCCACTTATCCACCTTCCTTTCCTCTCCACTTCATCCTTTCATCCCCAATCTGATCTCCACTCCCTCCTTCCACTCCGCTCTCTCTCCCTTCCATCCCCAATTCCTTCCCTCACTCCCCTCTCTCTCTCCCTTCCACCCCCAACTCCTTCCCTCACTCCCGTCTTCCATCCCCAACTCCTTCCCTCACTCCCCTCTCTCTCTCTCTCCCTTCCATCCCCAACTCCTTCCCTCACTCCCCTCTCTCTCTCTCCCTTCCACCCCCAACTCCTTCCCTCACTCCCCTCTCTCTCTCTCCCTTCCATCCCCAACTCCTTCCCTCACTCCTCTCTCTCTCCTTCTATCCCTCTCTCCTCTCTCTCTCCCTTCCACCCCAACTCCTTCCCTCACTCCTCTCTCTCCCTTCCACCCCAACTCCTTCCCTCACTCCCTCTCTCTCCTTCCACCCCAACTCCTCCCTCTCTCTCCCTTCCACCCCCAACTCCTTCACTCCCCTCTCTCTCTCTCTCCCTTCCATCCCCAACTCCTTCCCTCACTCCCCTCTCTCTCTCTCCCTTCCATCCCCAACTCCTTCCCTCCTCACTCTCTCCTTCCATCCCCAACTCCTTCCCTCACTCTCTCCTTCCACCCCAACTCCTTCCCTCACTCCCCTCTCTCTCTCCTTCCATCCCCAACTCCTTCCTCACTCCCTCTCTCTCCTTCCACCCCCAACTCCTTCCCTCACTCTCTCTCCTTCCATCCCCAACTCCTTCCCCTCACTCTCTCTCTCCTTCCATCCCCAACTCCTTCCCTCACTCTCTCCCTTCCACCCCCAACTCCTTCCCTCACTCCCGTCTCTCTCTCGCCCTTCCATCCCCAACTCCTTCCCTCACTCCCTCTCTCCTTCCACCCCAACTCCTTCCTCTCCTCCTCACTCTCTCTCTCTCCTTCCATCCCCAACTCCTTCCCTCCCCTCTCTCTCCTTCCACCCCCAACTCCTCCTCCCCTCTCTCTCTCTCTCCTTCCATCCCCAACTCCTTCCCTCTCTCTCTCTCTCTCTCCCTTCCACCCCCAACTCCTTCCCTCACTCCCCTCTCTCTCTCTCCCTTCCATCCCCAACTCCTTCCCTCACTCCCCTCTCTCTCTCTCCCTTCCACCCCCAACTCCTACCCTCACTCCCCTATCTCTCCCTTCCAACCCCAACTCCTTCCCTCACTCTCTCTCTCCTTCCATCCCCAACTCCTTCCCTCACTCCCCTCTCTCTCTCTCCCTTCCATCCCCAAATCCTTCCCTCACACCACTCTCTCTCTCCCTTCCACCCCCAACTCCTTCCCTCACTCCCCTCTCTCTCTCTCCCTTCCACCCCCAACTCCTTCCCTCACTCCCGTCTTCCATCCCCAACTCCTTCCCTCACTCCCCTCTCTCTCTCTCCCTTCCATCCCCAACTCCTTCCCTCACTCCCCTCTCTCTCTCTCCCTTCCACCCCCAACTCCTTCCCTCACTCCCCTCTCTCTCTCTCCCTTCCACCCCCAACTCCTTCCCTCACTCCCATCTTCCATCCCCAACTCCTTCCCTCACTCCCCTCTCTCTCTCTCCCTTCCGCAGGTCAACTCAAGCGACGACGAGGGAGTGCTTGAAGGCCGCTGGGACGGGGAGTATTCGGATGGAGTGGCGCCCTACCAGTGGAGTGGCAGTGTGCGCATCCTGGAGCAGTATGTCACCTCGGGGTACAGGCCGGTCAAGTATGGGCAGTGCTGGGTGTTCTCCGCGCTGGTGACCACAGGTGGGTAGAGGATAGGGGGGGAAGGGGAGGATAGGATGAGGATTGGGGTGGTTTGGTGTGTGTGTGTGTGTGTGTGTGTGTGTGTGTGTGTGTGTGTTTCGTGTCTGGTTATGTCTACTCTAGTTTTCCTTTTTAATCTCCTTGTCTTGTTTTTTTTCGTCTTTTCTTCTTCCTATATGTTCGTTTTCTTCTTCGTCAAGTTCCTCGTTCTATGCCTATCCTTTTTTTCTTATCCTCCCTCTCCTTACCCAATCCTTTTTCCTTTCTCTCTCCCCTTCCCTCGTCCCTTACCATCCCTTCTTCCCTTCCCTTCAATACAGCCCACCCTTCATACTTTTTGGTTAAGATTCGTTTTAGGTCCGTGCCAGTATCTCGATCATTACCTACCTTATGAAACCTCAGTATCTCTTCATATATCTTTTCTACAAACCTTCAACAGTCATGGAAACGCTTTGAAAATCCAATTCAAGGACTTTTTTTTTACTCTTGAAAATAGGGGATAATGTTTGCGAAAGCGTCGCCTCCTCTGGCGACGGTGCAGCCGGTGTTGCGAGAAATACCTCCTCGCTGAAATAAGTCACATATACATGTGTGTGTGGGGGTCCAGTGGGGGGGCTACGCCCCCCCTGGTTAGAAGGGGGGGTCGAGGGGGGCGCAGCCCCCCCGTTAGTAGGTCGTAAAGCTCGGTTGGAGTAGTTTAAATATGCTCCCCGACCCCAAGCCCTCTGCGAGCTATTTTACGGCTGCGGCGGCTGCAGCGTCGTCGCGGCCGCCGCCAGAGGAGGCGACGCGCTTTCGTAAACATTATCCCATATTTTCAAGAGTAAAAAAAAGTCCTTGAATTGGATTTTCAAAACGTTTCCATGACTGTTGAAGGTTTGTAGAAAAGATATATGAAGAGATACTGAGGTTTCATAAAGTAGATGATGAGATACTGGCACGGACCTAATACGAATCTTTACCTACTTTTTTCCTTTTGCTCCCTACAATCTCTTTCCTCCCTTCCATCCCTTCTAACCCTTCTCTCTCTCCCCTTCCCTCGTCCCTTACCATCCCTTCTTTCCTTCCCTTCAATACAGCCCACCCTTCATACTCCTCCTTCTTTCCTTCCCTACGCCACACAGCTCCCTTCTTTCCTTCCCTTTCCCTCCCTACAATCTCTTAACTCCCCCTCCATCCCTTCTAACCATTCTCTCTTCCTCTCCCTAGTCCCTTACCATCCCTTCTTTCCTTCCCTTCATACTCCTCCTTCTTTCCTTCCCTACGCCACACAGCTCCCTTCTTTCCTTCCCTTTCCCTCCCTACAATCTCTTAACTCCCCCTCCATCCCATCTAACCATTCTCTCTTCCTCTCCCTAGTCCCTTACCATCCCTTCTTTCCTTCCCTTCAAACTCCTCCTTCTTTCCTTCCCTACGCCACACAGCTCCCTTCTTTCCTTCCCTTTCCCTCCCTACAATCTCTTAACTCCCCCTCCATCCCTTCTAACCCTTCTCTCTCTCCCCCCTGCAGTCTGCCGCGCGCTGGGCATCCCCTGTCGCTCCGTCACCAACTTCGTCTCAGCTCACGACACCAACTCATCGCTCACCATCGACAAGTTCTTCGACAAGCAGGGCGAGGAGATCGAGGGTGGCCCAGACGGCGAGAACTGGGACTCCATCTGGAACTTCCACGTATGGAACGACGTGTGGATGACGAGGAACGACCTGCCGCCGGGCTATGGGGGGTGGCAGGCCATCGACTCCACCCCGCAGGAGGAGAGCGACCGTGAGTGGAAGGGGGGTGGAATGCCTTTACTAGGGAATCGAGTACTACTTACCTTGCTGTATGCCGTAGTGGAAACCTTATGAGGAGCTCGAGTAGTGCTTGGGTGACTGTATTGCTTCAGTGAACTTAAGAGTGTGTGTGTGTGTGTGTGTGTGTGTGTGTGTGTAAAATCTATAACACCCACCCCACACTCACACACTAGACAGATTAATAGATGGACAATAGAAAGATCGACAGTGATGGATTGATGGATGAATAGACAGATTTGTATTGTGAACTTTCAATAATAATCACATACTCATACAGATAGGTAGATAGATACACACACACACACACACACACACACACACACACTAAAGTCATCTCCCTCCTTTCCGCCCGCCCCCCCAGACAAGATGCAGTGCGGCCCTGTGTCCCTGGTGGCGGTGCGTCGCGGGGACATCGGCCTGAGCTACGACGCGCCCTTCGTGTTCGCCGAGGTGAACGCTGACGTCATCCACTGGGGCGAGGACAAGGAGAGCGAGTGGGGTTGGAGCAGGATGAAGCTGAACAAGTACCACGTCGGACGATCGGTGAGAGAGAGAGAGAGAGAGAGAGAGAGAGAGAGAGAGAATTTATGAATGAAGGAATGAAAGAGAAAACCAGAGACAAAAAAAGAATAATAGAGATAGATAGATAGATAGACAGATTGATAGATAGATAGAATTTATGAATGAAGGAATGAAAGAGAAAACCAGAGACGAAAAAAGAATAATAGAGATAGATAGATAGATAGATAGACAAAGAGAAAGAGAGAGAGAATTTATGAATGAAGGAATGAAAGAGAAAACCAGAGACAAAAAAAGAATAATAGAGATAGATAGATAGATAGACAGATTGATAGATAGATAGATAGATAGAATTTATGAATGAATGAATGAAAGAGAAAACCAGAGACGAAAAAAGAATAATAGAGATAGATAGATAGATAGACAGATTGATAGATAGAGAGACAGATAGATAAAAAAGAGAGAGAGATGGAGACAAACAGAAACGAGGCAAAAATATATTAAGAATGAAAGACAAACACACACACACAAACACACACACACACACACACAACCTCACCCATCCCTCCCTCATCCTCCTCATCACCCTCCTCCTCCTCCTGACGTAGATCCTGACGAAGAGCGTAGGCAAGGACGATGACGCAGGGCAGGATGACCAGGAGGACGTGGTGGAGGAGTACAAGAACAAGGAGGGCACGACGGCGGAGCGACTGGCCATCCACAACGCCATCAGGGGGTCAGCGCGCGCCAGGCAATACTACAACTTCAAGAGCGACGTCAAGGAGGATGTTGTGTTCGACCTCATTGACATTGACAAGATTATCGTGGGCCAGCCATTCCAGGTCAAGGTACGAGTGTGTGGGTGTGGGTGTGGGTGTGGGTGGGGGTGGGGGAGGGCTGTTGTTCTCCTTTTTTTCCCTTATTCCCTTCTTTTATCTCTTATGTATCTTGGAGTCGTCTTTCTGCTGTTCCATTTTCCTGTCAAACTCGCCATCACTTCTTTCCTTACGTCAGTCCATTGTCTGTATCTGAAATTCGTCTCTATATTGTTCTATGATCCTTGCAATCTTTTCACTTCCTCTCTACTCCTGCCTGTTATGTTTTCTGTACCTTGGAGTCGTCTTTCTGCTGTTCCATTTTCCTGTCAAACTCGCCATTACTTCTCTCCTTACGTCAGTCCATTGTCTGTATCTGAAATTCGTCTATATTGTTCCACCTTCCTCTCAACCTCTCACCATCATCCCTCCTCGTGGCCGTCAGGTGGTGGTGCGCAGCGAGGCGGACGAGCCCCGGACGGTGACTGCCTTCCTCAACGCCCGGTCGCTCTACTACACCGGCGTCAGCGTCTCCCACATCAAGAAGGCCGAGGGAAAGTTTGTGCTGGAACCAAAAGGGACACAGGTAAGATGAGGCGGTAAGCTTGACCGTCCCACTCCCAAATGCAAGACACAAGCAGCTCTTTCATTACCTCTGAACGCCCTTATTTGACCCTCTCCGTCCTTCTCTCTCGGCGTGTAGGAGGTGGCCATGACAGTACAATACAGCGAGTACTGGGCCAAGCTGGTGGAGCAGTGCATGATGAAGATCTACTCCATCTGCCGTGTGGAGGAGACGGGACAGACCTGGACTGACGAGGATGACTTCAACGTGGAGAAACCGACGCTGAATATACAGGTAGAGGATTTGGTTTATACAGGTAGTGATAGAGGTGTGTTGGGGGGGATTGAGGAAGGATGTAGGGTAGTGATTCAAGCTGTTTCAAGGATGATTTCAAGGTGGAGGAACCCGTGCTGGAAATACAGGTACAGGACTTGGTTTATACAGGTAGTGATAGAGGTGTGTTAGGGGGATGGAGGAAGGATTTAGGGTAGTGATTAAGTCTGTTTCAAGGATGATTTCAAGGTGGAGGGACCCGTGCTGGAAATACAGGTACAGGGCTTGATATATACAGGTACAGGTCTTGATATATACAGGTAGAGGACTTGGTTTATACAGGTAGTGAAGGATGGAGGGTAGCGATTAAGTCTGTTTCAAGGATGATTTCAAGGTGGAGGGACCCGTGCTGGAAATACAGGTACAGGGCTTGGTATATACAGGTACAGGTCTTGATATATACAGGTAGACGTCTTGATATAATAGAGGTACAAGTCTTCATAGTACAGACTCCTAATGTACATAAGTTGTTATACAGGTACAAAGATCTTGATACAGAGGTACAGGTTTTGAATTATAGGTATACAGGTTTTAAAATAGAGGTAGAGGTAGAGATGATAGGAGGAGGATGTGGGGTAGAGAACATCACCTACTCACTCACTCACTCACCCAAACACACAACCAAATCCACATAACCTCATTTTCTTCATCATAATGGTTGTTCGAGCTCTCTCTCTCTCTCTCTCTCTCTCACTCTCTCTCTTTCTTTATTCTCTTCTCATTTTTTTCTCATTTCTCCTTCTTTCCTTCTCTGTTGTCTTTTCCCTTTCTTCTTTATTTCCTTCCTTCCTTGCCCTTTCTTCTCATCTCATCCATCTCCTCATCCATCCCTTCTTCCTTCCATCACATCCACATACACACCCACAGCCTCACTCACCTCTCCCTATGTCTCTACAGATGACCGATAATGAGGTGCGTGTTCGGAAATCCTGCGAGGCGACCTTCTCCTTCACCAACCCGCTGGACGTCCCTCTCACGGATTGCAAGCTCAGTGTGGACGGGGCCGGCCTCATGCGTCCAAGGGCTATCACCATCAAGCAGTGAGTATGGGGTTGTGTTGGGCGGTGAGGGGGTTGTGTTAGTGGTGGTGTTGTGAGCCTTTGATTGTGGACTGGTTGTTGGAGGTCTCTCTCACTCTCTCTCTCTTTCTTTCTTTATTCTTTTCTCATTTTTTTTTCTCTTCCTCTAACTTTTTTTCTCGTTTCTCCTTCTCTCCTTTCTTTTTCCCTTCCTTCTTTTCCTCTTCTCGTAAGCTTTGTATCTCCCATTCTTAACTACCCTTTCATTCCTTATCTTCCCTCCCTTCTCATCTAACCTTCTCTCCCTCTCTCCCTATATCCCTTCTCCATTCCCTCTTGTCCCTAGCCATAAGCATCCCTATATACACCCTCCCCTAATCGTCCTAACCATCCACCCCTTCTTCCCCTCGCAGAGACGTTGCCCCACAAGCTGAGTTCTCGCACACCATAAGGTTCCTTCCACGCATCCACGGCCAACGTAAAATCATCGCCACCTTCAACTCCAAGGAACTCTTTGACGTCAACGGCAGCAAGACCGTAGAAGTACTGAAGCAGGAGTAGGAGGAGGAGTAGGAGTAGGAGTAGGAGGATTAGAAAAAAGGTATTGAAGAAGATGTTTTTAGAGTATAAGTAAAGGGATTGCGTTGAGAAGAGGTTTGAAGTGTTAGAGGTGCTTGGAGTATGAGAGAAGGTATTGAAGTAGAGGTTAGAGTAGTGTTGATGGGGTTAGTGTTGTTGTTCAAGGGCTTAGAGGGAGAATGAGTTAGAGGTTAGAGGTTGTTGATAGTAAAGTAAGGTGCTGAAATAAAGTGTTAGAGAGAGAGAGAGAGAGAGAGAGAGAGAGAGAGAGAGAGAGAGAGAAAGGCAGCCATGGAGCTTTAAATAAAACATCCCATTATCTACAACAACAACAACAACAACAACAAGAATCTTCCAGAATTATCACAACAACAAAGAAAAAAAAACACAACTGTCAACGGTATTTCAGCTTGTGTGTGTGTGTGTGTGTGTGTGTGTGTGTGTGTGTGTGTGTGTGTGTGTGTTTATGATTACTACGTCTTCCAGTGTTAAGATAGTTACGTGTGTGTGTGTGTGTGTGTGTGTGTGTCAGTGCGTAGACCAGCCTTCCATGTTGCAGTGAATGGCTCCAATGCCTGTTTTTACTTTTCTTACGACATTCAAAACAAAGAATGAGATATCCAGTAAGTGTTTTGATGAGCAGTAGCCTCCGTAAGCTAAGACTCCCTGTGCCTTATTGTCAGCTATTCTTTTTAACGAGATATTTTATTATGAATGATTTTTATTGATTTTATTTTTCATTATTGTCAGAGGAATAAACGATAGCTCTTGTTTTCCTCCCTTTTGTCTTTTATTCTGTTGCTTTTTATTAACAAGGACAAATCACTTTAATTATTGTATTTATTTTATTGATGGAGTAATTATCATTTCATCATTATTATTATTTCAGATTATAGTGTTACCTTATAGACAACTTGCATTATTAGATTCATTTATTTTATTGATATACTAATTGTTATTGTTATATATATTATCATTTATTATATATATGCACTGATTTCTATTGTTTTTATAATCATTACTTTAGAGTTTGTGACAAGTATTACAGCTTTTATAACCTTGATAATTATAACAGTAGTAATCACATTCTCCCCTGTCATACCTGTAGCTTATTCTCCCTCAATTAAAACCTCTATTGACGCTGCCCAGGTGATAAGGTAATGAGGTCCCACTATCAGTATTTTGCACTATCAATGTTCTTCACTATCAATGTTTTTCACTATCAATGTTTTTCACTATCAATGTTTTTCACTATCAATGTTTTTCACTATCAATGTTTTTCACTATCAATGTTTTTCACTATCAATATTCCTCACTATCAATGTTTTCACTACCAGTATTTTTCACTATCAATGTTTTTTCACTATATCAATGTTTTTCACTATCAATATATATTCACTACCAATATTTTCCTTGCGTCATTTTTTACACGCCTACAAATGCCAAGCTGTGCCATTATCCATTAGTGTATTTTCCATTTGTCTATTTCAACCTTAAGGGCTTAGGATAGAGATGATTGGATTCTTCTAATAAAATTTTCCACTTCTGATCTTATATTTATCTTTGTCCTCCTCGTATGTCTTGGTTATATGTGTTTTGTGGAGGTGAGGAAGAAAATGGTATATGTCTGCATGTGTCTGTGGCTCTGGGGTGGTGTAGTGGTAGTAGTAGTAGTAGTAGTAGTAGTAGTTAGTAGGAGTAATGTAAACATGGCAGGCCGGGACCGTAGAGTTTACCGCGTCACCGCCTAAGTAACGCCATGCCCGTAACGCATTATAACTTTGCCGGCAGTGGATTTTAAGTGATAAGCTGGTGGAAATCTTGCTAATATACCTTCCCATCAGTGTTTGCGTTGAATGTGGCAGGAAATTACCCAAGACTAATATTATGCAAGCTCCATGTTGATTGATTGATAGTTTACTGTTGCAGGTAAACAAGGGAGAAGGGAGGAACATGCCATCCCAACCCCCAGGCAGGACAGAGTGTGATTATACAACTATTAATACATGTGTAGGTAGCACCATGAAACTAAAAAGATACAATGGTAGGAAGGAATGCACAACAAGGGAGGGGGGCGGTAGAATTTTTCGGTTCGATTTGTTACGTGATCCCTTGAAAGCTGTTTGAAAGTTTATATTGCAAAGTGAAGCGTTTTTTTGTGGGTGCCTCTTTGGCTGACTGGTAAAGGAGTGGCTCTCCCGTTACGCTGGTCGCGGGTTCGATCCCCGGCGCCGGCAAACCTTTCCTTGTCTGGATTGATGTCTCGTGTGTTTCGTTATACGCAGTGGCCGTGTGGGAGTGTTTGTAAAGAGAAAAATTCTGGCATTTCACTACTACTACTTAATTCTCTTATTAAACATATTATTTGACAAGGCTTTCGTGGGTGTTGCGAGATTTTCCAGTAGATTTATGAGCCTGGTGGTAGTTTGACCCTTGTTCTGTACCGTGAATCAGGTCTTTACGTATACAGACAGCCTTGGTCATTGTCTTATTGTCCAGGGGGAGGTACTGCCCCCTCCCTTGTTGTGCTTTCCTTCCTACCATTGTATCTTTTTAATTTCCTGGTGCTCCCTTCACATGTATTAATAGTTGTATAATCACACTCTGTCCTGCCTGGGGGTTGGGATGGCATGTTCCTCCCTTCTCCCTTGTTGTTTACCTGCAACAATAAACTATCAATCAATCAATCAAAAGTCATTGCATAGGGAATAACGGGGACGCCAAGCCAAGACCAGGACCAAGACCAAAACGTCACTATTGCGTCATCACTCTTTCCACCAATCATAACCAGCCATCTTCGGGGACGCTCTCTCTTCCACTGACATTCCTTCACGTTTTTGCTTCTGGCGGATAAATAAGGACGATATAAAGATGCCTAGCCACTTGAATGATAATGTGAATGTTTTTTGGTCATATGTAAGCTATTGTATTAGTTAGTTATGGACGTTTAGAGGACGAAAATAGGGATCGTAACGTCACACCACCGCCCACCAATGACAACCAGCCTCCCTAGACGCCTACTACGGGAAATAAATTATATACACCAGCTGCTGATATGCGACTTTTTTCGTTATTTAATAGTTTCAAGGTAATTTTGTACTTAATTATTCGTGTATTGATGCTGAAGAGGTAGAAATAGGAATAAAAGGAGAAGCAAAAAATGGAAGCTATCACTTGTCAAACCACTTATTTACGTCATTTGACTTATTTTAAGGTGGTTCTGCATTTTATCATTCTATTACCGATACTAGAAATGCCTAGATAAGGCTATAAATGGAGCCAAACATTAACTCCGTGTGTGACAGCCTGTGTTGTTGTGCCAATCAGCTGGGAGGGAGAGAGGGAGAGGGAGAGAAAGCCGCCCTGGCCAAGATTCCTTCACAATTTCTACCCCCGGCGGCCCAGCAGGCGGAGGGACGGCATGCCGGGCCGTAACTGAGAAATACAGGTACTTTCCAGCCGCCATCACCTGAGTTATGTCTGGCACGGCTGTGAGTGCCCCGTGCACCGCCGTGCTGCTGCCTGGCCCCTGTTGGTGCTCACGCACACCCTGAGCCGTGCTTGTCGGGGAGGGGCGGCCACCCCTTGGAACGGTAACACTTACAACATAGACTATTTTTTGGCCCCTGAATGCAGTGCAGTTACGAATGATCTCTGGAAAATAGAAGGGGGGGCTGAGGGGGCGAAGCCCCCATTGTGGGAGTCGAAGGGTGTGAAGCCCCCCCTAAAGGGAGTCAAGGGGGCGAAGCCCCCATTAGGGGGGTTGAGCACCCCATGCCCAATATATTTGAGGTAACAATCTAGCGTAACCTACCTAACGGGGCGGCTTCACCCCCCTTTCTATTTTCCAGAAATCATTATTTACTGCACTTCATTCAGAGACCAAAAGAATTTGTAATGTAAGTATTAACTTGACTAGAGGTGATTGACCCCCCTCCTACAACAGTCCCACCAAGGGGGAAGAGGCTGGCCAAGGCAGTGAGGCTGGCTGAGGGGGCCGGTGTGAGCCAAGGCTGGCCAAGGCGGTGAGGCTGGCTGAGGGGGCGGATGTGAGCCAAGGCTGGCCAAGGCAGTGAGGCTGGCTGAGGGGGCCAGTGTGAGCCAAGGCTGGCCAAGGCAGTGAGGCTGGCTGAGGGGGCGGATGTGAGCCAGGGCTGGCCAAGGCGGTGAGGCTGGCTGAGGGGGCGGGTGTGAGCCAAGGCTGGCCAAGGCAGTGAGGCTGGCTGAGGGGGCCGGTGTGAGCCAAGGCTGGCCAAGGCGGTGAGGCTGGCTGAGGGGGCCGGTGTGAGCCAAGGCTGGCCAAGGCAGTGAGGCTGGCTGAGGGGGTGGGTGTGAGCCAAGGCTGGCCAAGGCAGTGAGGCTGGCTGAGGGGGCCGGTGTGAGCCAAGGCTGGCCAAGGTTGTGAGGCTGGCTGAGGGGGCGGATGTGAGCCAAGGCTGGCCAAGGCAGTGAGGCTGGCTGAGGGGGGGGGTGTGAGCCAAGGCTGGCCAAGGCAGTGAGGCTGGCTGAGGGGGTGGGTGTGAGCCAAGGCTGGCCAAGGCAGTGAGGCTGGCTGAGGGGGTGGGTGTGAGCCAAGGCTGGCTGAGGGGGTGGGTGTGAGCCAAGGCTGGCTGAGGGGTGGGTGTGAGCCAAGGCTGGCCAAGGCGGTGAGGCTGGCTGAGGGGGCGGATGTGAGCCAAGGCTGGCCAAGGCGGTGAGGCTGGCTGAGGGGGCGGATGTGAGCCAAGGCTGGCCAAGGCAGTGAGGCTGGCTGAGGGGGTGGGTGTGAGCCAAGGCTGGCCAAGGCGGTGAGGCTGGCTGAGGGGGTGGGTGTGAGCCAAGGCTGGCCAAGGCAGTGAGGCTGGCTGAGGGGGCGGGTGTGAGCCAAGGCTGGCCAAGGCGGTGAGGCTGGCTGAGGGGGCCAGTGTGAGCCAAGGCTGGCCAAGGCAGTGAGGCTGGCTGAGGGGGAGGGTGTGAGCCAAGGCTGGCCAAGGCGGTGAGGCTGGCTGAGGGGGCGGATGTGAGCCAAGGCTGGC
Organism: Eriocheir sinensis; assembly: GCF_024679095.1. Lineage (NCBI taxonomy): Eukaryota > Metazoa > Arthropoda > Malacostraca > Decapoda > Varunidae > Eriocheir > Eriocheir sinensis. Next base: position 4,939,964 of record NC_066537.1, read on the forward strand.
CAAGGCAGTGAGGCTGGCTGAGGGGGCCAGTGTGAGCCAAGGCTGGCCAAGGCGGTGAGGCTGGCTGAGGGGGTGGGTGTGAGCCAAGGCTGGCCAAGGCAGTGAGGCTGGCTGAGGGGGCGGATGTGAGCCAAGGCTGGCCAAGGCGGTGAGGCTGGCTGAGGGGGCGGATGTGAGCCAAGGCTGGCCAAGGCGGTGAGGCTGGCTGAGGCGGATGTGAGCCAAGGCTGGCCAAGGCGGTGAGGCTGGCTGAGGGGGCGGATGTGAGCCAAGGCTGGCCAAGGCAGTGAGGCTGGCTGAGGGGGCGGATGTGAGCCAAGGCTGGCCAAGGCAGTGAGGCTGGCTGAGGGGGCGGATGTGAGCCAAGGCTGGCCAAGGCGGTGAGGCTGGCTGAGGGGGCGGGTGTGAGCCAAGGCTGGCCAAGGCGGTGAGGCTGGCTGAGGGGGCGGCTGTGAGCCAAGGCTGGCCAAGGCGGTGAGGCTGGCTGAGGCGGGTGTGAGCCAAGGCTGGCCAAGGCGGTGAGGCTGGCTGAGGGGGCGGGTGTGAGCCAAGGCTGGCCAAGGCGGTGAGGCTGGCTGAGGGGGTGGGTGTGAGCCAAGGCTGGCCAAGGCGGTGAGGCTGGCTGAGGGGGCGGTTGTGAGCCAAGGCTGGCCAAGGCGGTGAGGCTGGCTGAGGGGGTGGGTGTGAGCCAAGGCTGGCCAAGGCGGTGAGGCTGGCTGAGGTGGGTGTGAGCCAAGGCTGGCCAAGGCGGTGAGGCTGGCTGAGGTGGGTGTGAGCCAAGGCTGGCCAAGGCGGTGTGAGGCTGGCTGAGGGGGGTGTGAGCCAAGGCTGGCCAAGGGTGAGGCTGGCTGAGGGGCCAGTGTGAGCCAAGGCTGGCCAAGGCGGTGAGGCTGGCTGAGGGGGCGGGTGTGAGCCAAGGCTGGCCAAGGCGGTGAGGCTGGCTGAGGGGGCGGGTGTGAGCCAAGGCTGGCCAAGGCGGTGAGGCTGGCTGAGGGGGTGGGTGTGAGCCAAGGCTGGCCAAGGCGGTGAGGCTGGCTGAGGGGGTGGGTGTGAGCCAAGGCTGGCCAAGGCGGTGAGGCTGGCTGAGGGGGCCAGTGTGAGCCAAGGCTGGCCAAGGCGGTGAGCCAAGGCTGGCTGAGGGGGCGGGTGTGAGCCAAGGCTGGCCAAGGCGGTGAGGCTGGCTGAGGGGGCGGGTGTGAGCCAAGGCTGGCCAAGGCGGTGAGGCTGGCTGAGGGGGCGGGTGTGAGCCAAGGCTGGCCAAGGCGGTGAGGCTGGCTGAGGGGGTGGGTGTGAGCCAAGGCTTGCTAAGGAAGACAGTGTTTCAGAGTGTTGCTGTTGGTGCCTCAAGAAGCAGAGGAGGAGGATGGAGGGCGGCGTGGTGGGCAGCGTGCCCCCGGTGGCGCCCCCCACGGTGAAGCTCAAGTGGGCGGAGCACCTCACCACCTCCTGGCTCCTCAAGGACTGCCAGGCCATCGCTCAGCGGGACTCCACGCTGGTGCTCTATGACAGACTGCTGGAAAATAAGGTGACGTGCCCTGGATGGATATTTAGAGTTTATTGATTGATTGATTTTATTTATTTACTTATTTATCCCTTCAGATAGTTTTACATAGTGATGCTTCCCGGCCAGGTCTTCTATTTTTTTCTGATTTATTAGTCAATGTATCAGTGGTTCTGGTTATTGTTTATGTAGTATATTTAGATAAGTTCATGGCTAGTGAGGTTAGGTTAGATTAGTTTTGGGTTTATTACTTTTATTGATGTTATACTACCTTTGCCCTCTGCCTCATTATGTCAGCCAAAAGGAGACTCATTAGTATTTACTGTCAATATCTTCTCAATACCTTGCTGACCTCCTTCCATGTGTGGTGCAGGAGGTGGTGGTGGTGGCGGGGCCGGGCTGCGTCATGCACGGCGGCCCACAGCTGCCAGACTACGAGCCAGAGCCGCCCTCGCCCGCCGACCAGCTGAGCCACGTCAACGCCTTGCTGGCATCACAGGCGGCCCTCGCTCGGTGGGTCCCTGCGGCGGCTGTGTTCTGCCATCTGGTGCTCCTTCTCACGATTCTGTTTCTTGTCATTCTCTCTCATTCCTGTTTTTCCTATTCCTGCTTCTTCTAATTCTCTCATTCCTGCTTCTCTTATCTCCTATTATCTGTTTCTCTTTAGTCTTCTAGTGTTTTCTTTTTCTTTACCTGTCCATCTCTTTTCTTGTCAACTTTTTCTTTCCATTCTCCTCTCATCTTTTGTCTTGTCTTCCATTTTTAGCTTAGAAGAGAAAGACTCCGATAGTTTGGACATGTGAAGAGAGCAGGGGAGGATACAGTGCTGGGAGTTTTGGAGAGATTGGAGGTAGAAGGAAGGAGACCAGTTGGTAGACCTAGGAAAATGTGGAGAAGGTGTATACAGGAAGACTTGGCATTGATGGGATTGGATGAGCATCGGACAGAAGGCAGAGAAAAATGGAGGAGAGCCATAAAGCGTCCAGCTGCTCAGGAAGAGTGAAAACGAACATTAAACGAAATGATGATGATGATGATCCATTTTTAGCTCTATCTCACCTGCTGTTTCTTATGGCACTGAAAATAAAGAGTTAATATACGTATAGTAACAAGAAATAACTAACACCATCAAGCTACCACATTTCCCATAAGTCAGGATGGTCATCAAAACATCCTCACCTATCAATATAATAACAATGGTGATGATGATAATAGTAGCAATAATAGAAATACCTGATAACCTCCCCATGCCATTCCCAGGTCCACCGCCGCTCAGCCCCGGTTCTCTGCCCTCCTACACAAGCGCCTCATCGTCCTGCAGAGGATCTACCACGCACTGTCTCGCAGCTTCCACCAGGGGAGCCGCGACAGGGAACGGGTGAGTGCACCTTCCCCTCTCACCCTCCTTTTTTTTCAGCTAAACCAAGGCACCTCACTGATAACATTGGCTTCCCCCATACAGGCTCTGATGGGGACGGGGGAACGCGGGCCAACCACAGAGCTGCAGGGGACGGGACCAGCGCTCTCGGCCAATGAGGCGCTGGTGGAGCTTGGCGTGCAGACCGGCCTGTCGCTGCTCTTCTCTATCCTGCGGCTTGGCTGGGTGAACAACAGTGAGTGGAGAGGAGAAGGAGGAGGAGGCGGAGGAGAGAGAGAGAGAGATGTTGACGTACTATAAAAGGAAAAGAAAGAAGGATTATGTCATGCAGAAGAAGTAGAGAGGACAAGGAGGAGGTGGCGGAGGAGAGAGAGAATGTTGATGTACTATAAAAGGAAAAGAAAGAAGGATTATGTTATGCAGAAGAAGTAGAGAGAAGGAGGAGGAGGAGAGAGGTTGATGTACTATAAAAGGAAAAGAAAGAAGGATTATGTTATGCAGAAGAAGTAGAGAGAAGGAGGAGGAGGAGAGAGGTTGATGTACTATAAAAGGAAAAGAAAGAAGGATTAAGTTATGCAGAAGAAGTAGAGAGAAGGAGGAGGAGGAGAGAGGTTGATGTACTATAAAAGGAAAAGAAAAAAGGATTATGTTATGCAGAAGAAGTAGAGAGAAGGAGGAGGAGGAGAGAAAAGCTTTTATCATGGAGAAGGAGAAGGAGGAGAGAACTTCCTCCATAAACTCATAAATTCTTCTTCCTTTTTTAATCTATATTCCTGTTTATAATCCTTTTTCAACACTTTTTTTCCCCTTCTTAAATCCTTTCTCTGTTTCTTAATCCTCCTTGAACCCTCCTTCCATCCTTCTTAAAACCCTCACAACCCCTTTTTCCAACCCAATCCTTCCTCAGTGTCTCCTTTTTTAACCAAATATTTACTTCCTCTATCTTTATCTCTATCTTCCTTTATCTTGTATCTTTCTCTGCCTTTCCTTTCTCTTCCTATCCTTCCTTCCCTTCTTAAATCCTTTCTATGTTCCTTAATCCTCCTTGAATCCTCCTTCCTTCCTTCTTAAAGCCTTGAATACACCATAGCACCATCTCGTATGTATGTATGTGTGTATGTATGTATGTATTTGATTTTTCCTATCTATGCCTGGTACTTAGGAAAGGCTCTATGTTATTTGAAGGCAGAGAAGCATGACCTTTTCTATCTTAACCCGGTAGCTGCAGGGATCATGTTTCTTAATGGTCCCTCCGAGTGAGAAAAATGAGAAAAAAATCACCCCTCACGCAAACCATTTCATAGTATATATCAAAGCATTTGTGATCAGATTATGTATTGTCTATTTTGGGGGGGTTTATATCATGGCACAAATTTGGCCCTTCGATGCTACACAGTAAAGCCACAAATTTGGCCCTTCGATGCTACACGGTAAAGCCACAAATTTGGCCCGTCACTGCTACACGGTAAAGCCACAAATTTGGCCCGTCACTGCTACACGGTAAAGCCACAAATTTGGCCCGTCACTGCTACCGGGTTAAGCTCTAAATACATTATATACCTCTTATGTTTGTATTATATGTTGTTGTACTGTCCTTTGTATGTATGTTTAAATGTGTATTGTCTATTATGTATTTGTTTAACTGTCTGTCTGTCTTGTGTTTCAGGTTTCATTCTTCTTTATTAAATCCTAGTTGCTATATTTGTAATCCTCTTTAAACACTTCTTTCCCTTATTAAATCCTCCTTGAACCCTCTTTCTTCCTTCCTAGAGCTCTCAATACACTATGGCACCACCTTATGTATGTGTATGTATGTATGTATGTATTTCCCTTGTGTTCTAGGTGGAGGCAGCCTGTGTTCGGAGGTGCTGGGGACGGCCGTGGCAGTGGTCCAAGCGCTCCCTCCACTTTCCCTGGCAGTGGAGTCCAAGCTGCCGCGCGTTGGCCTGGCCTCACTCGCCCAGCTGACGGCCTTCCTCGGGGACACTGCCAAGCCATCATCCCCTGCCGACCCCACTGGTGAGGAGGACGAACAGGAGGAGAAGGGGGGTCAGAGAAGGAGGAGGAGCTTGTTAGAGGATAAAGTTGTTAGAAGAAGAAAGAGTTTGACGATGAAGGTGTTCGAGGATCTCAATAAAAATAATAATGATAATAATAATAATAATGAAATCTTCCCTTCAGGACGTAAGCTGAGTGCCGAGTTGCTGCTGGGCCTGAGTCTGCAGCGAGGGTCCCTACGATACCTTCTGGAGTGGGTGCACATGGCTCTCACTGCTGCCACCACTGCTGCGGACGACTCCTCAGACGGGTACAGTAAAACCTCACCATTTGCACACCTTCAGACCGCCAATGCGCAAATGGTGAGGTTTGACTGTACTGTGACTCTGCTGCCATTAATACCTCTACTGCTTGCCCCTAACTCTTATATGCTCTACTAGATTAGGAGGAGGAGGAGGAGGAGGAGCAGAAGGAGAGGTGTGGGAATAGAATTAGTAGAGGGAAATAAAGATAATTGCTTGAATAGGAAGAAAGAGAGGAGTTGAAGGAAGGAAAAAGAGAAAGAGGGACATGGAAATCCTAACCCAGTCTTTCATAGCATAACTTACCCAGCCTATACATATGAAGAGAGAATAGATAGAGAGAGAAGTATGAGATAGAGATAAGAGGAGGAAGAAGAGAGAGAAAGGAAGAGGAAATATTCATAGATAACAATAATAAGCTTGGAAGAAAAGATAGAGGAAGAAAAGGAGGAAATACAGGCAATGAATGCATATTTTAACTCTATAATTATGTGTTTCCTCACCTTTTAACTCCTCCTCCTCTTCCTCCTCCTCCTCTGCCTTCTCCTCCTCCTCTTCTTCTTTTAATCCTTTTTCCATATTACTCTCAGTCATTAGTAATTTCTTGTATAAGGTCGTAAAGAGAAATACAGATAGCAAACACACATTTTAACTAATCATCTGTTTTTTCACCTCCTTTAAACCCATAATGAGTAACACAGACAGCAAACACACATTTTAACTAATCATCTGTTTTTTCACCTCCTTTAAACCCATAATAAGTAACACAGACAGCAAACACACATTTTAACTCTATTCATCTGTTTTTTCACCTCCTTTAAACCCATAATGAGTAACACAGAGAGCAAACACACATTTTAAACCCAGAATCACTCCCTTCTTCCCCTTCTTCAGGACGTGCATCAGCGGGAGTTGCCTTCAGGAGGTGATGAACGCCCTGGCCCAGAGTGGGGAGTGCCTCATGGGGATGTCGCCCAGCCTGGCACGCCCCGACGGCACTGTGCCATTCTACTCGGCCGCCCTCTTGCTCATGGAGAAGCTGGCAATCTTGGCGTGTGAGTAGTGGTGTTAGTGGTTAGTGGTTAGTTTGTTTTCATTTCTTTTTCTTTCTTGTTTTCTTTTTTTCATCCTGTATTTTGTATCACTTAACCCCTTCACTACGGCCGGGCCAAAACAGTGCCCCGCGCTGTATCCGGGATCGCCGCGTGCTCCAAATTTCAAATGTCGCTATTGAATATAAGTTTTCAGCCATAAACTCAACATAATCATCATGTATTATATATGAAAACATGCAAAATTAAATGGTGCACATAAAGAAACATAAGTTAATTGATAATTTTGAGATGTAAGCATAAATATAGAGATAAAATAACTCGTATATTGGCTAAAGTGAGCCAGGATATATACTCAGCACCTCATCTTTCCCTTAAATCCCTCGCTTCACTCGTCACTCATCCCTTCCCTGTCCTTCACCTCACTCAACACCTCATGTCATATCCTCCCTTTCCCCTCTCTCAATCCCTCATCTCACTCATCACTCACCCCTTCCCTGTCCTTCACCTCACTCAACACCTCATCTCATATCCTCCCTTTCCCCTCTCTCCATTCCCTCTCTCTCAATCCCTCATCTCACCCATCACTCATCTCTCTCAGGTGAGTACGCGCGGACCTGCATAGGAGACTCGTGTGAGGAGGTGGCCACGGAGAGCAGTGAGTCGTGTGATGTTTACGTTTGGGGCAGCAACTCCTCGCACCAGCTGGCCGAGGGGACGCAGGACAAGATTCTCGCCCCCAAGCTGACGCACGCCTTCAACAGTGTCCAGCAGGTGAGGTTGAGTGTGGTCAGTGTGTCATAATTTTCTGTTTTTTTATTTATTTCCTCCTCTCTTCTTCTTCCTCTTTTTTTTCTTCTGTTCTGATTCATACTCAGCCACTCAGCACATTGTATTTTCCGGTTTCTGAGTCACAGCTATTGCAAACAAACTTTTTTTTTTTATATATTTTTTTTTACACAACAAAGGAGACAGCTCGAGGGCACAAAAAAAGGAAACAATGGTAGTGGGTGGTTGAAGGGCTGATTTGAAAGGTTAACCTGTCCGCTGCAATTGGCACGGATTTGGCCTTCACTGGTAGCCTGGTAACATACACTCCCAGGTCTTTCTCTGCCTCTGTGGTGGATAGTGGAGTGTTTCCCATGTGGTATTGGTGTGCTGGATATCCCTTCACTGGTAGCCTGGTAACATACACTCCCAGGTCTTTCTCTGCCTCTGTGGTGGATAGTTGAGTGTTTCCCATGTGGTATTGGTGTGCTGGATATCCCCTCCCAAGGTGCAGAACTTTACATTTTTCTTCATTGAATTGTAACAGCCACTTTTGCTTCATTCCTGTAGCTTGGTGATGTCTTCTTGTAGGAAATCTGCAGTCAAGGGGTTAAACCTCTTTTGAAATACCCCAATAAACCCCCTTCATAATCTGCCTTTTTTCCTCATCTTAAACCCCTTATACTAACCTTCCTATCCCGCCCTTTACAGGTAGAGGCAGGGCAGTACTGTACCTTTGTGGTCCATCGCGACGGGGGTATCAGCGCCTGCGGGAAGGGGAGCTATGGGCGTCTAGGGCTCGGGGACTCCAACAATCAGGCCTCCCCGAAGAGACTCCACCTCGACGCTCGCCTGCGGAGGGTCTCGTCGTCGAAGGGGAGCGACGGACACACGATTGCCCTCTCCACCTCCGGCCAGGTCTTCACGTGGGGCGATGGTGAGTGTGGGATTGGTTTGGGGTCGGCAGTGGGGTCAAAGGTCATTTCTTATTGTTGTTATTTTTTGTTTGTTGTTGTTTTTCTTTTAATTGTGTTGTGCTTCTGTTTTTTTCTCTGATCTCTCTTGTTTTCTTTCTTATTCTTCGCTTTCTTTCTGCTTGTTTTGTTTTGTTTTATATGATTTCTCTTCATTTTTAAACCTGTATTTTCTTTTTTCTCTTTTTCTTCTTCCTTCCTCTCTTCTTCCTTACTTTCTTCTCTTCCTCCTTTCTACTCCTCCTTTTCTTTCTTTTTTCTCTCCTAAATCTCCTCTTTTTTTCTTTTTTTTCTTCCTCCTCCCTCTTTCTTATCTATCAGTCTATCTTGCCTTCTTCCTTTCTTCTCATTCTCTACTCCTAAAACCTCCTCTATTCCATTCTATTCTGTTCTCTTTACCTCACCTTCATCATCCTCCCTTCCCTTCAGGTCATCATCATCATCATCATCGTTTAACATCCATTTATTCCCTATGGTGGGGTTGGACGGGATATGAGCCTCCTCCACTGTTGTCGGTCCATAGCCATTTCTTGTGATGTTCAGCCTCCTCATCTTCCTCCACCACCTTTCTCCACGTCTTCCTTGGCCTTCCTGGTGGTCTTCTGCCCTCTACCTCAAAGTTCAGTGCTAGTCTCAGGATGTGTTCTCTTCTTCTCCTCTGATGTCCAAACCACCTTTTTTCGCATACCCTACGCCCCTGTCCACCCAGCAGTGAATGGGTACCAGGTATTAATCGGGGGTTGTGTCCTGTCTCCTGGGGTCTGTTCCCTTCTCCTATAATCCTTCCCCCTCCTGTCTCTCTCCGGCATATGACCACAGATGTTGCGCCGACTAAACGAAACTTTCCAACTTTTTCCAAACCACCTTAATCTGGTCTTATTCAGCAACTCCTCCAGTTTAGTTGATTTAGGACAATATATATTTTTTTTTACAACAAAGGAGACGACTCAAAGACAACAAAAAGAGTGTAGAAAAAAAAAAAGCCCGCTACTCACCGCTCCCAACAATAAATAACCAACGTCTTCACCAGGAGAGGCAGGAACAGAATAGAACATCAGAGCCATAGACAGAAGACACAAATAAAATAGAGTACATAGATAGAAGCGATAGGATGATAATAGATAACAGGCTAACATACAACACTAATAGCTTAATCCATAATCTGGTCTTACTCAGGCGACTACGGGAAGCTGGGCCACGGCAACAATGTGACACAGAAGTACCCCAGGCTGGTGGCGGGCCCGCTGACCAACAAGGTGGTGCGCTGGGTGTCCGCCGGCTACCGACACTCAGCCTGCGTCACCCAAGAAGGGGAACTCTACACTTGGGGGGAGGGGGACTACGGACGGCTGGGTGAGTGAAGGGAGAGATGTGTTGTTGATGGGGGATGTTAGGTTAGGGTAGGGTAGGGTAAGGTTTGGTTAGGTAAGGTATGGGTAGGGTAAGGTAAGGCAAGGTTTGGTTAGGTTAGGTAAGGTTAGGTTAGGTTAGGTTAGGTAAGGTTAGGTTAGGTAAGGTCAGGTAAGGGTAGGTTAGGTAAGGTTTGGTAAGGTAAGGTATGGGTAGGGTAAGGTAAGGCAAGGTTTGGTTAGGTTAGGCTAGGTAAGGTTAGGTAAGGTTATGTTAGGTAAGGTAACGTTAGGTTAGGTAAGGTTAGGTTAGGTAAGGTAAGGTTAGGTAAGGGTAAGTTAGGTAAGGTAAGGTGTGGGTAGGGTAAGGTAAGGTAAGGTTTGGTTAGGTTAGGTAAGGTTTGGTAAGGTAAGGTTCAGTAAGGTAAGGTAAGGGTAGGTATGGTTAGGTTAGGTAAGATTTGGTAAGGTTTGGTAAGGTAAGGGTAGGTTAGGTTAGGTAAGGGTAGGATAGGTTAGGTAGGGCCATGGTAGGTTAAGTTAGGGTGATATTTTCTATTGTTTTCACTTGTTTGTCATTAGTTTTGGGTGTGTTTATTTAACTACTATATATTTTAGAATTTAATTTGTTAGGTGACTATTTCCTACTGTTTGTCAGGTTAGTTTAGGTCAAGTTAGTAGTCATAGTTGCCCATTTGTTGATAACTGACTATTTTCTGCCATTTTTCATTTATCTGTAAACTCATAAATGCTCCTCTCTTAGTCTAATCCATTTGTCAATAGTTCTGTATATGGGATCCTGAATTTCTTGCCTCCATATTCATTTTTCCTTTTATTCCTTGTGTGTGCTTAGGTCACGGTGACAACACAAGCCGCAACATCCCAACCCTGGTGCGGGACATTTCGGGGGTGGGCCAGGTGGTGTGCGGCAGTGCCCACACCCTCGCCCTCTCCGCTGACGGCCGCACGGTCTGGTCCTTCGGCTCAGGTGCGTGTCGTTCTCCATCACGGGCACTTTCCTTCAGGGGGTGGCCGCAGCAGAAGTGTCAATATTTCTCCCTGTTCTGGCACTCCCTCTCTGCACACTCAATCCTGCTGCTTCCAACTTACCCTATTGATCCTGACCCCCCCCCCTCCCTCTCTGCACACTCAATCCTGCTGCTTCCAACTTACCCTATTGATCCTGACCCCCCCCCATCCTGCAATTCTTCCCTCATACACTCTCTTCACAAATTCATTTTCATTTATTCTCATCAGTGATTTGAATAACATAATAAACATAACATTCAATAAGTCTCCTGTTTGTCCAGGTGGGTGTCATTCTCGACCTTAAGACTAGGCTAGGGTAGGTTGTCAGGCAGAGGAGGAGGAGGAGAAGAAGGAGGAGAAGAAGGAGGAGAAGGAGGATTAATATTTCCCTTTCGAAGTATGAGAAAATAAACAGTAACCTGATATATACAATAACACCCATCATGCTACCACCCTCATAACAACATAACTTATACAATAACACCCATCTTCTCTGCCACCCCATAACAACATAACCTATACAATAACACCCATCATGCTACCACCCCCATAACAACATAACCTATACAATAACACCCATCATGTTACCACCCCCATAACAACATAACCTATACAATAACACCCATCTTCTCTGCCACCCCAGGGGACCACGGGAAGCTTGGCCACGGGGACACAACGAAGGTTTACCGCCCCAGGGTGGTGGAGGCGCTGCAGGGGCTAACCGTGCGGAAGCTGACCACTGGAACGCAGGTCTCACTCGCCCTCGCTGCTCATGGTCAGGTCAGTCACTCAGGAGGAGGAGGAGGAGGACAGGTCAGGTCAGGCAGGTCATTGAAAAGTTGGTCAGATCAGTTACTTAAGCAGAGGAGGACAGGTCAGGGGTCAGGAAGCTGGGAAGTTGGTCAGGTCAGTTACTTAAGTGCAGAGAATAGGTCAGGCAGGTCATTGGGAGTTGAATAAGACAGTGAGTAAGGGAGGAAGGTGTCCGTTATGGGATGAGTGAGTCAGTAAGAGAGTCATGAGGTTGGTGAGTCAGGGAGTTTGTCATGGGTTGGGTGAGTCAGGCATGGAGTCCATCTTGAAGCGAATGACTCAAGTTTGGTAGTAAGGCAACCACACAGCCATAGCCTTTGCTAACACCATCTGGCCTCTCCGTACACACCTGATTTGCCTTGCCGTTGTGTTATTGGACTCTCAGCTGTGTTATGAGTGCCAAGTCTGAGCGCATATCACCAGGATGTTGTTAAGGATGCACGGAGAGACCGATAGCACTCTCCTTCACGTGTTTGTCCAGAAAGATTAAAGTATGTTAGGTTTGTAGGTGTACAGAGTGTCAGGTGTTTTACGAGTGCCAAGTCTAAGCACATATCACCAGGATGTTGTTAAGGATGCACGGAGAGACCGATAGCACTCTCCTTCACGTGTTTGTCCAGAAAGATTAAAGTATGTTAGGTTTGTAGGTGTACAGACTCTCAGGTGTTTTACTAGGGCCAAGTCTAAGCGCATATCACCAGGGTTTTGTTAAGGATGCACGGAGAGACCGATAGCACTCTCCTTCACGTATTTGTCCAGAAAGATTAAAGTATGTTAGGTTTGTAGGTGTACAGAGTGTCAGGTGTTTTACTAGGGCCAAGTCTAAGTGCATATCACCAGGGTTTTGTTAAGGATGCTCAGATAGACCGATAGCGCTCTCCTTCACAGCACTTCTCTCCTACAGTTTTCTCGCCCTCTGCAAACCTGTATATGTGTTTGTCCTGAGAGATTAGAGTATGTTAGATGGAGTGGGTTCTGTGCTGTGGTGTGTGGTGCAAGGCCTCCCTCCCATCCTATCCATTCGTCTACCTGTCTGCCTACCAAAGTCTATGTCCTGTGGTTGTAGGTGTGTCTCATGGGGTAGATTTTATGCTGTGTGGTATGACATGTGACCTACCTACCTATTTACCTTAACGTACAATTCCCAAGAGAACCTAAATGTGTGTGTTTGGCTCAGAATCAAGACTTTTCAACCCTCCTCTCTGGCTTCCTACCTTACCCAACCACTTACCCACCCTGCCTTACAATTCCCAAGAGAACCTGAATGTGTGTGATGGGTTCAGAATCAGGACTTACCCATCCACCTCTCTGGCTTCCGACCTTACTTGCCTTACCTTACAATTCCTAAGAGAACCTGAATGTGTGTGATGGGTTCAGAATCAGGACTTACCCATCCACCTCTCTGCCTTCTAACCTTACTTACCTTACCTTACAATTCCCAAGAGAACCTGAATGTGTGTGATGGGCTCAGAATCAGGACTTTTCAACCCACCTCTCTGGCTTCCAACCTTACTTGCCTTACCATACAATTCCCAAGAGAACCTGAATGTGTGTGTTTGGCTCAGAATCAAGACTTTTCAACCCACCTCTCTGGCTTCTAACCTTACTTACCTTACCTTACAATTCCCAAGAGAACCTGAATGTGTGTGATGGGTTCAGAATCAGGACTTACCCATCCACCTCTCTGCCTTCTAACCTTACTTACCTTACCTTACAATTCCCAAGAGAACCTAAATGTGTGTATTTGGCTCAGAATCAAGACTTTTCAACCCACCTCTCTGGCTTCTAACCTTACTTACCTTACCTTACAATTCCCAAGAGAACCTGAATGTGTGTGATGGGTTCAGAATCAGGACTTACCCATCCACCTCTCTGGCTTCCGACCTTACTTACCTTACCTTACAATTCCTAAGAGAACCTAAATGTGTGTATTTGGCTCAGAATCAAGACTTTTCAACCCACCTCTCTGGCTTCCGACCTTACTTACCTTACCTTACAATTCCCAAGAGAACCTGAATGTGTGTGATGGGCTCAGAATCAGGACTTACCCATCCACCTCTCTGGCTTCCAACCTTACTTACCTTACCTTACAATTCCCAAGAGAACCTGAATGTGTGTGATGGGTTCAGAATCAAGACTTTTCAACCCTCCTCTCTGCCTTCCAACCTTACTTACCTTACCTTACAATTCCCAAGAGAACCTAAATGTGTGTGATGGGCTCAGAATCAGGACTTACCCATCCACCTCTCTGGCTTCCTACCTTACTTACCTTACCTTACAATTCCTAAGAGAACCTGAATGTGTGTGATGGGTTCAGAATCAAGACTTTTCAACCCACCTCTCTGGCTTCTAACCTTACTTACCTTACCATACAATTCCCAAGAGAACCTGAATGTGTGTGATGGGTTCAGAATCAGGACTTACCCATCCACCTCTCTGGCTTCTGACCTTACTTACCTTACCTTACAATTCCTAAGAGAACCTGAATGTGTGTGATGGGCTCAGAATCAAGACTTACCCATCCACCTCTCTGGCTTCTGACCTTACTTACCTTACCTTACAATTCCCATGAGAAGCTAAATATATGTGTGTTAGGCTGGGCACTGCGACCTACCCTACCCTCTCCACACCCCCTCCCCCTTCCTACCTGACCCTACCATACCCCAAGAGAACCTAAGTGTGTGTGTTGGGCTCAGAATCAAGACTTTTCAACCCTCCTCCCCACCTTCCTACCTTACCCAACCACCTACCCACCTACCTATCATTTCCCAAGAGAACCTAAGTGTGTGTGTTGGGCTCAGAATCAAGACTTTTCAACCCTCCTCCCCACCTTCCTACCTTACCCAACCACCTACCCACCTACCTATCATTTCCCAAGAGAACCTATAAGTGTGCGTTGGGTTCAGAATCAAGACTTGTTCACCCACTTACTCACCCACCTCTCCAGTCCCTTCCCCCACCGCAGTGAGCTCTGTGGTGGGGCGGGGGGGACAGCCTGACGAGATGACCCTCCTCACTGTGACCAAGAACGAAGGTGGGATGCTGGCTGCCTACCTCGGCCCCCTTGCTCAATGCCTACAGACTTACATACAGACTGATGTTACCTGTTCCTGCTTGTGCCTGTAACTGCTGCTTGTGCCTGTATCTGCTTGGTTGTTTGTTTGCTTGTGTGTGTGTGTGTGTGTGTGTGTGTGTGTCCTTTCTTTTTTTTTTTTCTTTCTTTTCATTTAACTATCCGTCTATCTGTCTATCTGTCTGTTTTTCTTTCCAAATTACTTTTTATTCTACTACTACTACTACTACTATTACTACCACCACCACTGCATGTTCTAATATACCCCTAACCTAACCTCCCTTAAATACTAACATACCATGGTTTTGAATGCATCTAAAACTATCCCTCTCCCTCTCTCTCCCTCTCTCTCGTTCTCTCTCTCATTCCTTACACCTAACCTAACTGGGCTCCCTCTCTCTCTCTCTCATCCCTTACACCTAACCTAACTGGGATAAGGAGATGAGTGATAGCTATGGCTTGTATCAATGTGGCTGGCTGGCTGTTGTGATATTCTGAGGCTGTGATGTTTATGCTTTAAGGGTCTCTGTTGGCTAGCATGCCCTGTCCCTTAACCCTCACCTTCTCTTCTAAACACTGTCCATATGATGACTTATGTTCAGCTGGAAATTCTTGCTTACAGAGAGTGATTAGTCTTGTATAGGGGCGAGACTTGACCCCTCTCTGCCTGGTAGCATGACCCTTCTCTTCTAAACACTGTCCATATGATGACTTATGTTCAGCTGGAAATTCTTGCTTACAGAGAGTGATTAGTCTTGTATAGGGGTGAGACTTGACCCCTCTCTGCCTGGTAGCATGACCCTTCCCCTAACCCTCACCCTCTCTTCTAAACACTGTCCATATGATGACATGTTCAGCTGGAAATTCTTGCTTACAGAAAGTGATTATTGTATAGGGGTGAGACTTGACCCCTCTCTGCCTGGTACCATGACCCTTCCCTTAACCCTCACCCTCTCTTCTAAACACTGTCCATATGATGACTTATGTTCAGCTGGAAATTCTTGCTTACAGAGAGTGATTATTGTATAGGGGCGAGACTTGACCCCTCTCTGCCTGGTAGCATGACCCTTCCCCTAACCCTCACCCTCTCTTCTAAACACTGTCCATATGATGACTTATGTTCAGCTGGAAATTCTTGCTTACAGAGAGTGATAAGTCTTGTATAGGGGTGAGACTTGACCCCTCTCTGCCTGGTACCATGACCCTTCCCCTAACCCTCACCCTCTCTTCTAAACACTGTCCATATGATGACATGTTCAGCTGGAAATTCTTGCTTACAGAGAGTGATTATTGTATAGGGGCGAGACTTGACCCCTCGCTGCCTGGTAGCATGACCCTTCCCCTAAGCCTCACCCTCCCTTCTAAGCACTGTCCATTAAGCAGTTTAGGTTCAAATTGAGACTGACTTACAATGACTGACTTGGACTTGTATCATCAAACCTTTCGAGCTCTTGTTGGGACCAATTTTGGAGGCCACAGAGGAGATTCAACAGGCTACCGTTAGTGTTTTTCCCATTCACGGCACAGAAGACTTCCAAAACTACCACCAGGGTCAAGATACCCCCCTTGGAAACCCCTGTAGCTTCTGTGAGAGCCTTTTTGAATGGGTGGACCAAGGCTTCTACGAGTTTGATTATACCAGCCTTGACCTCTTAGGACCCGAGTGCTTGATGATACCAGACTTGACCTCCTTAACCTTATGTCAT
Source organism: Eriocheir sinensis (assembly GCF_024679095.1). Lineage (NCBI taxonomy): Eukaryota > Metazoa > Arthropoda > Malacostraca > Decapoda > Varunidae > Eriocheir > Eriocheir sinensis. Next base: position 4,955,907 of record NC_066537.1, read on the forward strand.
AGTGTGTATATATATATTGTGTTGTACTGCTGGCAATACACTGTTATGAGCTTGTTACACTTCATGGCTTGTGGTTTTGCTATACGTGAAGTTGCATGGATATTATTATACATATTATTTTTATTTATTTATTTATTTATTTTTGTTTGTGGTGTGTGTGTGTGTGTGTGTACCTAACTTATACATGGACATTGTTTTACCAAATTATACATAGACAAAAAAAATGAAAATAAGAAGGATTAGCAACACACACACACACACACACACACACACACTAACAACTAACCCTATAATAATAATAATAATAATAATAATAATAATAATAATAATAATAATAATAATAATAATAACCGTAATAGTGATGTTAATAGAGTCAGTGTATGCAATGTCTGTTTAATCCTAAGTCCTTTAATAATGAAATCTAACCCCACATTATATAGAATTCAATCCCTTATGTGGACTTATTGAAGAACTTAAGACTGACAACATGAGACTGGAATGAGTGAATCTCTCTCTCTCTCTCTCTCTCTCTCTGGTGTTTTTCTTTCTCTTTTTTTTGTTTGTTTGTTTGTTTGTTTGCATGTGGCAGAGTGAGCTTTTGTTCTTGTTGTTTTTCTTGTTTTGTTTTTGTTTTTTCCTTGATTTCCCTTTTTTATGTGTGTGTGTTATCGGTTAAGCTTTTTGAGGGACGATGTTTTTTTTTCTGGGTTTCTCTCTCTCTCTCTCTCTCTCTCTCTCTCTCTCTCTCTCTCTCTCTCTCTCTCTCTCTCTCTCTCTCTCTCTCTATGGTGTATATTATTTGCAGTATAAGTAATATTTATAATAATTTAAGTTTACAAGTATTTTTACATTAACTTATTAATATTATTTAACCCTGTAAGTACATTGTTAAGTTAATTTGAAGTACTACTACTACTACTACTACTACTACTACTACTACTACTGCTACTTCTAATATTACGTTAAGCAGTGTTATATTTTTCTGCATGGGTTGATATTTATATAGATCAATTTCCGTTGCTGGTTGGATGTCTGTCTATCAGTTACCCCAGAGTAGATACTTGATGGCCTGTCTAATATTTACCATCAATATTTCTTGTTTCTTTTATTTTTTTCTTCAGTGTTTCCGCCACCACATTGATATAGACAAGAAAAAGTAAGCCTGTTGACCCCATAGCAGCGGGGATCGTGTTTCTTAATGGTCCCTCTAAGCGAGAAAAACGAGAAAAAATCATCACTCACACAAACTATTTCATAATATATATAAAAGCATTTGTGATCAGATTATGGGTCGTATTTTTAAACATTTCGTAGCCCATGTTCACATATTTGACATGGCTTTCGTAGGAGCTGTAGGCCTTTCCAGGGGTAGTTTTATGACCCTGGTGGTAGTTTGATCCTTCTTCTGTGCCATAAACCTTAAAAACGCTCATGAAAACCAGATTGATCCCCTCTTTGACCTTTAGAAATAGTTGATGTGAGAAGCGATGGTGTCTTAAAATATGGCCCTATGTATCATCTATTTTGGGGGGTTTATATCATGGTACAAATTTGGCCCGTCGCTGCTACACGGTAAAGCCACAAATTTTGGCCCATCAATGGTACCGGGTTAATCACTCCTCCTGTGTAAGAAAGCATCAGTGAGTGGCCGAGAGAGACGTCAATTTATGATTATTTTTTTCTTCAATGGTTTCTGCCACCACATTGATGTAGATAAGAAAATATAAGTCTGTTAATCACTCCTCCTGTGTAAGAAAGCATCGGTGAGTGGCCGAGAGAGACGTCAATGTATGATTATTTTTTTCTTCAATGGTTTCTGCCACCACATTGATGTAGATAAGAAAATATAAGTCTGTTAATCACTCCTCCTGTGTAAGAAAGCATAGGCAAGTGGCCGAGAGAGACGTCAATGTATGATTATTTTGTTCTTTCAATGGTTTCTGTCGCCACATTGATATAGATAAGAAAATATAAGCCTGTTAATCACTCCTCCTGTCTTTTATTTTTATTTATTTATTTTTTATTATTTTTTTTACAGCAAAGGAGACGGTTCGAAGGCACACACAAAAAAAAAAAAATAAAAAAAAAAACAAAAAAAAGTCTGCTTACCCTAAAGAAAGTAGAGTAGAGGGAGAAAGAGAGGTCAGGTCGAGGGAAGGCATCGTGGAGAAAAAAAAGAAATAATAAATATCTAAGAAAGCATAGGTGAGTGGCTGAGAGAGACCTCCCTTCTAATGTATAAGCATAGATGAGTGGCTGAGAAAGGGCTCAATATCAGGTGGAATTAACTAACTGACAGACATCCGACAACAACCAGCAACCACCAAGCAACCACTTTTGTATGTATGTAGCTATAGTGCCTGTCTTCACACCCCTTACCTCACGCACCTCACCTCACTTCGCCTCCTACGCACCCCACACAAGTACCACCACACTGACCAAGCTCCTCGCCCCTCCGCCACCACACAGGCGCAGGGCGGTGACCACGGACATTTTCAGGTCTGGGTCTGGGGCACGGGTCCATGTCTCGCCCTGGGGTCGTCCGAGGCTACGATGCTTCGGCCGAGACCTATAGAAGAGTTGTCAGGGCTGAGGGTCGTGGATATATCGGCCGGCGACTCGCATGTCCTGGCCCTTACGCATGAGTCTGAGGTGAGTGTGTGTGTGTGTGTGTGTGTGTAAGTAAAAAAAAAAATGCTCCATACCTTCCACTCGAGCGTCACCACCTCAATCCATCCACTATCCTCCACTCATATCCTCCCTCTAACATGTGCCTCAAATTACCCTACATCTGTACAGCCTAACCTGACCTTACCTAACCTTACCTAACCTTTCCTAACCTTACCTAACCTAACCTTACCTAACCTAACCTAACCTTACCTTACCTTACCTAACCTAACTTAACCTAACCTAACCTAACTTAACCTAACCTAACCTTACTTAACCTTACCTAACCTAACCTTACCTTACCTTACCTTACCTAACCTAACCTTACCTAACCTTACCTTACCTAACCTCACCTTACCTAATCTAACCTAACCTATCTTAACCTAACTCACCCTCCTCTTCAAGCCTAGCCATCCATTTCCTCCTCTCTATCCCTCCCCAGTCCATCTTCCAACCCCAGTCTTCCCAGTAACCACCCCTGGAGTCCCTTACAAGCCCCAGAAACCCCAACGCAAACTCCCTTCCCGCCCTCTTCTTCAAGCCTAGCCATCCCTATCCTCCTCTCCATCCCTCCCCAGGTCATCTTCCAACCCCAGTCTTCCCAGTAACCACCCCTGGAGTCCCCTACGAGGCCCAGAGATCCGGTATTACGCACTAGGAGGGAGGTGCAAGCTATGGATATGTCCTTCTCACCTCTCCCCCTTGACAGGTGTACGCGTGGGGCTCCAACACCATGGGGCAGTGCGGTCAGGGCCATACTGTGTCGCCTCTGCTGCGGCCCAAGAAGGTGATGGGGTTAGATGTCGCTGTGCATCAGATAAGCGCTGGGACCACGCACTCCATCGCCTGGACTGCCATACCTACTGACAGGCGAGTGTGTGTGTGTGTGTGTGTGTGTCAATGTTGCCAGATTATCGTACGCATAACATTGTATTTTCCAGTTTCCTGCCCATAAATATTGCAAGGAAGACCATCTATAATTACTGATTTGAATTTTTTTATTATTTTTTATTTTTTTATATTTTTTTTACAGCTCAAGGGCAACGAGAAAAGGTGTAAAAAAAAGCCCACTAAATTGTAAATGCATATCGTTGTCTTTGTGCGTGTGATAATTTTGGGGCAGAAATCGGCAAAATCAATACGCCACATACGGCAATCTGGTAACGTTGGTGTGTGTGTGTGTGTGTGTGTGTGTGTGTGTGTGTGTGTGTTTGTTGAAGGCGGGCTGTGTCTATCTCTTTTGTTTATTTGTTCGCACTTGTTTATATATATTCTTAATTCTTTCATCATCGTGTCTGAATTACGGTTGTGGGTTGCAGGCGTGTTGTGTATATCTGTGTTTACTTGGTCACACTTTCTTTTATATATATTCATAATTTTTTCATCAGCGTCTTTGAATTACAGTTGTGGGTTGCAGGCGGGCTGTGTATATCTGTGTTTACTTGGTCACACTTTCTTTTATATATATTCGTATTTTTTCATCATCGTGTGTGAATTACGGTTGTGGGTTGCAGGTGGGCTGTGTATATCTGTGTTTACTTGGTCACGCTTTCTTTTATATATATTCGTATTTTTTCATCATCGTGTCTGAATTACGGTTGTGGGTTGCAGGCGGGCTGTGTATATCTGTGTTTACTTGGTCACACTTTCTTTAATATATATTCGTATTTTTTCATCAGCGTCTTTGAATTACAGTTGTGGGTTGCAGGTGGGTTGTGTATATCTGTGTTTACTTGGTCACACTTTCTTTAATATATATTCGTATTTTTTCATCATCGTGTCTGAATTACGGTTGTGGGTTGCAGGCGTGTTGTGTCCTGGCACCGGCCCTTCTGTGTGGACCTGCAGGAGGGTACGTTCTCCCTGCTGCGCACCTTCATCGAGCTCTACTGCTGTTTTGATGACCCACACATACCCATCAAGCCCTTCACGTCTGTTAGGTGAGGCAAAACGCAGCGAGTAGCGGGCTTTTTTTTTGTTATTGTTTCCTTTTTTTTGTGCCCTTGAGCTGTCTCCTTTGTTGTAAAAAAAAACAAAAAAAAAAACACCACCACCTCAGCTGCTTGAGGATACGGTAAAATATACAAACTCATCACTCATTAGTAAGTTCGTATAAGATTCTACAGTATTATTATCTAACTTATCTAACATATTTAAACTCGTGAGCTATTCCTTTGGCCCTTCACGTCTGTTAGGTAAGGCAAACACCCCCACCTCACCTGCTTGACGATACGCTAAAATATACAAACTCATCAATCATCAGTAAGTTCATATAAGCTTCTACAGTATTATTATCTAACTTATCTAACTTATTTAAACTCATGAGCTATTCCTTTGTTGATATATTGCATAAGTTCCTGGCTATCAATTGTTTGCATACCCTAAACTTAGCCTAACCTTATTATTATCTAACTTATCTAACTTATTTAAACTTGTGAGCTATTCCTTTGTTAATATATTGCATAAGTTCCTGGCTATCAATTGTTTGCATACCCTAAACTTAGCCTAACCTTATTATTATCTAACTTATCTAACTTATTTAAACTCATGAGCTATTCCTTTGTTGGTATATTGCATAAGTTCCTGGCTATCAACTGTTTGCATACCCTAAACTTAGCCTAACCTTTCCCAAACCCAAATAGCTACCATCTGTTATGCATCCTCAGTTAATTCATATCAGCTTCTTCAGCAATGAGACTTATTATCTAACGTTATGAACTCTTCTTTTGTTGACGTTTGATACAGGTCGCTGCCTCTGTTAATCTCCTTCCCCCCTATGCTGCAGGGACCAAGAGAAGTTTGTGTTGCTCTGCCTGCAGCTTCTCAACACCCACCTGTCCCTCGCCCTGACCGGAGGCATGGCCCAGGCTGTCTTAGGGGCTGAGGCGACACCCCTCCGAGAGCTGCTGTTCAGGTGAGAGCCTCGTGTGATGCCCAAATATGCTTCCATGGTTGTTTAGCGTGCAGAATCTCTCCTCATCCGTGGTAGTCATCAAATCAATCCTCCATTCCTTTAATACTGAAAACCCATCACCATCACCGCACCCTCAGACTCGTGGACGCTAAGCTGCCGAGAGCCATCGAGGCTGGGGTGTGCGAGGGCCTCAGCTCACCCCTGCTTCTGCCGCCCCTCGCCTCCCGCATGAGCCTCCTCTACGGCCTCCTGCCCAAGTCACCGGAGGACTGGGGACAGCTATCCTATGGTCAGGTAAGGCTTGGGGTTGAGAAATAATAAAGACACGAAAATTATACAGAAAAACAAATGGATATACGTATTAACAAAATATATAGGTCGGTATTATAAGACAATTTGGCTTCTCACATCAGCCATTTCTAAAGGTCAGAGAGGGGGTCAGGTGGGTTCTAATGAGTGTTTCTTCGGGTTCATGGTACAGAGGAAGGGTCAAACTACCACCAGGGCCATAACACTACTCCTGGAAATGCTTAAAACTCCTACGAGAGCCATGTCAAATATGTGTTTTTGGACGACGAAATGTCTAATAATACGACCCATATACTATAGACACAGAGAAATAAAAACACTGGAAAAAATACCTGAAAAATGAGTGAGTACGACGAACTTGGGAGCACATAATAGTTCAACGACAGAATCATCACCATCATCAGCACAATAAGTAATGTGGATAAGAATACAGTGGACCATATACAGACTTAAAAAGGGGCAGCTCACTCACAGAAAAAAATAGTTAAATAAAGTTGGGAGATGTGAGAAAGTGTGCATCAAGTAAAAAAATACACAGTCACCCCTCAAATAGTACGGTTTTCAATAGTTCGAATTTGGCTTTATGTGGATTTTGTAAGATGATTTTTTAGGATTTTAAAATTTCCCGACAAGCAGGAAATTTAAAAATCGTAAAAGGTCTTCCGTGACAAGCCGTATAAAACCGGAAACCGAACTATTGAAAACCGTACCATTTGAGGGACGACTATTCCGTTCATTCATCGAAAAAAAAAAAATGGAAATGAATAAGTAGATGTTTTCCGGCTACGAGCGAGTAAGATCGATAAGGAAAGTAATCTAAATGGAAATAATTGATATGAAAATGAGGAAAAAAATCAACCGGAAATATCGTCAATAAAAAAAATATATTATGAGTAAATAAAAGTGTGGAAGTCAAATAAAAAAATAATTATAAAAATGACAAACTGCAAAAATAAAAAGATTGAAATTAAAGATAATCTCCCTTCCTCTCCCTTCCTCCCTTTCTTCTCTTCTCTTCTTCCCTTCCTCCCTCCATTCCTCTTCCCTTCCTCCTTCCTCCCTCCTCCTCTCTCCCATTCCTCTCTCTTCTCTTCTCCCCTTCCTCTCTCCCTTCCTCCCCCCATTCCTCTTCCCTTCCTCCTTCCTTCCTCCTCTCTCCCTTCCTCCCCATTCCTCTCCCTTTCTTCTCTTCTCCCCTTCCTCCCTCCCCTCCCCCATTCCTCTTCCCTTCTTTCTTCCTTCCTCCCTCCCTTCCTCCCCCATCCCTTCCTCCCCTCTCTCCCTTTCTTCTCTTCTCCCCATCCTCCCTCCCTTCCCCTTTCCCCTTTCCCCCCACAGAGGCTTCAGCTGGGTATCCTTGTGGTGAGCTTGGAGGACCCTAGTCACGTGGCGGCCCTCCTGGGGTACGGCTCCTCGGAGGACACACCAGCGGTCGCCCTACAGGACCCCTCTGCCACCCTGCCCCGGGACCTCATGCGCACCCTTCTGGCTAACCTGAGATTCCATACTGTGAGTGCTGGTGGTGGTGGTGGTTGGTGTTGATATTTTTATTTATTTATTTTTTTTTTTTTACAGCAAGAAGAAAACACCATATATAGGACACGGAAATAAAGGAAATATTCACTGATACAGAAAACTTGCAATCCATCTTGGCTTTCTCTTCTTTTTATTATGCAAAAAAATATCAACCTTGCACATATCCCAAGATCACCCTCGGCCCTCACCTCTCCCCTCAGGAACACCAGCTCAAGCAGATCCTGGAGGAGGAGCGGCCCACCAAGAGCACCTCCCTCAAGGTCAAGTCACGCACCCCACAGAAGCTCAAGACCCACGAGGATGTGCCGGCAGGGACCACCAGCAGCTCCTCTGTCACCCTGCCACCTCCCCCTGATGCGGCCCCTCCTGTTCCCCCCCCTCCCCCTCCGCCTCCCTGTGCTCCGAGCCAGACGTCCCCTGCACATGTCCGCACTGGGAAGGGTAAGAGAAGAGTACTGGGGTGTGTTTTGGGGTGTTGGGGTTTGTACATGTGGAAATAGTTCTTCATTTTATTATTATTATTATTATTACTATTATTATTATTATTATTATTATTTCTGACTGTCCCTATTCATCCCTGTAGGAGCTAGCGAGGGCGAGGGACCGGACAAGGATGAAGCTCCCCACCGGCAGCAGCACATCGACTCCCAGCTGGGCGGAACACACCCCCAGCACCTTCTCCGCCTGCTCTCCACCCTGCACTCGCACCTCCTCGCCTACTGCACGCACCACCAGTTTGAGGAGGTGAGTGTGGGATGTGTCAGTTCAGTTCCCCCTCGACATGTGTAGCTAAATGACCCTGCAGATATATTATTATTATTATTTTTTTTTACAACAAAGGAGACAGCTCAAGGCCACAAAAAAAGGAAACAATAATATAAAAAACGCCCGATACTCGCTGCTTCTCTTAGGAAATACATATCAGTGTCCGTTTCTGTGGATAATAAGAGTAATTATGATAAATGAAAGGAAGAAATTAAAGAAAGCACTGATAGAAAGCATAAGAAAGAATATATGAGGTACAGAATCATCGAGGAAGAATGATAAGGAGAAATATTTATGGTAATTCAGTTGCAAATCACCTCTAGGAATGTGATTTTAACCCGGTAGCTGCGGGGATCATGTTTCTTAAAGGCTCCTCTAAGCGAATTAATGAGAAAAAAATCATCACTCACGCAAACCATTTCATAAAATATATCAACGCATTTGTGATCAGTTTATGCATCATCTATTTTGGGGGGTTTATATCATAGCAGAAATTTGGCCTGTCGCTGGTACACGGTAAAGCCACAAATTTGGCCTGTCGCTGATACATGGTAAAGCCACAAATTTGGCCTGTCGCTGATACACGGTAAAGCCACAAATTTGGCCCGTCGCTGATACACGATAAAGCCACAAATTTGGCCTGTCGCTGATACACGGTAAAGCCACAAATTTGGCCCGTCGCTGATACACGGTAAAGCCACAAATTTGGCCTGTCGCTGATACATGGTAAAGCCACAAATTTGGCCTGTCGCTGATACATGGTAAAGCCACAAATTTGGCCTGTCGCTGATACACGGTAAAGCCACAAATTTGGCCCGTCGCTGATACACGATAAAGCCACAAACTTGGCCCATCACTGGTACACGGTAAAGCCACAAATTTGGCCCGTCGCTGGTACACGGTAAAGCCACAAATTTGGCCTGTCGCTGGTACACGGTAAAGCCACAAATTTGGCCCGTCACTGGTACACGATAAAGCCACAAATTTGGCCCGTCACTGGTACACGGTAAAGCCACAAATTTGGCCCGTCGCTGGTACACAGAAAAGCCACAAATTTCGCTCGTCGTTGCTACCGGGTTAAGTCAATATCCTCACACCCTTGCCTCCTTCCTCACCTTCAGAACTCCGCCAGCATGCCCCTTCTACATGAGCATCTGAGTGAGCTGTTCGAAATGTGCGGCGACCTCCTGGGACAGACCTCCTCGCTCCTGTCCTCACACCCTGACCTGGCACACCTCATCCATGGCAAGTCACTCATCCGCCACTCATCCATAACTCATCCACCACTCATCCACCACTCATCTGCCACTCATCCACCACTCATCCGTCACTCATCCGCCACTCATCCGTCACTCATCCACCACTCATCCGCCACTCATCCGTCACTCATCCGCCACTCATCCGTCACTCATCCGTCACTCATCCGTCACTCATCCACCACTCATCCGTCACTCATCCGCCACTCATCCGTGTGTTTATATTCAGTGTCTGCCTTTATTATCAGCATTATTTTGTGTTCTCTATTCCACTGTAACATCTAAACTCTACCTCCCTATTCTCTTCTCTCCTCCTCCTCCTGCTCCTCCTCCTCCTCTTCCCCCCCCCCAGACGTCGTGTACCGCAGTGTGAGTGGGTGGGTGTTGGCACATGTGGTGTACGCCCTCCTGCTCTTCCCGGCCAGGCTGGTGCGGCCCCTCCTCGGACCCCTCAGAGCTCTCCTACCGATCTTAGACTCCACCAACCGCACCATTGCCAACGTGACCTCGTTTACCGACCAGGAGGATGTGACTTCAGGTGCGTGTGTGTGTATGTGTGTGTGTGTGTGTGTGTTTGCAGGGCCTAGGCTAAGCTTCAATAGTCCTGTGTCCTTGTCTATATATTTAGCGGTGAGTAGCGGACTTTTTTTTCTCTCTCTTTTTGTTGCCCTTGAACCGTCTCCTTTGCTATAAAAAAATAAAAAAAAGTCTGACCCCTCTCCGTCACCCCATACAGAAGTGGACACCCCAACGCCGGACACCGTCAAGAGCGTGGGGGGCGGCGTGGTGGGGCGTCAGTGGGTGTGGCTGCTGGATGTGGAGCGGGCGTGCGGCCTGGTGGTGGGGCGCTGTCTTGAGGGCATGCTGCTGGGGCCTCCGCTGACCCCTAGTGAACTCCGCAGCAAGGACTGGCTCTCCCTGCAGCTGTTCTCGTGTGGCCTGGCAGAGGAAGTGAAGTGCCCGGGTAGGTTGTGTTTTTATAAGCTTCAACTTTTTGTATTTTTTCAGAGCAACGAAGAGGAGGAGGAGGAAGAGGAAGACATGGTTAGAAAGAGGAAAGATTAAGCTATTTTTTGGTGTAGGAGGAATAGAGGAAGAGGTGGAGGAAAGTGGAAGGAAGTGGAGGTGAACTAGAGGGAAGGTGTTAAAAAATGTCAAAATCATGCTGGAATGTGACACGGACCTTGATAAAAATTGAGATAACAGAGAAACAAAGAGGAGGAAAAAGAAGAGGAAGACATGGTTAGAAAGAGGAAAGATTAAGCTATTTTTTGGTGTACAAGGAACAGAGGAAGAGGTGGAGGAAAGTGGAAGGAAGTGGAGGTGAACTAGAGGGAAGGTGTTAAAAAATGTCAAAATCATGCTGGAATGTGACATGGACCTTGATAAAAATTGAGATAACAGAGAAACAAAGAGGAGGAGGAGGAAGAGGAAGACAGGGTTAGAAAGAGGAAAGATTAAGCTATTTTTTGGTGTAGGAGGAACAGAGGAAGAGGTGGAGGAAAGTGGAGAAAAATCGAACGTAACTAAACTTTCCCATCGTCTCCTTCCATAACAGAGAAGATGAGCGATAACGGAGAAACAAAGAAGAGGAGAAGCAAGAGGAAGACAGGGTTAGAAAGAGGAACGATTAAGCTATTTTTTGGTGTAGGAGGAACAGAGGATGAGGTGGAGGAAAGTGGAGAAAAATCAAACGTAACTAAACTTTCCCCTCGTCTCCTTCCGCCACAGAGAAGATGAGCGATAACGGAGAAACGAAGAGGAGGAGGAGGAAGAGGAAGACAGGGTTAGAAAGAGGAAAGATTAAGCTATTTTTTGGTGTAGGAGGAACAGAGGAAGAGGTGGAGGAAAGTGGAGAAAAATCAAACGTAATTAAACTTTCCCTTCGTCTCCTTCCGCCACAGAGAAGATGAGCGATAACGGAGAAACAAAGAAGAGGAGAAGCAAGAGGAAGACAGGGTTAGAAAGAGGAAATCAAACGTAAAAAAACTTTTCTTCTTCTCCTCCTTCATAAACAGAGAACGCGCGAATTGAGAAACTAAGAGGAGGAGGAGGAAGAGGAAGACAGGGTTAGAAAGAGGAAAGATTAAGCTATTTTTTGGTGTAGGAGGAACGGAGGAAGAGGTGGAGGAAAGTGGAGAAAAATCGAACATAACTAAACTTTCCCTTCGTCTCCTTCCGTAACAGAGAAGATGAGCGATAACGGAGAAACAAAGAAGAGGAGAAGCAAGAGGAAGACAGGGTTAGAAAGAGGAAAGATTAAGCTATTTTTTGGTGTAGGGGGAACAGAGGAAGAGGTGGAGGAAAGTGGAGAAAAATCGAACGTAACTAAACTTTCCCCTCGTCTCCTTCCGCCACAGAGAAGGTGAGCTCCGCCATCAGTCAGGTGGTGGCCCTGGTGGAGTGCGGGCAGGAGGTGGTGGTGGAGGCGCTGCACAATCTCGTCGCCTCGTACCCGCAGCTCACCACGCCTCTCATCACTGTCCTGGAGCCTAGTGAGTAGTGAGGAGACTGTTGTTTGTTTACTTTCATTTTATTTTATTTTATTTTATTTTATTTATTTATTTACCCTTTTTTTTTGTGTGTGTGTGTGTGTGTGTGAGTTCGCTCGTATCTGGTTTTATTTTGTTTTGTTTCGTCCCTTTAAGTCTTGCTGTCCTTGTTGTAAGTCATCCTGTTATGTCGAAGAGGTTGTTGTTTCTCTCATTCTCCTTCTTATCCTTTTTCATCCATTCTCCTCATCCCCCATTCTTCATTTCCTTCCTCCATTCTCCTTCTCATTTCCTCATTCTCCTTCTTATTTCCCCATTCTCCTTCTCATTTCCCCATTCTCCTCCTCCCTCATTCTTCTCCTCCCTCATTCTCCTTATCCACCCATTCTCCTCATCGCTCATTCTTCATTTCCTTCCTCCATTCTCTCTCTCATACACTCATTCTCCTTCTTATTTCCCCATTCTCCTTCCCCCATTCTCCTCCCCCCTCATTCTTCCTCTGATACCCTCATTCCCCTCATCCCTCATCCTCCTTCTCATCCCCCCATTCTCTTTCTTCCCCTCAGAGAGCCAGGTGACCAGATGGATGGAGGAGCTGGCCTGTGCCGAGGACTGGGACACATGCGAGGTGAAGGATGACCCCCTGCTGGACACCTCAACCCACCTCCTCCTCTCAGCCTTCCTCACCCACACCGCCATCTCACAGTCTCAGCTCGGGTAGGGAGACACGGATGGTTAATGGTGTCTATAGTGCCATGTCATTTTGTTTAATCATGGGTTGTGGTGTTGTGTTGGTGGTGGTGGTAATATTGTGGTGTTGATGGGGGTAATGGTGGTGGTGGTGGTGGTGCAGGGTCTGGTGATGAAGGAAATGTCTGATAGCTTAATGGTGTTGATAGTGGTGGTGGTGTTGTGGGTGGTGCTGGGTCTGGTGATGAAGGAAATGTCTGATAGCTTACTGGTGTTGATGAGGGTAATGGTGGTGGTGTTCTGGGTAGTGGTGCTGGTCTGGTGATGATGGAAATGTCTGATAGCTTACTGGTGTTGATGAGGGTAATGGTGGTGGTGGTAGTGATGGTGTTGTGGGTGATGGTGATGAAGGAAATGTCTGAGATAGCTTAGTGGTGTTGATAGTGGTGGTGTTTTTAGGGTAATGGTGTTGATAGTGGTTGTGATGGTGGTGTTGTGGGTGGTGGTGATGAAGGAAATGTCTACGATAACTTAATGGTGTTGACCGTGGTGGTGGTGGTGGTGTTGCAGGGTCCACTACTGCCCGGTGATGAGGGAGGTGTTCCGGCTGGTCTACCACATCCGCCGCCGCCTCGTCACCCTCAAGACTCAGGAGACCACGGGTGAGCCAGCGGATGATTGTTGATTTTTCTCCTTTCCTATTTTTCATTTATTCACCATCAGCTGTACAGGAAATTACTACACTTCTGGGGGTGAGTTTGCCTTCTCTGAGCGCCTCACATACCCACCTTTGTCTGCCTATACCCAGGGACTTATACCCAGGGACTTATACCCAGGGACCTATACCAAGGGACCTATACCCAGGGACCTATACCAGGGGCTCATGTCTTGCAGAGGGTGAGGAACAGCAATCAAGGCCGAGCTCCGAGACAGCCCAGGAGGAGGAGCGGGTCAGGGTGGAGATCGTGGAGCAAATGTTGTCCCTCACGGCACCAGCGAACCACGAACCAGGTACAGAGAGAGAGAGTAAAAGGACATGTATTATATTAACGTGTGTGTGTGTTTTATCAGGAAACTAAAGTGTGTGTGTGTGTGTTTGTGTGTTTCCAGGCTCAGCGGAGAACCAGGAGGAGGTGCGGGAGCTGAGGGAACGACTGATGGCCATGAGGAACCCCAGGAACTATGAGGAGCAAGGTGAGGAGGAGGAGGAAGAGGAAGAGAAGGAAGAGGAGGAGGAGGAGGAGGAGGAGGAGGAGGAGAAGTTAAAGAAGAAGAGCGTCACTATTAAGGAATCAGTTTTAATTCCCTAACAAAATATCAATCAACCTTTTTTCTTTTATTTCTAAGAGGAGGAGGAGAAGGAAGAGGAGGAGGAGGAGGAGGAGGAGAAGTTAAAGAAGAAGAAAAGCATCACTATTAAGGAATCAAGATCTATTCTCTAACACAATATCAATCAACCTTTTTTTCTTTCATTTCTAAGAGGAGGAGGAGAAGGAAGAGGAGGAGGAGGAGGAGGAGGAGTTAAAGAGGAAGAAAAGCATCACTATTAAGGAATCTGTATTAATTCTCCAACAAAATATCAATCAACCTTTTTTCTTTAATTTCTAAGAGGAGGAGGAGAAGGAAGAGGAAGAGGAGGAGGAGGAGGAGAAGTTAAAGAAGAAGAAAAGCATCACTATTAAGGAATCAAGATCTATTCTCTAACACAATATTAATCAACCTTTTTTTCTTTCATTTCTAAGAGGAGGAGGAGAAGGAAGAGGAGGAGGAGGAGGAGGAGGAGGAGTTAAAGAAGAAGAAGAGCATCACTATTAAGGAATCTGTATTAACTCTCTAACAAAATATCAATCAACCTTTTTTTCTTTCATTTCTAAGAGGAGGAGGAGAAGGAAGAGGAGGAGGAGGAGGAGGAGGAGGAGAAGAAGTTAAAGAAGAAGAGCATCAACTACATAACTATCCCTAATATTTCTACGAGCACTCCAAGTCTCCCGTTCATACCCACAGAGGGAGAGGACGGGGCAGCCGAGCCGTCCGAGGGCATGAGCTACGAGATGGCCAGTCAGAACATCATAACGCAATGCCTGATGCTCCTCCTCGCCATCAAGCCAGCACCACTACTTCCCAAGACCACCACACAGCTGTCAGTATTTTCCTCTCTGTAGAAATGGGTTATTCATAGGGTCATACTAGAAGTCATTTCATTGCCCACATATTTGACAAGGCTTTCTTTGGAGTTGTGGGCATTTCCAGGGGAGCCTAATCACATTCTTTTCATTTTTTCTCCTGTAATTTCTCCCCTTTTTCCTCCAAACCCATTAACCCAGTCGCTGCGGGGATCATGTTTCTTAAAGGCCCTTCCTTCCCTCTAAACAAGAAAAATGAGAAAAAATCATAACTCACGCAAACCATTTCATAATATATATCAATGCATTTGTGATCAGGTTATGCATCATCTATTTTGGGGGGTTTATATCATGGCAAAAATTTGGCCTGTCGCTGGTACACGGTAAAGAAACGAATTTGGCCCTTCGCTGGTACCGGGTCATATAAGTTGTATGCATGTCAAAACTCTGCGTCTCTCTTCCCCACACCTTTCTTTGGACCCTTCTCGCACCCAAAGAAGAGAAATGATCAGGAAAAACAACTCACTCCCGGCTCTAAAACCACTCTGTTGTGGATCTAAAACCATTCGTCTCTCTCCTCTTAAACCTACAAAACAACTTATGCAGATCCTCTTAATAAACTCTCAATCAAATCCTCAAATAACTCTTCTAAACCACACATTTTAGAAGCATCATCAACCCACAACAAAATCAACATGGCTTCACTAACTCAACCCTCTCAAAGCTACCCAAACATCACCTCCTTCACTTCTCCACCAGGACGAGTCAGGAGGTGCTGGTGCTGGTGATGGGGCGCTGCATAGAGGTACTGAGATTTGTGGGAGCTGAGGACCACCACCTGTCGGCTCTCAAGACCAGCGTCAACATGCCTCCAGGGCCGGATGTGTTGCTGGCTTCCATGACAACACAGCAGGCCAGGGCAGAGGTAGGTGGGAGGTGGAGGAGGAGGAGGAGGAGAGGAGATTAGACAGACAGAGAGAAGGAGGAGGAGGAGAGGAGATTAGACAGACAAAGAGAAGGAGAAGGAGGAGAGAAGAAGAGAGAGAACAAGGAGGAGGAGGAGAGAAAAAGAGAAGGAAGAAGAACAGAAATAGGAGGAGGAGGAAAATATTTAGAAGGAAGAAGAGGAGGAGGAGGAGGAGGAGATTAGAGAGACAGAGAGAGAAGGAGAAGGAGGAGAGAAGGAAACAGAGAACAAGGAGGAGGAGGAGGAAGAAAAAAGAGAAGAAAGAGGAAGAGGAAGAAGAAAAAAAGAACAGAAAAGTAGAATTATCATAACCCGAAAAAAAAAAGAAACACCACCACCACCACCACCACCACCAATCTCTAATCAACCTTATTTTCATCACCACCAGAGCCGTCTTGAGGCACTGGAGTTGATGCTGACCCTACTGACACCCGCCCAGGAAGAGAAGAAGAAGAAGAAGAAGGAGGGGGAGGAGGTAGAAGAGGAGGAGGAGGAGGAGGTGGAGGAGGAGAGAGGAAGGGCACAACAACAGCATATTTCACTTGATAAAGCCTGTGGTTCCCTCCTTCCTTCGGTGAGTCTATTGTTTTTGTTTGGTTTTGTCGCTTATACTGCATGTGTTTCCCGATTTTCTTTTGTTTTTTTCAGTTTTTTGCATTTTTTCTTTCCCCTAATGGTTTATTTTTCTTTCTAGTATGCTGTCATGGCTTCCTTTGTTCATATCGTTTGTCTGAGTATCAATTTCTGTTTTATTTCACTTAATTTTTGCTTCATGTCTCTTCTTTTTCATCTCCCTGGGCATTGGATCTCTCAGTCTCAAGCTCGGATCCCCTTCCTCTGATAGAATAGGCATGGCAGGAGAGTCTCATCTATGCCCAGCTTCTTCACAATGTTATATCATGAAGAAGAAAACAATCACCTATTAAACTCAAAATCTATAGTAATGGATGTAATTTCCTGAACCCTTAACTGCTATATATGTCTCTTAACCCATCCGCTGCAATTGGCACAGATTTGGCCTTCACTGGTAGCCTGGTAACATACAGTCCCAGGTCTTTCTCTGCCTCTGTGGTGGATAGTGGAGTGTTTCCCATGTGGTGTTGGTGTGCTGGATATCCCTTCACTGGTAGCCTGGTTAACATACACTCCCAGGTCTTTCTCTGCCTCTGTGGTGGATAGTGGAGTGTTTCCCATGTGGTATTGGTGTGCTGGATATCCCTTCACTGGTAGCCTGGTAACATACACTCCCAGGTCTTTCTCTGCCTCTGTGGTGGATAGTGGAGTGTTTCCCATGTGGTATTGGTGTGCTGGATATCCCTTCACTGGTAGCCTGGTAACATACAGTCCCAGGTCTTTCTCTGCCTCTGTGGTGGATAGTGGAGTGTTTCCCATGTGGTATTGGTGTGCTGGATATCCCTTCACTGGTAGCCTTGTAACATACACTCCCAGGTCTTTCTCTGCCTCTGTGGTGGATAGTGGAGTGTTTCCCATGTGGTATTGGTGTGCTGGATATCCCTTCACTGGTAGCCTGGTAACAAACACTCCAAGGTCTTTCTCTGCCTCTGTGGTGGATAGTGGAGTGTTTCCCATGTGGTATTGGTGTGCTGGATATCCCCTCCCAAGGTGCAGGACTTAAAATTTTTCTTCATTGAATTGTAGCAGCCACTCTTTGCTCCACTCCTGTAGCTTGGTGATGTCTTCTGGTAGGAGATCCACAGTCAAGGAGTCAACTACTATATATATGTCTTTTAACTCCCTGTGGTTCATCTATGCTTTTCCTCTTCACACTGTCACATCAGGAGGAATAAGAACCAATGTTTATAGTTTATTGTTATTGTTTACTTCTTTTTGTGCCCTTGAGCTGTATTCTTCGTTGTAAAAAAAAAAAAAAAAAAAATCTATCACCCACCCCTGAAACCTCAACTTCCAAACCCTGTAGGTGTACCACGAGGTCATGACGGGCTGCTTCGGGCTGGAGAGTCTATGGAGCAGCAGCAGCTACTCCCTCGTGCGCAGCCTGGAGGCCACGCACTACCTGGATGGCATCAGGGCCGCTAGCCAAGGCACCCAGCAGCAGATCGCCAGCACCGTGCATGTCATCTACCAGCACCTGGTCTCCTCGCTGCTTCTACACGAACAGCCCGACAAAGGTGGGGCCGTAGTTTTTTATGTTGCTTTGGGTTTCGTTCCGTTTATCGTCGCTGTTGTTCTTTTGTTTTCGCTTATTTGAGGATGAGAAGGAGGAGGGTGAGGAGGTGGAGGAGGAAGAGGAGGAGGAAGGGATAAGAGGAAAGAGGAAGGAAAAAGAGAAGGAGAGTAAGGAGGAGAAGAAGGAGGAAGGGCAGGATAAAGAGGAGGAGGAGTAGGAAGGGTAGGGATAAGAGGAGAGAGGAAGGAAAAAGAGAAGGAGAATAAGGATGAGAATGAGAGCAAGGAGGAGGAGGAGAAGGAGGAGGAAGAAGAAGAAAAGAAGAGATGAGGAAGAGGAAGAGGAGGAGGAAGGAAAAGAAAGAAAGGAGAATAAGAACGAGAATGAGGAGGAGGAAGGGCATGGTAAGGAGGAGGAGGAGAAGGAAGAGGAAAAAAAAAGAAGAGGAGGAGGAGGAGGAAGAAGAAGAAAAGAAGAGATGAGGAAGAGGAAGAGGAGGAGGAAGGAAAAGAAAGAAAGGAGAATAAGAACGAGAATGAGGAGGAGGAAGGGCAGGGTAAGGAGGAGGAGGAGAAGGAAGAGGAAAAAAAAGAAGAGGAGGAGGAGGAGATCATAAGCATACCCAATGTCTCCCTACCAACAGGCCTTAGAGAGCGGCTGTGTCTGCTCACCATCTTCGCTCTGAGTGTCCGCTATGAGGCTGCCGACCTAAGCCTCGCCGTGTCCAGTGGTCTGCTGGACGCCCTCATGAAGATGTGCTGCCCCTACGACCCCCCAGCGCTGCGCCACACCCCGCACCCCTCCCCCTCGGACCTGCTCCCCCACGCAGCGCACACCCTCTTCCAGATACTGACCATACTGACGGGGTGAGTGAGGGGGAGAATGAGAGGTCTTGGGGTGATGCTTTATGCTCTCAGTGCCTTGTTGCAGTGTCAGGAGCTGAGGATGTCCCTGTTTGAAGGGTGTTGTAGTGTTGTCTGTGTTGTCTGTGTTGTCTGTATAAGGTCTGTGTTAGATCATGGAAGTGTGTTGCAGTGTTGTCTGTGTTGTCTGTATAAGGTCTGTGTTAGATCATGGAAGTGTGTTGTAGTGTTGTCTGTATAAGGTCTGTGTTAGATCATGGAAGTGTGTTGTAGTGTTGTCTGTGTTGTCTGTATAAGGTCTGTGTATGTTCATGGAAGTGTGTTGTAGTGTTGTCTGTGTTGTCTGTATAAGGTCTGTGTATGTTCATGGAAGTGTGTTGTAGTGTTGTCTGTGTTGTCTGTATAAGGTCTGTGTTAGCGCATGGAAGTGTGTTGTAGTGTTGTCTGTGTGTTGAGTGAGTGCAGGGCAAAGTGTGATGTGTTATTGCTCTGCCCTGAGCTCATCACATCCCGTCCCATCCCTCAGGTACTACGCGGAGGACATCTCTGAGTCCGTGCTGTGCCAGGTGATGGAGCTGCTGTACCTGCAGGTGGAGGACCTGGTCACCCACATCATCAAGGCAAACGAGGCCTCCTGGAAGACCCTCGGCCCCAGGGAGCCACCCGTGCCCTCGGAGCAGGAGAAGGAGGTGGAGGAGGAGGAGATTCAAGAGAAGATAGCAGAGGAGGAGCCTGAGGCTGGCGAGGGTGAGGGCGAGGGTGAGGTGCGGGAGAAGCGGCCCAGCCAGCGGCGCCTGGAGCTGCGGCTGACCGGCCTCACCTCAGCCATGAGCCACAACAACAACAACGTGACAGACGCGCGGCGGCGGCGGCACCTGGAGGTGACCCTCGGCAACCTGCTGGTGTTCGTGCGGCGGCTGTGTGTCAACCCACGCGTGCGCGCCGTGGTGGGGCGGCAGCCCTGGGTGAGGCTGTTGCTGCTGGTGACGGGGGAGCAGGAGACCCACCTGCCACAGGTGGTGAGTGTCAGGACGCGGGTGCTGGCCCTCACGCTGCTGGGCGCCACGCTGCCCTTCTCTGACCTGGACCTGGAGACCCGGGAGCAGGTGGTGCGCCAGCTGTTCGTGCAGCTGGCGGCCAACATGTGGGTGGTGCCCTCGGCCCAGGCTCACCTCAAGGCCAGCCAGCTGCTGACGGAGCTGCAGCGCCACCTGACGCGCCTGTCCAGCCCAGAGCTCCCGGAGGAACAGTCTCGCCCGGACTCCCCGGACGACAACCTGCCGGTGCAGGAGGTGGGCTTTGACCCGGACAAGTCAGTGTGCTGCTCGGTGGAGGGCGGCCACACGCTGGTGCATGGGCCGGGCGGCCGCGGGTACGGCCTGGGCACCACGCCCATCACCTCCGGCTGCTACCAGTGGAAGTTCCTCATCGTCAAGGAAAACCGCGGCAACGAGGGGACCTGTGTGGGAGTGTCCAAGCACCCGGTGCGGGACTACAGCCACCGCACCTCCTCGGACATGTGGCTGTACCGTGCCTACTCTGGCAACCTGTACCACAACGGGGAGCTGAGCGTGTCACTGCCGGGCTTCACGCAGGGCGACTACATCACGGTGGTGCTGGACATGGAGGCGCGCACGCTGTCCTTCGGCAAGAACGGCGAGGAGCCTCGGCTGGCCTTCGAGAACCTGGAGGGCGGTGAGCTGTTCCCCTGCGTCATGTTCTACAGCACCAACCCCGGCGAGAAGGTCAAGATGGTGGACATGCAAGTCAGGGGCTCACCACGCGACCTGGACCCCGGCGACCCCCTGTGTGCCCCCCAGGCCGCCGTGCTGGCCGAGGCACACGTGGCCCTGCTGCGCCAGCTGCACGAGGCGGCCACCTGGACGCAGCAGGTCAACGACTGCATCGTGGAGCGCCTCAACCAGACCACTGAGCTGCTGCCCCAGCCCCGAGACCCCCAGGAGGCACCCGACCCCTCCAAGGGGGAGAAGGAGGCCAAGGAGGCCACCCTGGACCCCGAGCATCATCCGCCGGGCCAGGAGGAGCACGTGCTGACCCTGGATGAGCAGCTGGAGCAGGAGGAGCAGGCCAAGAAGAGGGCGCCGGCCTCCTGCCCCAACGAGGACGACCGCCAGGCCTCAAGGAAGGAGCCTGGCCAGCCCTGCCCCAGCCCCGCCCCCGGCCGCCCCGCCTCCAAGCACAACCTGGTGTCTGAGATGAACCTGGAGCAGCTGTGCAAGGAGGTGTACCCGGCGCTGGCCATGATTGGCGGCGTGGACAGCGGCCTGCGGGTGGGCAGCCAGTGTGTGCAGAAGGGCACTGGCCGGCGGGCCATGGTGCTGGGGGCCCTGCGCCAGGGACACCCGGCCATCAAGGTGAGCATGGGGGGCACACGCTGGGGGGACTCTAACACCACCACAGCCTTCACCACCACCTCCAACACTGATACATAACACCATCACAGCCTTCACCACCACCCCCAACACTGATACATAACACCACCACAGCCTTCACCACCACCCCCAACACTGATACATAACACCACCACAGCCTTCACCACCACCCCCAACACTGATACATAACACCACCACAGCCTTCACCACCACCCCCAACACTGATACATAACACCACCACAGCCTTCACCACCACCCCCAACACTGATACATAACACCACCACAGCCTTCACCACCACCTCCAACACTGATACATAACACCACCACAGCCTTCACCACCACCTCCAACACTGATACATAACACCATCACAGCCTTCACCACCACCCCCAACACTGATACATAACACCACCACAGCCTTCACCACCACCCCCAACACTGATACATAACACCATCACAGCCTTCACCACCACCCCCAACACTGATACATAACACCATCACAGCCTTCACCACCACCCCCAACACTGATACATAACACCATCACAGCCTTCACCACCACCTCCAGCACTGATACATAACACCACCACAGCCTTCACCACCACCCCCAACACTGATACATAACACCACCACAGCCTTCACCACCACCCCCAACACTGATACATAACACCATCACAGCCTTCACCACCACCTCCAACACTGATACATAACACCACCACAGCCTTCACCACCACCCCCAACACTGATACATACCACCCCCACCGCCTGCACCACCACCACCAACACTGATACATAACACCACCACAGCCTTCACCACCACCTCCAACACTGATACATAACACCACCATCTCCAACACGGATACATAACACCACCACCCCAACACTGATACATAACACCACCACAGCCTTCACCACCACCCCAACCACTGATACATAACACCACCACAGCCTTCACCACCACCTCCAACACTGATACATAACACCACCACAGCCTTCACCACCACCCCCAACACTGATACATAACACCACCACAGCTTTCTCCACCACCCCCAACACTGATACATAACACCACCACAGCCTTCACCACCACCTCCAACACTGATACATAGCACCACCACAGCCTTCACCACCCCACCTCCAACACTGATACATAACACTACCACAGCCTTCACCACCCCCCCCAACACAGATACATAACACCACCACAGCCTTCACCACCACCCCCAACACTGATACATAACACTACCACAGCCTTCACCACCACCCCCAACACTGATACATAACACCACCACAGCCTTTACCACCACCTCCAACACTGATACATAACACCACCACAGCCTTCACCACCACCTCCAACACTGATACATAACACCACCACAGCCTTCACCACCACCTCCAACACTGATACATAACACCACCACAGCCTTCACCACCACCTCCAACACTGATACATAACACCACCACAGCCTTCACCACCACCTCCAACACTGATACATAACACCACCACCTCCAACACTGATACATAACACCACCACAGCCTTCACCACCACCTCCAACACTGATACATAACACCACCACCTCCAACACTGATACATAACACCACCACCTCCAACACTGATACATAACACCACCACCTCCAACACTGATACATAACACCACCACCTCCAACACTGATACATAACACCACCACAACCTTCACCACCACCTCCAACACTGATACATAACACCACCATCTCCAACACTGATACATAACACCACCACAACCTTCACCACCACCTCCAACACTGATACATAACACCCACAGCCTTCACCACCACCTCCAACACTGATACATAACCCCACCACAGCCTTCACCACCACCTCCAACACCCCAACACTGATACATAACACCACCACAGCCTTCACCACCACCTCCAACACTGATACATAACCCCACCACAGCCTTCACCACCACCTCCAACACTGATACATAACCCCACCACAGCCTTCACCACCACCTCCAACACTGATACATAACCCCACCACAGCCTTCACCACCACCTCCAACACTGATACATAACACCACCACAGCCTTCACCACCACCCCCAACACTGATACATAACACCACCACAGCCTTCACCACCACCCCAACACTGATTCATAACACCACCCACAGCCATCACCAGCACCTCCAACACTGATACATAACACCACCACAGCCTTCACCACCACCTCCAACACTGATACATAACACCACCACCTCCAACACTGATACATAACACCACCACCCCCAACACTGATACATAACACCACCACAGCCTTCACCACCACCCCTAACACTGATACATAACACCACCACAGCCTTCACCACCACCTCCAACACTGATACATAACACCACCACAGCCTTCACCACCACCCCCAACACTGATACATAACACCACCACAGCTTTCTCCACCACCCCCAACACTGATACATAACACCACCACAGCCTTCACCACCACCCCCAACACTGATACATAGCACCACCACAGCCTTCACCACCCCACCTCCAACACTGATACATAACACTACCACAGCCTTCACCACCACCCCCAACACTGATACATAACACCACCACAGCCTTCACCACCACCCCCAACACTGATACATAACACTACCACAGCCTTCACCACCACCCCCAACACTGATACATAACACCACCACAGCCTTCACCACCACCCCCAACACTGATACATAACACCACCACAGCCTTCACCACCACCTCCAACACTGATACATAACACCATCACAGCCTTCACCACCACCTCCAACACTGATACATAACACCACCACCCCCAACACGCAGACATCACACCACCACACCCGCCACCCCCACCCCCAACACTGATAGATTACACCACCACCCCCAACACTGATACATAACACCATCACAGCCTTCACCACCACCTCCAACACTGATACATAACACCATCACAGCCTTCACCACCCCCAACACTGATACATAACACCACCACAGCCTTCACCACCACCCCCAACACTGATACATAACACCACCACAGCCTTCACCACCACCCCCAACACTGATACATAACACCACCACAGCCTTCACCACCACCCCCAACACTGATACATAACACCACCACAGCCTTCACCACCACCCCCAACACTGATACACTCCCTCCCACCATCACAGGTCCAGTGGTGCGATTGGGACACCAGCATCAGTGACGTGCCCGTGTCGCTGCTGGAGCCCGTGGAGCCCCAACCCTTCGACGTGTCAAAGGTCACAGGGATCACAGCGCGGGTCATCACTCAGGTCATGCGCTTGGCTGGCCTGACACAAGAGGTGAGGTTGTTGTTGTTGTTGTTGTTTTCTTACAGCAAAGGAGACGGCACAAGGGCAACAGAAAGAGTGCAGAGAAAAAAAAAAAGCCCGCTACTCACTGCTCCCTGCTTGGCCCCTCCATCATTTTCATCATTAGGAAAGAAAGAAAGGAAGGAAGAAAGTTAGAAAGAAAGGAAGAAAGAAAGGAAGGAAAAAAGAAAGTTAGAAAGAAAGAAAGAAAGGAAGAAAGGAAGGAAGAAAGAAAGAAAGAAAGTTAGAAAGAAAGGTCACTTCATTCTTTACTTAAAAATTCCTTTCATAACAACAGCTCGTGCATCCCTTCAGTAAGAATCTACCATCATTTCCGTCACTTACCCCCCTCTTCCGTCTCCCTTCTACAGATTGAGTTCCCGCGGGTGACATACAACCACGAGACAGACGAGCTTCAGACCACCTCCTCCTCCTCCTCGGGCAGCCTCATCTCCCCACACCTCCCCCAGGGGCTGCTCGACCCCTCCCCAGCCCACAGTGGCTCCCCATCACAAAAGGATCAGTCCCAGCATAAGACACCCAGGTACAGAGTCTTACGAGGGTTCAGAGGCTAGAGATGAAGGGTTGGATTCTATGATAAGGGTTTAAATTCCAATTTTAAGAGATTATATTGATTCCAGAGTCCTGTCGAGTGTCCTTTCTCCCTTCCTTCCTTTCTTCCTTCCTTTCTTTCTTCCTTTCTTTCTTTCTTTAACGTTCTTTCCGCTATCACACAGGGGCGGCTCGGACAGTCTGACGATGGACCTCTTGACGGACCAGATGGTGACGAACATCATGGACCAGGTCACGGGGCGCTCTGCAGACCCCAACCAGGACCAGGACCCACAACAGGGACCCCCGCGCGGCTCCCCCCTGGTACGTGTCGCATCCCCCCGCCATCCTTGTTTACCTTTGTCTGTGTGAAGAAAATATTACGTGCTTTCAAAATGATAGACAAGAAAAAAAAAAAAAAAACTCATATCACAGTTAATTATTTTCATTATTTCTTCGACATCAATATCACTTCCAATTCTCCTTCTTCTTCTTCTTCTTCTTCTTCTTCCTTCCTTCAGACCGGGGAGCTGAGCCAGGAGGAGGGCATGGCACTACGCTTGGCCTTCCTGCAGAGTGCCAGCCTCAGGGCCATCTGTGCCATAATGAACTGCCCACGCTATGCCGAGATGCTGCTGGTGCCGAGAGCCGTGCAGGAGAAGGTGAGGGGGGGAGGAGAGGAAGGAGGATAGAGAGATGGAGGAGAAAGGAGGGAGGGAAGGAAAGGATGAGGGAGGGAGAGGAGAGGCTAAGAGGCAGAGGAGAGATGGAGGAGAAAGGAGGGAGGGCAGGGAAGGAGAGGAGAAGAGGAGGGATGGAAGAGAGAAGGTGAGGGTCAGAGGAGAGGAGGAAAGAGAGATGGAGGAGAAGGAGGAGAGGAGGAAAGAGATATGTTGGAGAAGGAGAGGAGGAGGGAGGGATGGAGGGAAGGTGAGGGTCAGAGGAGAGGAGGAAAGAGAGATGGAGGAGAAGAGGAATGAGAGAGAGGAGGAGGAGGAGAGAGGAGGGATGGAGGAGGAGAGAGGGTGAGGGAGAGATTTCAAGCATTGCACAAACACACGTACACACAAACACACACACCCTCATGGCTTCCCTCCCCCTCCCTGCAGGACGTCGGGGAGAAGGGCAGCTCTGTCTCCCTTATCCACGAGGAGGACGAGATCCGCACGGCCATCAGGGTCTTGGTGCGGTGCATGGTGTCCGCGTGTACCCAGCCACAGCCACTCAAGAGGTAAGACACACAGATACATCATCATCATCATCATCATCATCATCGTTTAACATCCATTTATTCCCTATGGTGGGGTTGGACGGGATATGAGCCTCCTCCACTGTTGCCGGTCCATAGCCATTTCTTCCGTGATGTTCAGCCTCCTCATCTTCCTCCACCACCTTTCTCCACGTCTTCCTTGGCCTTCCAGATAAAGTATGGCTCTTAACCTGGTAGCAGCAAGGATCATGTTCCTCAATGGTCCATCCAAGCGAGAAAAATGAGAAAAATTCACCCCTCACACAAACCATTTCATAATATATATCAAAGCATTTGTGATCAGATTATGCATCATCTGTTTTGGGGGGTTTATGTCATGGCACAAATTTGGCCCGTCGCTGCTACAAGGTAAAGCCACAAATTTGGCAAGGTAAAGCCACAAATTTAAGCCACAAATTTGGCCCATCACTGCTACAAGGTAAAGCCACAAATTTGGCCCGTCGCTGCTACACGGTAAAGCCACAAATTTGGCCTGTCACTGCTACAAGGTAAAGCCACAAATTTGGCCTGTCGCTGCTACAAGGTAAAGCCACAAATTTGGCCCATCGCTGCTACCGGGTTAAACTTATTCTGCTGTCAAGTAGCAACATTACTGCTTGAAATGACTTGTGTTGTGTTGTACCATGGTGAGATTTTGACTGTTTTGTTGTGCTGCAGACAAGTGAGTGTGGCGGAGGTGGAGCGCTCCCACATGGTGCTGCACAGTATGTGTATGCGCGCCTGGGCCGAGGACAGCCTGAGCGTGGCGGACACACAGTCACGTATTATGGCCCTCACCGCCTCGGAAGACCACCTCCCAGACCAGGTAATGCCTCTAAGAGTGCACTCCACTACTTCCTTGTAACCATCAGGACACCTCTCCTCCCGAAATTGACCTCTCTTTCGGCCACCTCTTTTGATTCTTTTTTGTAGGAGCAGCGAGTAGCGGGCTTTTTTTTTTTATTATTGTTTCCTTTTTTTGTGCCCTTGAGCTGTCTCCTTTGTTGTAAAAAAAAAAAAGGATAAAAAGAGGTGCTGGACACACAGGATAAATCACCACATTATGAGTTACTGTTGGGTCTCACTCCAATTCTCATATCTTTAGTTGAGCGGTTTACTCTATTTACCAAGTTGTATTTACCTAGTTATAGTTTTACAGGGCCTGGGCTTTACACTCGTGTGGTCCCGTCTCCGTATCTACATTTATCCAACTATTCCTTAAAGCTTTGCACACTCCTCGCCGATACTACATCCTCACTGAGTCTGTTCCAAACCTCTATATTTCTTTGCGGGAAGCTATATTTCTTTATGTCTCTCAAGCATCTTCCCTTCCTCAATTTTCTACTGTGTCCTCTTGTGTTCCTGGTGGTAATTTCTTCTTTTATTAGTGTGTTCAGCTATGTTGGTTAATATAAGCACCTCTATATTTCCTTGCGAGAAGCTATATTTCTTTGTCTCTCTCAAGCATCTTCCCTTCCTCAATTTTCTACTGTGTCCTCTTGTGTTCCTGGTGGTAATTTCTTCTTTTAGTAGTGTGTTCAGCTATGTTAGTTAATATAAGCACCTCCTCTCCAGCTGAGTGAGGGCGCCGAACACTCCCAGAATGTGCTGTGTGAGATGCCCTCAGCCACTGGGCACGGCCGACTGCCCCGCCGCCCCATCATCTCCCTGGGGCTGCCCATCACCGTGCCCTGCGCCCCAGCCACCCACACCGGGGCAGAAGCTCACCCGCCCCATATCCAAGTGTCCCAGTCCACCCGCGCAGGGCATAACCCTCCACGAGGCAGGTCAATGGGTCCTCTCACGCCCCAGAGCGCCCCACTGCTACCCATGGCCCAGAGTCACTCCCCCTCACCCCCGCTGACGCCCCTGCCCCCCCTCCCGCTCCCCATCGCGACGCCGCTCCTGGAAATGGGGTTCACGCTCAAGCACATCCAGAAAGCCATTGCCGCACAAGGTTAGTCTTGCTGATGTTTTTTTTTTTTTTTTTTTTTTTTTTTGTGTGTGTGTGTGTGTGTGTGTGTGTGTGTGTGTGTGTGTGTGTGATTTATGTTACAATATTTTCTTTGTTTGTTTAGAGCAAGTCTTGTGTGTGTGTGTGTGTGTGTGTGTGTGTGTGTGTGTCAGGTTGGAAAGAGAGAGAGAGAGAGAGAGAGAGAGAGAGAGAGAGAGTAAGGGTGTATGGAAGTAAGTTTTAGAAGAATTACCAACGAATTTCCAGCACATCCCACCGCACATCTCTCTGTTTCAGGCCACAAAGGGGAGCCGTCAGCCACCCAGATCAACCAGCTGGTGACGTGGATGCTGGAACACCCCTGCATTGAGTCCAGGGAGCCGGGGGAGAGGCGACGCTCACACGATGACACCTCCGCCTCGGCCCTCAGATCGGTCAGAGCCGCGGCCCAGGTAGAAATAATTATAATAGCTATGTATGTATGTATGTGTGTATGTATGTATGCTTTTATATGTGTGTGTATGTCGTGTATTTACCTAGTTCTCCTCCCAAAATTGACCTCTCTTTTCGGCCACTCCTTTGACCTCTATTCAGGAGCAGTAAGTAGCGGGCTTTTTATTAATATTTTTCTGTACGCCCTTGAACTGTCTCCTTAGCTGTAAAAAAAAAATAAAGCTGTATTTCTAGTTGAAGTTTCACAGGGCCTGGGCTTTACGCTCGTGTGGTCCCGTCTCCGTATCTACATTTATCCAACATTTCCTTAAAGCTTTGCACATTTCTCGCCGATACTACATCCTCACTAAGTCTGTTCCAAACCTCTATATTTCTTTGCGGGAAGCTATATTTTTCTATGTCTCTCAAGCATCTTCCCTTCCTCAATATTTTACTATGTCCTCTTGTGTTTGTAGTGGTAATTTCTTCTGTTATTAGTAATTTGTATATTTGTATCTGTGTATGTGTATGAGATGAATTTCTGAGTGAGTCCATTCTCCTCGACAGCTTATGGGCCGAGGGGAAGGCGAGAGCATTGGGTCGTCACGTCTTGGCTCCTCGGGCAGCGGAATGATGCGACGGAGCGGCTGTGTGGACATACGCTACTTTGTGCTTCCCTCCAGATCCTCGGGTAAGATGGCCCCTCTTGAATATGTGAAGAATTGGGGTTTACGAGGAAAGTTTTGCTCCTTATCTTCAACCCTGTATTAAGAGTATGTCAGAAAAGATTAGTTACCCTTTTAAAACCCTCTCTCTGTTTCACCTTCTTTCTCTTGTTTTCTTTAGTTCAATTGATTAAGATGTAAGAAAAAGATTAGTTACCCTTTCAAAACTCTGTCTCACTTCCTCTCCTTCATTTTCTTTAGTCCTAATAAGGATGCAAGAAAAAGATTAGTTTCCCTTTTAAAACTCTCTCCCTGTCTCACTCTGCCTTCATTTTCTTTAGTTCAATAGATAAGGATGTAAAAAATGATTAGTTACCCTTTCAAAACTCTGTCTCACTTCCTCTCCTTCATTTTCTTTAGTTCTAATAAGGATGTAAGAAAAAGATTAGTTACCCTTTTAAAACTCTCTCCCTGTCTCACTCTGCCTTCGTTTTCTTTAGTTCAATAGATTTAGATGTAAGAAAAGATTAGTTACCCTTTTAAAACTCTCCCTGTCTCACCTTCTTTCTTTCGTTTTCTTTAGTTCAATAGATTTAGATGTTAGAAAAGATTAGTTATCCTTTTAAAACCCTCCCTGTCTCACTCTTGCCTTCATTTTCTTTAGTTCAATAGATTTAGATGTAAGAAAAGATTAGTTACCCTTTTAAAACTCTCTCTCTGTCTCACTCTTGCCTTCATTTTCTTTAGTTCAATAGATTTAGATGTAAGAAAAGATTAGTTACCCTTTTAAAACTCTCTCTCTGTCTCACTCTTGCCTTCATTTTCTTTAGTTCAATAGATTTAGATGTTAGAAAAGATTAGTTACCCTTTTAAAACTCTCCCTGTCTCACTCTTGCCTTCATTTTCTTTAGTTCAATAGATTTAGATGTTAGAAAAGATTAGTTACCCTTTTAAAACTCTCTCTCTGTCTCACTCTTGCCTTCATTTTCTTTAGTTCAATAGATTTAGATGTTAGAAAAGATTAGTTACCCTTTTAAAACTCTCCCTGTCTCACTCTTGCCTTCATTTTCTTTAGTTCAATAGATTTAGATGTAAGAAAAAGATTAGTTACCCTTTTAAAACTCTCTCCCTGTCTCATTCTTGCCTTCATTTTCTTTAGTTCAATAGATTTAGATGTAAGAAAAGATTAGTTACCCTTTTAAAACTCTCTCCCTGTCTCACTCTTGCCTTCATTTTCTTTAGTTCAATAGATTTAGATGTTAGAAAAGATTAGTTACCCTTTTAAAACTCTCTCCCTGTCTCACTCTTGCCTTCATTTTCTTTAGTTCAATAGATTTAGATGTTAGAAAAGATTAGTTACCCTTTTAAAACTCTCCCTGTCTCACTCTTGCCTTCATTTTCTTTAGTTCAATAGATTTAGATGTTAGAAAAGATTAGTTACCCTT
Source organism: Eriocheir sinensis (assembly GCF_024679095.1). Taxonomy (NCBI): domain Eukaryota; kingdom Metazoa; phylum Arthropoda; class Malacostraca; order Decapoda; family Varunidae; genus Eriocheir; species Eriocheir sinensis. Next base: position 4,986,660 of record NC_066537.1, read on the forward strand.
TTAAAACTCTCTCCCTGTCTCACTCTTGCCTTCATTTTCTTTAGTTCAATAGATTTAGATGTTAGAAAAGATTAGTTATCCTTTTAAAACCCTCCCTCTCTCACTCTTGCCTTCATTTTCTTTAGTTCAATAGATTTAGATGTAAGAAAAGATTAGTTACCCTTTTAAAACCCTCTCCCTGTCTCACTCTGCCTTCATTTTCTTTAGTTCAATAGATTTAGATGTAAGAAAAGATTAGTTATCCTTTTAAAACCCTCTCCCTGTCTCATTCTTGCCTTCATTTTCTTTAGTTCAGTAGATAAGGATGTAAAAAATGATTAGTTACCCTTTTAAACCCCTCTCCGTCTCACCTTCTTTCTCTCGTTTTCTTTAGTTCAATAGATAAGAATGTAAAAAATGATTAGTTACCCTTAAAACACCTCTCTCTGTCTCTCTCTCTCTGTCTCTCTCATTCTTTACTTCAATAGATTATGATGTAAAAAAAATATTAGCTACTCTTTCTAAATCATCCCTTACTTCCTTCCCTCCTTCCTCCTTCCCTTACTCTCTTCCATACTCACTTACTCCTCCTCCTTCTCTCTCCCTCCCTCTTTCCCTCCTTCCCATAATCTGTTACTTCCTCCCTCACATCCTTACCATCTCATTTCCTCGCCCCTCTCCCTCACATCCTTACTATCTCATTCCCTCTTTCTCCCTCCTATCCTCACACCCTTATTCCCTCTCTCACACCGTCCCTCACCCCCACAGCCACAGGGAGAGGGATAGAGACCAGGGAGGCTGAGGCGACGCGACCCCAGCATGGCCGAGGGGAAGGGCGTTACAGACACGGTAGGCTGGTGTTTGAGGACCAGCCGTGTCGGGGCGTGGACGACTCCCTCGGCGCCCTGCCCAGTGACATCGACCAGTGGTTCTCGATGAGTGCAGCGAGGGACAGGGAGTGGCGGACCCTGCTGGAGGTGAGGGCGAGAGGGTGAGAGAGAGAGAGAGAGGATGAAAGAGAGAGAGGTTGAGAGAGGAAGAGGTTTTGAGAGAGAGGTTGAGAGAGGAAGAGGTTGAAAGAGAGAGAGAGAGAGAGAGAGAGAGAGAGAGGGAAGAGAAAGAGAGGTTGTTTAAAGAGAGAGAGAAGTCTAGAGAGAGAGAGAGAGAGAGAGAGAGAGAGAGGTTGTGTAGAGAGCGAGAGAGAGAGAGAGGTTGTTTAAAGAGCAAGAGAGAGAGAGACAAACTAACTCTACACCACTTAATCACTTATTCACTCATTCATTTACGTTGTTTTGTTTTTATTTCTTCATTCATTTGTATTCCTATCTATTTATCTATCCAATTATTCACTCATTTATTTACTGTGTTTTGTATTTATTTCTTCATTCATCTTTATCTCTATGTATTTATCTATCATTCCATCTATTTCCGTGTGTGTGCAGGCGGCCGTGAGCACCGACTCGGACAGGACGGTGAGCCTGTGCGAGGTCTGCCACCACTCCACCACCAACCTGCGGCAACACATGAGAGTCGCCCACCCTGGCTGTGCGCGGCCCTGGATGGCGGGCGTCTGCGGCACTCTGATAGGTGAGTCCCGGGGGCAGGAGGGGAGAAAGGTAGAGAGGTTAGGATAAGTTAGGTTAGGTTAGGTTTAGTTAGGTTAAGTTATGTAAGGTTAAGTTAGGTTAGGTAAGGTTAAGTTAGATTAAGTTTAGTTAAGTAAGGTTAAGAAAAGAAGGGAGGAGGTTATGAGTAGATTATAGAAGGAATTATAACTAATCCGTGAGTCCGAGAGGCAGAGAAGAAGAGGAGGAGGAGGAGGGACAGAGGTGGGTCATGAGTTGTGTTGCACTCTGCCTCAAAAGAAAACAAGGGAGGGGGTTATTAGTAGATTAAGTAGATTATAGAAGGAATTATAACTGATTGGTGAGTCCCAGAGACAGAGAAGAGGAGGAGGAGGAGGGACAGAGGTGGGTCGAGGGCTGTGTTTGTCTCTTTGTCTTCACACTCTTCTTTTCCTTCCTATTTATCTCACTTCTGTTCTCTTCCTCCTCCTCCTCCTCCTTCTCCAGGTGGGACGTACATCCTCTGTGAAGTGTGCCAGGAACAGCATGGGTGTTTCGGGGGCAGCGGCACCGCCCAGGGGGAGAGCATGGAGGGCCAGGACCGCCTACGTGACCTGACCACCGTCTTGGCACCTGACCTCGCCCCAGCACCCCTGGCTACTATGGAAGGTGTGTAGGGAAGGTGTGAAGGGAGATATGAAATAGTAAAGAGTGATTAAAAAGTCCGATAGCACCCTAAGGAAGACTGTCGCATCCCCCTGATATAATTAATACTGTCGCATCCCCCCGATATAATTAATACTGTCACATTCCCCCGATATAATTAATACTGTCACATCCCCCCCCCCCCCCTGATATAATTAATACTGTCACATCCCCCCGATATAATTAATACTGTCACATCCCCCCGATATAATTAATACTGTCGCATCCTCCTGATATAATTAATACTGTCGCATCCCCCCGATATAATTAATACTGTCACATCCCCCCGATATAATTAATACTGTCACATCCCACCGATATAATTAATACTGTCACATCCCCCCAATATAATTAATACTGTCACATCCCCCCGATATAATTAATACTGTCACATCCCCCCGATATAATTAATACTGTCACATCCCACTGATATAATTAATACTGTCACATCCCCCGATATAATTAATACTGTCTCATCCCACCGATATAATTAATACCGCCACATCCCCCCGATATAAGTAATACTGTCACATCCCACCGATATAATTAATACTGTCACATCCCCCCGATATAATTAATACTGTCACATCCCCCAGATATAATTAATAGTCACATCCCCCCGATATAATTAATACTGTCACATCCCACTTATATAATTAATACTGTCACATCCCCCGATATAATTAATACTGTCACATCCCCACAATAGCACCCTAAGGAAAACTGTCACATCCCCCCGATATAATTAATACTGTCACATCCCCCCGATATAATTAATACTGTCACATCCCCGTTATAATTAATACTGTCACATCCCCCCGATATAATTAATACTGTCACATCCCCCCGATAGAATTAATACTGTCACATCCCCCCACGAGCACCCTAAGGAAAACTGTCACATCCCCCCGATATAATTAATACTGTCACATCCCCCCGATATAATTAATACTGTCACATCCCCCCGTTATAATTAATACTGTTGCATCCCCCAATATAATTAATACTGTCACATCCCCCTGATATAATTAATGCTGCCACATCTCCCGATATAATCAATACTGTCACATCCCCCTGATAGCACCCTAAGGAAGACTGTCACATCCCCCCCTTCCCCCTACAGATGATGGACTTAGTATGAACGAGATTGACCTCAAGCTTACCAGTTACAACGTCATCGCATCCCGCCTCGGCCTCACCGATCGACGCCCCATCCCCGAGCCCATGCCCTTCCCATCGCCTGACCCCCTCGGCGCTTCCCCCCTCGCCCCATCTCCTTGCACTTCCCCAGTATGTGTGACCTGACCTGTCCCTTCCTTCCCCTTCCATGTGAATCCTTCCTTCCTTCTTCCTTTCCTTTCCTTTCTTTCCATTCCATTCCATTCCCTTCCCTTCCCTTCCCTTCCCTTTCCTTCCTTTCCCTTCCCTTGCCTTCCCTTCCATTCCATTCCCTTCCCTTCCCTTCCCTTCCCTTTCCTTTCTTTCCATTCCCTTCCCTTCCCTTTCCTTTCTTTCCATTCCATTCCATTCCCTTCCCTTGCATTCTCTTCCCTTCCCTTCCCTTCCTTTCCCTTCCCTTGCATTCTCTTCCCTTCCCTTTCCTTTCTTTCCCTTCCCTTCCCTTTCCTTTCCCTTCCCTTCCTTATTCTTCGTTTCCCTTCCCTTCCCTTCCCTTCCTTCCTGCTTCCTTTCCTTCCTTCCTTCCTTTTCTTTCCTTCCCTTTCCCTTCCTTCCTTTCCCCTTCCCTTCCCTTCCCTTCCCTTCCCTTGCCTTCCCTTCCTTTCCCTTCCCTTGCATTCCCTTCCCTTCCCTTTCCTTCCTTTCCCTTTCCTTTCTTTCCCTTCCCTTCCCTTTCCTTCCTTTCCCTTCCCTTGCATTCTCTTCCCTTCCCTTCCCTTTCCTTCCTTTCCCTTTCCTTTCTTTCCCTTCCCTTCCCTTTCCTTCCTTTCCCTTCCCTTGCATTCCCTTCCCTTCCCTTCCCTTGCTTTCCCTTCCCTTGCATTCCCTTCCCTTTCCTTTCCTTCCCTTGCATTCCTTTCCCTTCCCTTGCATTCCCTTCCCTTGCATTCCCTTCCCTTCCCTTTCCTTCCTTTCCCTTCCCTTCCTTTCCCTTCCCTTGCATTCCCTTCCCTTCCCTTTCCTTTCTTTCCCTTCCCTTCCCTTTCCTTTCCTTTCTTTCCCTTCCCTTCCCTTTCCTTCCTTTCCCTTTCCTTTCTTTCCCTTCCCTTGCCTTTCCTTCCTTTCCCTTCCCTTGCATTCCCTTCCCTTCCCTTTCCTTTCCTTCCTTTCCCTTCCTTCCCTTCCCTTTCCTTCCTTTCCTTCCCTTGCATTCTTCCTTCCCTTTCCTTCCTTTCCCTTTCCTTTCTTTCCCTTCCCTTCCCTTTCCTTCCTTTCCCTTCCCTTGCATTCTCTTCCCTTCCCTTTCCTTCCTTTCCCTTCCCTTCCTTTCCCTTCCCTTGCATTCCCTTCCCTTCCTTTCCCTTCCCTTGCATTCCCTTCCCTTTCCTTCCCTTCCCTTCCCTTTCCTTCTCTTCCCTTCCTAGCCTAGCCAACCCTGTCAAATAATAATAATGATAATAATAATAATAATGATAGTAATAATAACCCCATCAGTATTTCTTGCATAATAATAAAAAAAATATAAAACAAAAAAAATAGCCAAGTCCACCCTAATCAATTTCTACTCTGGTCAGCCTCCGGGACGGGCGCTCGACCTAGGGACAGCACCAGCGGACCGACCCCAGACCGCACCCTAGGGGAGCAAGCCGCAGCCCTCACCTCCCCCATAGCCCGCATCTCCGCCCTCCGACGCACCACCCACGCCCTACGAGTCACCATGGCAAGGGCTGTCGTGATGCGTGCACTCTCCCTTCTAGCTCTAAGTGGTGGCTCGTGCGATCTGTGGGCTGGTCTGGAGGCACTGGGGCTGTGCGATGTGCGGCTACTAGTGCGGCTAATGTGGCTGGTGGCTCAAGGTAACGGTGGGATGTGCTAATGGGATATGGTGTGGCTGGGTCTTGTGGGTTGTAATTGTATGGGTATGGGTAACTGTATTAACCCATCCGCTGTGATTGGCACAGATTTGGTTTTCACTGGTAGCCTGGTAACATATAGTCCCAGGTCTTTCTCTGCCTCTGTGGTGGATAGTTGAGTGTTTCCCATGTGGTATTGGTGTGCTGGATATCCTTTCACTGGTAGCCTGGTAACATACACTCCCAGGTCTTTCTCTGCCTCTGTGGTGGATAGTGGAATGTTTCCCATGTGGTATTGGTATTCCTGGATATCCCTTCACTGGTAGCCTGGTAACATACACTTCCAGGTCTTTCTCTGCCTCTGTGGTGGATAGTGGAGTGTTTCCCATGTGGTATTGGTGTGCTGGATATCCCTTCACTGGTAGCCTGGTAACATACACTCCCAGGTCTTTCTCTGCCTCTGTGGTGGATAGTGGAGTGTTTCCCATGTGGTATTGGTATTCCTGGATATCCCTTCACTGGTAGCCTGGTAACATACACTCCCAGGTCTTTCTCTGCCTCTGTGGTGGATAGTGGAGTGTTTCCCATGTGGTATTGGTATGCTGGATATCCCCTCCCAAGGTGCATGACTTTACATTTTTCTTCATTGAATTGTAGCAGCCACTTTTTGTTCCGTTCCTGTAGCTTGGTGATGTCTTCTTGTAGGAAATCCACAGTCAAGGGGTTAATATCCTAGGTCCTTTTTCCTATATGTTTCCTTCACTAATAAGTTCTTTCAGTATCATCTGGTTCTAATTTGCAAGTGTCTCATTATAATTACTCTTAAAGCCTTCCTTTCTCTATATATATATCCTCCATTAGTAAGCTCTATCATCATTTTCCCCTTAGTAATTACATGTCAGGTCATCCTCTATTTCTCCTACACACAAACTCTTTCATCATCGTCATCAACTGGTTCTAATTTGCAAGTGTCTGATTATAATTATTCTTAAAGTCTTCCCTTAGTATTGGTCAGGTCATCTCTATATATCTCCTACTCTTTCATCATCATCATCGTCATCAACTTCCGTATCCTGCTCCTCAGTCTGGAGTGCCTCTGGGCCGGGTCTTTCCAGCCTGGCCCATCTCAGTGACGCAATCGGTGCCCTCGCGCAGAACGACACGGATGCTGCAAAACTCCTGCTGCAGTTGTGTACGCAGGTGTGTGTACGTGTGTGTGTGTGTGTGTGTGTGTGTGTGTGTGTGTGTGTGTGTGCATGCATACCTATTTACCTAAGTGTATTAGTAACAGTATTTAACCCGTCCGCTGCGATTGGCACGGATTTGGCCTTCACTGGTAGCCTGGTAACATACATTCCCAGGTCTTTCTCTGCCTTTGTGTTGGATAGTGGAGTGTTTCCCATGTGGTATTGGTGTGCTGGATATCCCTTTGCTGGTAGCCTGGTAACATACACTCCCAGGTCTTTCTCTGCCTTTGTGTTGGATAGTGGAGTGTTTCCCATGTGGTATTGGTGTGCTGGATATCCCTTTGCTGGTAGCCTGGTAACATGCACTCCCAGGTCTTTCTCTGCCTCAGTGGTGGATAGTGGAGTGTTTCCCATGTGGTATTGGTGTGCTGGATATCCCTTCACTGGTAGCCTGGTTAACATACACTCCCAGGTCTTTCTCTGCCTCTGTGTTGGATAGTGGAGTGTTTCCCATGTGGTATTAGTGTGCTGGATATCCCTTCGCTGGTAGCCTGGTAACATGCACTCCCAGGTCTTTCTCTGCCTCTGTGGTGGATAGTGGAGTGTTTCCCATGTGGTATTGGTGTGCTGGATATCCCTTCACTGGTAGCCTGGTAACATACACTCCCAGGTCTTTCTCTGCCTCTGTGGTGGATAGTGAAGTGTTTCCCATGTGGTATTGTGCTGGATATCCCTTCACTGGTAGCCTGGCCTTAAACATACACTCCCAGGTTCTCTGCCTCTGTGGTGGATAGTGTAGTGTTTCCCATGTGTTATTGGTGTGCTGGATATCCCTTCACTGGTAGCCTGGTAACATACACTCCCAGGTCTTTCTCTGCCTCTGTGGTGGATAGTGGAGTGTTTCCCATGTGATATTGGTGTGCTGGATATCCCTTCACTGGTAGCCTGGTAACATACACTCCCAGGTCTTTCTCTGCCTCAGTGGTGGATAGTGGAGTGTTTCCCATGTGGTATTGGTGTGCTGGATATCCCTTCACTGGTAGCCTGGTAACATACACTCCCAGGTCTTTCTCTGCCTCTGTGGTGGATGGTGGAGTGTTTCCCATGTGGTATTGGTGTGCTGGATATCCCCTCCCAAGGTGCAGGACTTTACATTTTTCTCCATTGAATTGTAGCAGCCACTTTTTGCTCCATTCCTGTGACTTGGTGATGTCTTCTGGTAGGAAATCACACTCAAGGGCTTAACAGGTGTATTTCTTTAGTCAAAATTAAGTCTAATCTCGCTGGTTCATCGTCTCCTCTGAATCTCGTCTCTTCCTTCAATAACAAGAACCAGCAACGATCTTAGGGTCGTATTTTAAGACATTTCACCGCCCAAGAACACATATTTGACAAGGCTTTCGTAGGAGTTGTGGGCATTTCCAGTATTAGTTTTATGACCCTGGTGGTAGTGTGACCCTTCTTCTGTACCGTGAACCTGAAGAAACACTCATTAGAACCCGATTGACTCCCTCTTTGACCTTTAGAAACAGGTGACGTGAGAGGTGAGAGTATCTTATAATACCGACCTTAATGTTTACTCTTCACCGTTTCCCATGGCAGCACTTGATGGTGGCGGCAATGGGCATGTCCAGCGGGGATATCATTGGCGGGTCAGGGGAGGAGGACATGGGTGAGCTGGGCCTGAGTGGGGAGCGTCAGGACTCCCGTGCATCCTCCTCGGGCCTGCAACACACCACCAGCTTCCCCGTCACCCAGGCCCTGGTCTCCCTGCTGGCGGCTAACTCCTCGCTCATCCACGTGGCCGGCAAAGGTGAGATAGAATAGAGTAGATTAAATAGATAGAAACAATAGGATAACAGTAGATAACAGGATAACATAGGACACTAATATCTTGCAATAGAATAAAAAGGCTTGGAAAATGATAGTTAACCCGTCCGCTGCGATTGGCATGGACTTGGCCTTCACTGGTAGCCTGGCAACATACACTCCCAGGTCCTTCTGTGCCTCTGTGGTGGATGGTGGAGTGTTTCCCTTGTGGTATTGGTGTGCTGGATATCCCTTCACTGGTAGCCTGGTAACATACACTCCCAGGTCTTTCTCTGCCTCTGTGGTGGATAGTGGAGTGTTTCCCATGTGGTATTGGTGTGCTGGATATCCCTTCACTGGTAGCCTGGTAACATACACTCCCAGGTCCTTCTGTGCCTCTGTGGTGGATAGTGGAGTGTTTCCCTTGTGGTATTGGTGTGCTGGATATCCCTTCACTGGTAGCCTGGCAACATACACTCCCAGGTCCTTCTTTGCCTCTGTGGTGGATAGTGGAGTGTTTCCCATGTGGTATTGGTGTGCTGGATTTCCCCTCCCAAGGTGCAGGACTTTAGATTTTTCTTCATTAAATTGTAGCAGCCACTTTTTGTTCCATTCCTGTAGCTTGGTGAGGAAAACAGTAAAGAACCAATTTCTATTTTCCTGTTGCTATATTGTGTCGAATACAAAGAATCATGACTGTTTTATTTGTATTTTGCGCTGAATACAATGAGGTCCTCTGGTAGGAAATACACAGTCAAGGGCTTAAAGGGATGATGTAGCATAACAGTAAGACAAACATAACTGATCAGTGTCTCTACCAGGGGAGGTGTCGTCACCGCTTGGCAACTCATGGGAGACACAGGGCGACCCGGCCATCCAGCTCGCCAATGCTCTGGGGGCCTGCATCCTCTCCACGCACCTGCCACACTCGCACTGCCAATGGGCCGCTACTCAGCTGGTGGAGTGCATAGGGGGCCGCGCCAGGCTGCTGGAGGGCCACAATGAGCTCTTGGGGACTGGCGGCAGTGGTGGTGGTGGCAGCAGCAGTGCCAACTTGAGCAGTGCCGACTTCAACCACTCCCTGCCCAGCATTCAGACCACGCTGCTGGAGGGACACACCGCGCCCACGTCCAACGCCCTGTGGCTGGAGGGGAAGAACCTGCTGGTCACTAGGTGGGTCGTGGGAGGCTGTGAGAGGCTTGTTTTGTAGTGGTGAGGGATGGGAAGGATGTTTACTATAGTCCTTCTTGAATTAGACCACCAGATAGGAAACCATGATATTCAGACACACATTAACAGGCATAACAACCTCTCTCTCCCTCTCTCTCTCTCTCTCCTATCCTCCTGCAGTGGTCACGACAGCTCGGTGCGGACGTGGAAGGTTCACCAGCGGGGGGTCGGGGCGCAGGAGCACACCTTGGTCTTCCAGCTGAGTGAGAATGCCAGCAGCTACCCCGCCACGCCCGCCAAAGTGGAGCACCTCACCTCGCTCTCCTCAGGACGATACATTGCGGCCGCCTTTGAGAATGTGCTGAACGTGTGGTCGATTGTGGCCGGGACAACCGAGATCTGGACGAGCAGCAGCCCCATCACATGTCTGGAGGCGGCGCGGCAAGGGATGTGCGACTGTGTGCTGATGGGCCACCACGACGGCTCAGTCACCATGGCCGCCACCACCCCACACGGCCTCCTGCCCTCCACGCTGGTCCACGCTGGCCGCCAGGATGTGTATGTGAGCAGCCTAGCATGGCAGGACGAGGACAAGGAGTTGGCGGTTGGCTTCAGCGATGGTGTGGTCAGGATTTGCTTCGTCAACTGTGAGGTGGAAGTCATCACCTGCGCGGCACACCAGGGCCCGGTGTTGGTGCTGGAGTGGAGTAGCAACTGCTGTCTGCTGGCGTCGTGCGGCGAGGGCAGCACCAAGGTCTGGGCGCAGGCAGGCAGTGGATGGACACCAGTCTACTCCCTCGACTACAAAGCCCCGCCTGTCACTCTGAGGTGGTCGCCTGTCATTAGTGGTGTGCGTGAGGGTGTGTGCGCCCACATGCTGGTGGTGGGCCACGAGGACGGCCTGGTCACCGTCTGGAGGGTGCCGCAGACTCCTTCGCCACCCTCAGGAGCGGCGCAGTATGAGGAGAGTCCATGTTGCCTCCTCCAGCTGCGTGGCCACCAGAACTCTGTCACCTCTCTCGATGTGTCCCTGTCTGGCCTCATGCTGGCCTCAGGCTGCCTCAAGAGCAACAACGGCATGGTCAACATCTGGTCATTGCAGGACGGGTCGCTGCTGCAGACCGTGGTGGGCTGTGGGGGCGTGGCTGGCCTCAGGTGGTGTGGCTCGGCAGGGCTGGCCATCTGCTTCACCCAGTCACAGAATGTGATGTTCGTGGTGGCGTCTGATGAGCAGTTCTACAGCCTGCGCGTGGTGGCCCTGTGTCGCATGAGGCTGCAGCGCTGGGGCATGTCTGGCCTACACCACGCCCCCTGCCTGCGCGCCCTTCTCTGCCACCTCCCCTCGCTGCTCATCTCCCAGTACCACCACGAAAAGCCACTAGTGGTTAGTGGCGAGCAGCTGGTGCACAGCCGGTACCTGCAACAGCTGTGTTCCCTGGCGCTGCTGCTGCGTCTGGACACTGTCCTGTGCACACAGCCGGCGCCTGCCCACGTGGTGCACCCAGAGCCCGTGGTGGAGTGGGCCTGGCTGGACACACTCTGCACCGCTGTCACCACCGCCGAGAGCCTCAGGAACCGCACGCCGCTGCCCTCGTCCTTCGTGGCGCGGCACTTCAAGTATGCTGACGACAAGGAGGAGCTGGGTGTGGCCCTGAACAACAGCAAGTGGGATGTGGAGCAGGATGCGGCCGTCATGGCGTGGGCCACCCAGCAGCCGGCCGACTGGCAGGTGGGCGGCCGCTGCCACGTGTACATGTGGGGCAGCGGCCGCCACGGACAGCTGGCGGAGACTGGTCGCAGCAGCCAGGTGCCGGTGCTGACAGAGACGCTGGGGTGTGCTCAGCAGGTGGTGTGCGGCCAGAACTGCACCTTCATCGTGACGGCCAACGGCTCCATCCTGGCCTGTGGCGAGGGCAGCTACGGCCGCCTGGGGCAGGGCAACTCTGACGACCTCCACACACCCACCGTCATCTCCACCCTGCAAGGGTTTGTAGTGACACAGGTGGCCACATCGTGCGGGTCTGACGGCCACAGCCTGGCCGTGACGGACAGCGGCGAGGTGTTCTCCTGGGGCGACGGAGACTACGGCAAGCTTGGCCACGGCAACTCAGACCGCCAGCGCCGCCCCCGTCAGATCGAGGCCTTCCAGGGGCAGGAGGTGGTGCACCTGGCCTGCGGGTTCAAGCATACGGCCGTGGTCACCGCCGACGGCAAGCTGTACACCTTCGGCAACGGGGACTACGGGCGCCTGGGCCTGGGCTCCACGGCCAACAAGAAGCTGCCGGAGCGTGTGACGGCCCTGGACGGCTGGCGCGTGGGCCAGGTGGCCTGCGGCCTCAACCACACCGTCTGCTGCAGCACTGACGGCAACACCGTCTGGGCCTTCGGCGACGGGGACTATGGCAAGCTGGGGCTGGGCAACTCCACCTCCAAGTCCACACCACAGAAGGTGGAGACCATGTGTGGCATCGGCGTGAAGAAGGTGTGCTGCGGCACGCAGTTCACGGTGTTCCTGACGCGTGACGGTTGTGTGTCCACCTGCGGCATGGACCGCCTCATCGGCCAGCCGGAGTCCAGGACGCGCGGCCACAACCGCCCACAGCTGGTGCCGGCACTGGTGGCCCAAGTGGTGGTGGATGTGGCCGTGGGCTCGGAGCACACCTTGGCCCTCACCTCCACCGGGGACGTGCTGGGCTGGGGTGTCAACAGCGACGGCCAGCTTGGCCTGGGCCACTCGGCGGCCGTGCGGGAGCCGCAGCTGATCCTCACACTGGTGGGCAAGGGCATCAGACAGATCAGTGCCGGCCGCAGCCACAGTGCCGCCTGGACGGCCCCGCCCCTGCCCCCCATCACCCCCGGCAACCCTGCCCCCATGCAGCTGGGCGTGCCGTCCTCCGTGCCGCCGCAGTACCCCAACCTGCAGAATGTGTCCCGCGGTGCGCTGTGTGCCCGGCTGCGGCTGCTGCACCAGTTCAGCGACCTGCTCTACTCCTCCTGGAAGCTGATCACCCTCACGCCCGGCAGCGACTGCTTCCTGGACAACGTCAGCGCCGTCACCTCTGCCGAGGTGCGCTCGGTGGTGTCGCCGCGCGTCTACACGCTGCCGCTTGTGCGCTGCCTGGGCCGCACCATGGTCCAGGGCCGCAACTATGGCCCGCAGGTCACTGTCAAGCGCATTTCAAGCCGGGGGGTGCCATGCAGGCCCATCTTCACCCAGCTGGCCAGGCAGGTGGTCAAGCTCAAGCCCTCAGACCTCAGGCTGCCCTCCAGGGCCTGGAAGGTCAAGCTGGTGGGCGAGGGCGCTGACGACGCCGGCGGTGTGTTTGACGACACCATGACGGAGATGTGCCACGAGCTGGTGACGGGCGCCGTGCCGCTCCTAATCTCCACGCCCAACGCCGTGTCTGACGCCGGCAACAACCGCGACCGCTTCCTCCTCAACCCAGACCTGACGCAGCCCAACCACCTCATGTGGTTCAAGTTCCTGGGCATTCTTTTCGGCATCGCAATCCGCACCAAGAAGCCGCTCGCCCTGCCCCTCGCACCCCTCGTCTGGAAGCTCCTGGCCGGCATCAGCCCCTCCTCGGCTGACCTGGAGGAGGTGGACATTGAGTACATGCAGACGCTGAGAGCCATCCGGGACATTGACCAGGACGGGGTGACCGAGGACACCTTCCATGACGTCATTCCGCTGGAGAGCTTTGAGTGCATGAGCCTGACGGGGGCGCGGGTTGCTGTCGTGCCAGGGGGCCGCGCGGTGCCTCTGACCTTCACCAACCGACAGGAGTACGTGGCGCGCACCATCCACTACCGCCTGCACCAGATGGACAGGCAGGTGGCGGCGGTGCGCGAGGGCATGGCGTGGATCGTGCCGGTGCCGCTGCTGTCCCTCATGACGGCCGCACACCTGGAGCAACTCGTGTGTGGACTCCCGCACATCTCCGTCGCCACCCTGAGGAAGGTCGTGAGGTACCGTGAGGTGGAGGAGCACGACACGCTGGTGCAGTGGCTGTGGGCCATCCTGGAGTCCTTCAGCCCCTGTGAGCGCGTCCTCTTCGTGCGCTTCGTGTCCGGCCGCTCCAGGCTCCCGGCAAACCTGGCAGACCTGTCCCAGCGCTTCCAGGTGAGGGGCGGCTTACTTTAGTGGTTTACTTTTTATCACTGTGTTGTATACTGGTTTACTTTTACGTATCATCACCCTTGCAAACAAACTGCTTTTTTTTTTTTTTTTTTTTTTTTTTTTTTTTTTTTTGAGAGGAGTCAGTTCAAGGGCATAAAAAAGGTAAGAAATGGAAAAAAAAGCCCGCTACTCACTGCTCCTATAAAGAGTTAAAGGAGTGGCCGAAAGATAGGTCAAGTTCGGGAGGAGAGGTGTCCTGATACCCTCCTACACCTGTCACTTTTTGGTGATTTCCAGGTTTTTGGCATAATCAATCATGTTATAGTTTCCCTTTGTCCTTCTAGGGTGTGAGTGCTGTAAAATCACCTAAACTTTCCCACCCATATCACAAGCCAACAGTTTTTTTCGTAGATTTTCCGTTAACCCGGTAGCAGCAACGGCCCAAATTTGCGGCTTTACTGTGTACCAGCGATGGGCCAAATTTCTACCATGATATAAACCTCCCAAAATAGATGATGCATAAACTGATCACACATGCGTTGATATATATTATGAAATGGTTTGCGTGAGTGATGATTCTTTCTCATTATTTTACTTAGAGGGGCCTTTAACCTAACCTAACCTAACCTAACCTAACCTAACCTAACCTGAGAAACATGACCCCCGCAGCTACCGGGTTAAGTAGAAAAAAATACTTTGGCAGTTTGTTTCGGAAGATGAACCTGTCAGACCTGTCCCAGCGCTTCCAGGCGGGTGGCGGCATGCTTCTTTACTCTGATACTCTCCTTTACTCTGCCCATTGAGTGCGTGTTTAGTTTTACACATACTAGGTAGACATTTACTAAGGTTGGCATTATAAGACACTTTTGCTTCTCACATCAGCTATTTCTAAGGGTCAAGGAGGGGGTCAATCGGATTCTAATGAGTGTTTCTTTAGGTTCATGGTGCAGAGGAGGGGGTCAATCGGATTCTAATGAGTGTTTCTTTAGGTTCATGGTACAGAGGAAGGGTCAAACTACCACCAGGGTCATAAAACTACCCCTGGAAATTCCCGAAACTCGTATGAAAGCTTTGTCGAATTGGTAAACTTGTGCGACGAAATGTTTAGCAATACGGCGTTTATTGTTGTATCAGTCTTGTATCATCTCATCCATTGGTTTCTTAGTTTTTGGACTCTTGCAGACTCCTTACGTTCTTATATTGTCGTCCCTCAAATAGTTCGGTTTCAATTTTATACGGATTGTCACGGAAGATCTTTTAGGATTTTTAAATTTCCTGTTCATTGAGATATTTAAAAATTCTTAAAAATCTTCTTAGAAAATCCACATAAAACCGAACTATTGGAAACCGTACTATTTGAGGGATGACTGTATTCTTATTTTCTGTGTCCGTCCAGGTGATGCGTGTGGACCGGCCGGTGGACACGCTGCCCACGGCCCAGACCTGCTTCTTCCAGCTGCGCCTGCCCCCCTACAGCAGCCAGGAGGTGATGGCCGAGCGACTGCGTTACGCCATCAACAACTGCCGCTCGATCGACATGGACAACTACATGCTGGCGCGTAACCAGGACCCAAACCACCACTCTGACGACGACGAGTTCTGAGGGAAGACTTTGTTTACGTCCATAGAGCAAAGGAAGAAATGCAAAGGCGAAAGCAACAACAAAAAATGAGAAAAACAACAGTACACCAAGCAAGACTAGAGAAAGTGCGGTTTGAAGGGATGACTTGTGTTTTTCTTTATGTCCATAGAGCAAATGAAGAAATGCAAAGGCGAAAGCAACAACAAAAAATAAGAAAAACAACTGTACGCCAAGCAAAACTAGAGAAAGTGTGATTTGAAGGGGTGACTTGTGTTTTTCTTTATGTACATGGCAAAGGAAAGCAGATCAAGAGCAAAAACAACAACAAAAAACAAGAAAAATGACAGTACTCCAAGCAAGACTAGAGAAAGTGGATTTTGAAGGGGTGACTTGTGTTTATCTTTACATAAATACAGCAAGGAAAGCAGATCAAGGGCAAAAACAATAACAAAAAACAAGAAAAACAACTACGCCAAGCAAGACTAGAGAAACCAGATTTTGAAGGGGTGACTTGTGTTTTTCTTCATATATATACAGCAAGGAAAACAAATCAAGGATGAAAACAACAACAGAAAACAAGTAAAACGACAGTACACCAAGCAAGACTAGAGAAAGCGTTTTTTGAAGGGGTGACTTGTGTCGTTTTCCTCTCGGCTAGGTCCAAGCGAAGACTTTTCTCTCTATATATACACACGACAACAAAGCCATAGGGATACTGAAGGTGCAGAGGGTAGCCTAGTCTTTCTTACTCATCTATACACGCTGGACGCTTTTTCATATACACACACCAGCCGTCTGTCCTTGTCCTAATACGAATAATACGACAACAGAGAGATACTTTTTACACCAGCAGACAACTATAGCAGCCTTTCTAACACGTACATGGCAACATAGCGGACGTATATATATAAACAGCTTCTTGTGCGCGGCTGGTGGCAGAGAGGGTGGTGATACGCCATTGAGGAAGACAGGGGAGGTATAGCTAGGCACTCCAGGGGTCAAAGGTTCCTGCCAGCACCAGGGTAGTATGCTAAGCCCTTCCTGAGCCCTTCTTTTGTTTGACGGAGAGGATGGGAACACACTACGAAGGTCATTTGCGAGACACTGTTTGGGGTATAGAGGTCACTGCTTTGCCCTCTCTCACTCCCCTTCTCTCCATTACCTTCTTAGCTACGCCACAGAAATATTACATGAAGACATTTGCCACAGCTCAGAATATATGATCGTTTGTGTGTTTCTGGTTAAGTTACGCTAAGACACCCTGGCCACAGCTCTTGAGTACGGACATATCTATCTATTTTCATGTATTTGCAGTAATAATACATGAAGACACACTTGCCACAGCTCAGAATATGTGTTTTTATGTGTTTCTGGTTAAGTTACGCTAAGACGCCCTGGCCACAGCTCTTGAGTACGGATATATCAAGTTCTTTTAGCATGTTTCCAGCGATAATACATGAAGACACTCGCTACAGCTCAGAATATAAGATTGTTTGTGTGTTTCTGGATAAGTTATGCAATGACACCCTGGCCACAGCTCTTGAGTACGGATATATCAATTTATATTCATGTATTTGCAGTAATAATACATGAAGACACACTCACCACAGCTCAGAATATAAGGTCTTTTTGTGTGTTTCTGGTTAAGTTACGGACATATCTATCTATATTCATGTATTTGCAGTAATAATACATGAAGACACACTCACCACAGCTCAGAATATAAGGTCTTTTTGTGTGTTTCTGGTTCAGTTACGCAATGACACCCTGGCCGCAGCTCTTGAGTACGGACATATCTATCTATTTTCATGTATTTGCAGTAATAATACATGAAGACACACTCACCACAGCTCAGAATATACGATCGTTTGTGTGTTTCTGGTTAAGTTACGCAAAGACACCCTGGCCGCAGCTCTTGAGTACGGACATATCTATCTATTTTCATGTATTTGCAGTAATAATACATGAAGACACACTCACCACAGCTCAGAATATAAGGTCTTTTTGTGTGTTTCTGGTTAAGTTATGCCAAGACTCCTAGGCCACAGCAATTGAGTACGGATATATCAAGTTCTTTTAGTATGTTTCCAGTGATGTTACTTGAAGGGACACTCGCTACAGCTCAGAATATAAGATAGTTTGTGTGTTTCTGGTTAAGTTACGCTAAGACACCCTGGCCACATCTCCTGAATACGGATATATCAAGTTCTTTTTGTATGTTTCTAGAGATAAGACATGAAGACACACTCGCTACAGCTCAGAATGTAAGATCGTTTGTGTGTTTCTGGTTAAGTTACACTAAGACACCCTGGCCACATCTCTTGAATACGGATATATCAAGTTCTTTTTGTATGTTTCTAGAGATAAGACATGAAGGGACGCTCGCTACAGCTCAGAATATAAGATCGTTTGTGTGTTTCTGGTTAAGTTACGCTAAGACTGCCTGGCCACAGCTCTTGAATACGGATATATCAAGTTCTTTTTGTATGTTTCTAGAGATAAGACATGAAGGGACGCTCGCTACAGCTCAGAATATAAGATCGTTTGTGTGTTTCTGGTTAAGTTACGCAAAGACACCCTGGCCACATCTCTTGAGCACTGTCATATCGAGAGCTTATGTGTGTGTGTGTGTGTGTGTGTGTGTGTGTGTGTGTGTGTGTAGTGATGTTACTTGAAGGCACATTCGCGACAGCTCAGAATATAAGGTCTTTCGTGTGTCTATGATTTTTTTTTATATGTCCGGTCATTAATCAGATGTTGTGTCCCGTCTCCTATAATTCACTCCCCTCCTGTCTCTCTCCGGCATAAGACCTCAGATGTTGCGCCGACTAAACGAAACTTTCCAACTTTCGGTTATGTCAATCTGTGTCACGCTCACCCCCGAAGAAGATGTATATAGTCTTGTCATTTTTGCGTACATTATTTTTCTTTCTCTTCATCAATTTTGTTCGTCATGTAGAATCTTTACGTCCCAAGGGAATGTATATATATATCGCCTTGTTATTACTATTCCCATTCATTTTCCTTATTTTTCTTCATTGCTAGGCTCAAATTTTTATCAAAAGTCCCAAGGGAATTGATTTTCTTTCGTTTTCTTAATTTCCTGGCTTCTTAGACCTGTATGTCCCAAGGAAATGTATATATAGGCCTATTATAATTATTTCCATTGATTTTCCTTCTTTTTCCTTATTTCTCAGTTTTGTATAGGCCTGTAAGTCCCAAGGAAATGTATATATAGGCCTATTATAATTATTTCCATTGATTTTATTTCTTTTGGAAATGTATATATAGGCCTATTATAATTATTTCCATTGATTTTCCTTCTTTTTCCTTATTTCTCAGTTTTGTATAGGCCCGTAAGTCCCAAGGAAATGTATATATAGGCCTATTATAATTATTTCCATTAATTTTCTTTCTTTTTCTTTATTTCTCGTCTTTGTTTAGGCCCATAAGCCCCAAAGAAATGTATATATAGGCCTATTATAATTATTTCCATTGACTTTCCTTCTTTTTCCTTATTACTCAGTCTTGTATAGGCCTGTAAGTCCCAAGGAAATGTATATACAGGCCTATTATAATTATTTCCATTGATTTTCCTTCTTATTTTCAATTTCTCGGCTTCGTTTAGGCCCGCAAGTCCCAAGGAAATGTATATATAGGCCTATTATTATCATTTTCATTCATTTTCCTTCTTTTTTTCAATTTCTCAGCTTCGTTTAGGCCCGTAAGTCCCAAAGGAAATGTATATATAGGCCTATTATACTTATTACCATTGATTTTCTTTCTTTTACATAATTTCTCGGCTTTGTTTAGGCCCATAAGTCCCAAGGCAACGTATTTATAGACCTATTAATAACTTTTTTTACTATGCCCAGATGCCAACAGTCTTGTGCCATGGTGTTCAGGGCTCTCTCAAAGGTGCATGGTGATCTTATTATGCTCATTATACCACACTAGTCATGGTTATTTTGTGGTTCTCTCTCTCTCTCTCTCTCTCTCTCTCTCTCTCA
This sequence comes from Eriocheir sinensis, assembly GCF_024679095.1. NCBI lineage: Eukaryota > Metazoa > Arthropoda > Malacostraca > Decapoda > Varunidae > Eriocheir > Eriocheir sinensis. The sequence goes on from NC_066537.1 coordinate 5,005,759, forward strand.
TTTGTTTATATTCGATGAGGAAGAAAGGAAGGAAGGAAGGAAAGGAGGTCAGCAATGCAGTTTCTCTCTCTCTCATATGTAAGGTTGTTATGTTTGTTTGTTTGTTATTGTTTATTTAATTTGTTTTTTTGTGAATTTGAGTTACTTAGGCCTATGCTGTTTTGGGCGTGTGTTGTATAGTAATGTTAAGTCGCTTATGTTTGTTTGTTTGTTTGTGGATTCATTATTTCGCTTATTAATCTTAACTTTTTTTTTCTCCTCTTTTACGAGTGTCAAAATCTATTATTATTATTATTATTATTATTATTATTATTATTGTTATTATTATGGAGAACTTGGGATCATTATATATATATTTTTTGTTTTCTTTCTTTAATTTTATGCTGATTTTCTTGTATATTATTTCTAGTTCTTTTTTTTCATGTGTGTGTGTGTGTGTGTGTGTGTGTGTGTGTGTTTACGAACCTAACTTACTTCTACACTCACTAATTTCTTGTATTTTTTACTGTATGTTAGTTTTATATATATGTACGTATGTCATGCTTCCCTCTTTTCTTATTAATATTCTTTCATTTCATTTGTGTATGTGTGTGTGTGTGTGCGTGCGTGTGTGTGTGTGTGCATGTGTGTGTGTGTGTGTGTGTGAGGTCCTCTAATCTCTCTCTCGGTAATCATACGTCACTATTTTTCAACTTTTTGTACCAATGTGTGTGTGTGTGTGTGTGTGTGTGTGTGTGTACGTGTAGAAACCCCATTCGCTTGTTCATTTCCGCACACGTTCGTCGTTTCTCCGAGCGTCGCCGTCACAAGCCTCATCGCATTACGTACTTGCTATTTATTTATTTATTCAGACTTGTAAAAAGCTCCCATGTTATTTATTTACCACAGTACATCCTTATACCTCAAGCCTGTGTGTTCTTAGCATTAGCCAAGGCCCCCGTATCACCCTCTCTGTGCGTCCCTGGCCCAGAGTCGCCCTTCACTCTAAGCCTTGTAGTCTCAGCTTTTGGCACACACGATATCTGTTTCCCAAGGCCACGGAGGAGGCTAGTCTGGTTCTAATGAGTGGTTTTTCACATTCATGGTGCAGAAGGCTTGTCAAATTATCGGTAGGCATATGAGACTACCCATGGACACACTAACACAGCCTCTACGAAAGCCTTGTCACACTATCACTAGACTCATGAGACTACCCATGGACACACTAACACAGCCTCTACGAAAGCCTTGTCACACTATCACTAGACTCATGAGACTACCCATGGACACACTAACACAGCCTCTACGAAAGCCTTGTCACACTATCACTAGACTCATGAGACTACCCATGGACACACTAACACAGCCTCTCTGAAAGCCTTGTCACACTATCACTAGACTCATGAGACTACCCATGGACACACTAACACAGCCTCTACGAAAGCCTTGTCACACTATCACTAGACTCATGAGACTACCCATGGACACACTAACACAGCCTCTACGAAAGCCTTGTCACACTATCACTAGGCTCATGAGACTACCCATGGACACACTAACACAGCCTCTACGAAAGCCTTGTCACACTATCACTAGACTCATGAGACTACCCATGGACACACTAACACAGCCTTTAAGAAAGCCTTGTCACACTATTAATAGGCTTATGAAACTACCCATGGACACACTAACACAGCCTCTACGAAAGCCTTGTCAAATGTGTGTGTTTGTGTGTAAGTTCCAAATGTTTGAGGTTATGGGTGTTGCGATCAGCACATCCTCCTCATCTTGCACAGCCCTCTCTCTCTAAGCTTCTGCATATATCTACACCTCCACCTCCTCCTCCTTCATCACCTTCTCCCTTTCCTCATCCCCTTCCAGTGTTAATAAGAGTGAACAGGGTTTTGGATATGCTCGGAAAGGCTGTTTTTTTTTGTGTTTACGAGAAGCTTAGTGAATGGTTAAGTTAGTGGATGAATTAGTTAGTGAGATAGTTAGCCATTCACTCCACTGTATAAGGGAGTGAATGAGGGTTTTGGATATGCTCTGAAAGGCTGTTTTTTGTGTTTACGAGAAGCTTAGTGAATGGTTAAGTTAGTGGATGAAATAGTGAGATAGTTAGCCATTCACTCCACTGTATAAGGAAGTGAATGGTGGGTTTTGGATGTGTTTGAAAGGCTGGTTTAGTGTTTATTGAAGGGCTTAGTGAATGGTTAAGTTAGTGGATGAAATAGTGAGATAGTTAGCCATTCACTCCACTGTATAAGGGAGTGAATGAGGGTTTTGGATATGCTCGGAAAGGCTTTTTTTTGTGTTTACGAGAAGCTCAGTGAATGGTCAAGTTAGTGGATGAAATAGTTAGCAAGATAGTTAGCCATTCACTCCACTGTATAAGGAAGTGAATGGTGGGTTTTGGATGTGTTTGAAAGGCTGGTTTAGTGTTTATTGAAGGGCTTAGTGAATGGTTAAGTTAGTGGATGAAATAGTGATAGTTAGCCATTCACTCCACTGTATAAGGAAGTGAATGGTGGGTTTTGGATGTGTTTGAAAGGCTGGTTTAGTGTTTATTGAAGGGCTTAGTGAATGGTAAAGTTAGGTATTCTTAAGGGAAGTGAGTGCGAGTCCAGGGTTGTTGAAGAAGGCCCCAGTTTTGTGTCTTTCTAAACCTTATATCAGTGAAGGGTAGAGGGAGTTCAGAGGAGTTAAAAGAAGGGACTGATTATGTATTTATAGAATGTCTCTCTCTCTCTTTCTCTCTCTGTACATTTTATAGTCAGCCAATCCCTCAGCCTCTTAACACGACCCATAGAGCCTTGTACACACACCCTGGAGCAGCAGACAGACAGACTCGGCATTTAACATCTTGAAAATGTCATTGATTAGGTTATGTCCTTTCAGTGACGCTGGGAAGACAAGTGTGTGTGGATGGCCGTCATTTTTGTATTTTTATAGAGGTAGATGCACTGACCTTACCCTTGACCTTACCTTGACCTTACCCTTGACCTTACCTTGACCTTACCCTTGACCTTACCTTGACCTTACCCTTGACCTTACCCTGACCTTACCTTGCTAATATGACCACCACCACCACCGCCTACATCCATAACCAACCTTTCCGCTCCTTCCTCTCCTCACACATCCACACTTTTATCCACCTCTCCTCCACCACCACCGCCCATAACCGACCTTTCCACTCCTTCCTCTCCTCACACATCCACACTTTTATCCACCTCTCCTCCACCACCACCACCCATAACCGACCTTTCCACTCCTTCCTCTCCTCACATATCCACACTTTTATCCACCTCTCCTCCACCACCACCACCAGCAGGGCAGCCATCACCACCCACGCCCATCCACAACCCAGTCACTCATCCATGCACTTCCGCCTCTCCACTCATCCACTCATCCGCCCACTCATCCACCCAGTCCTTGTGTTACGGCTATTATTATTATACTCTGTGACAACTTAAGTCCTGGTCTTCTTAACCTTCATAGTGGTATAGGCCTTTGGGAGATGAGGTCAAGGGAGGTCAAGGAAGGGAGAGCTTGTGGTATAGGCCTAGATGTAACTAAGGCTGGAAATTGTTAAAAAAAAAATAGGCATTTCATATAGAGGGTCAAGATTTTATGAGCAGTGAGGCTTTGGTATTTGAGGTCAAGGAAGGTCAAGGAAGGAAGAGCTTGTGATATAGGCCTAGATGTAACTAAGGCTGAAAATTGTTAAAAAAAATACTTAGGCCGTTTATGAAGAGGGTCAAGATATTATGAGCAGTGAGGCTTTGGTATATGAGGTCAAGCGAGGTCAAGGAAGGGAGAGCTTGTGATATAGGCCTAGATGTAACAAAGACTGGAAATTATAAAAAAAAAAATAGGCAGTTCATATAGAGGGTCAAGATTTTATGAGCAGTGAGGCTTTGGTATATGAGGTCAAGGAAGGTCAAGGAAGGGAGAGCTTGTGATATAGGCCTAGATGTAACTAAGGCTGAAAATTATAAAAAAAATACTTAGGCCGTTTATGAAGAGGGTCACGATTTTATGAGCAGTGAGGCTTTGGCATATGAGGTCAAGTGAGGTCAAGGAAGGGAAAGCTTGCAATATGGATGACCTAACATTTTTTTTTTTTTTTTTTTACAACAAAGGAGACAGCTCAAGGGCACAAAAAAAGGAAACAATAATAGTAAAAAAAAGCCCGCTACTCGCTGCTCCTACAAAAAAAGAATCAAAAGAGGTGGCCGAAAGAGAGGTCAATTTCAGGAGGAGAGGTGTCCTGCTAATTACGTCCTCCCAGGTGAAATTATAGAACCTTTTTTTCTCATTCATATTTTATCACTGAAAAATTGTTCATATCCTTTACTGACACACAAGTTTTACCTTAAGCCTATTAGTACTAACTCTATAAATGCCTTCAGGTTTTTGACACTGATAATTCTGGCTAAAAATGAAGTCAGTATTGCAGTCTAGTTTTAGCAGAATATAAGGTCTTCTTACTCTCTATATTGGCACAGTTAAGGATCGTATTATGAGACATTTCACCGTCCAAGAACACATATTTGACAAGGCTTTCGTGGGAGTTGTGGGCATTTCCGGGGGTAGTTTTATGACCCTGGTGGTAGTCTGACCCTTCCTCTGTACCGTGAACCTAAAGAAACGCTTATTAGAACCTGATTGACCCCCTCTTTGACCTTTAGAAATAGCTGATGTGATATGGCAAAGTGTCTTGTATTACTAAACATTTTTCTTTGCCCAAGTTCACATATTTGACAAGGCTTTCGTAGAAGTTGTGGGCATTTCCAGGGGTAGTTTTATGACCCTGGTGGTAGTCTGACCCTTCCTCTGTACTGTGAACCTAAAGAAACACTCATTAGAGCCCGTTGACTCCCTCTTTGACCTTATGAAATAGCTGATGTGATATAGCAAAGTGTCTTGTATTACTAAACATTTCGTTGCTCAAGTTCACATATTTGACAAGGCTTTCGTAGGAGTTGTGGGCATTTCCGGGGGTAGTTTTATGACCCTGGTGGTAGTCTGCCCCTTCCTCTGTACCGTGAACCTAAAGAAGCACTCATTAGAGCCCGATTGACCCCCTCTTTGACCTTTAGAAATAGCTGATGTGATATGGCAGTCTTGTATTACTAAACATTTCGTTGCTCAAGTTCACATATTTGACAAGGCTTTCGTAGGAGTTGTGGGCATTTCCAGGATTAACTTTATGGCCCTGGTGGTAGTGTGACCCTTCCTCTGTACCGTGAACCTAAAGAAACGCTTATTAGAACCTGATTGACCCCCACATTTGACCTTTAGAAATGGCCGATATGAAAAGCAAACATGTCTTATAATAGCGACCTTATTACTCTGGACTTATTAATACTAACCTTATAGACTGCTTCAGGTTTTTGACACCACTAATTCTTGCTAAAATGAAGTCAGTATTACAGTCTAGTTGTAAGAATATAAGGTCTTACTTTCCCTATATTGGCAGAGTTATTACCTTAGATTTATTAATACTAACTTTATAAACTCCTTTAGGATTTGACACAATACGACTTAAGTGCTTGACAAGAAGGAAGGAGACAGGATTTCGATATGGCCTAACAATTGTCTAGCCCTAACAGAAACTAGTCTAACAGAACTGTCCATAGGCTTTACAGGGAATAATCAGGCAAGTTTAATGGAATACACATAGGAGCTTTAAGATTTGACACAATACGACTTAAGTGCTTGACAAGAAGGAAGGAGACAGCATTTCGATATGGCCTAACAATTGTCTAGTCATAACGGAACTATCTTTAGCCTTTACAGGGAATAATGAGGCAAGTTTAATAGAATACACATATGAGCTTTAAGATTTGACATAATACGACTTAAGTGCTTGACAAGAAGGAAGGAGACAGGATTTCAATATGGCCTAACAATTGCCTAGTCATAACGGAACTATCTTTAGCCGTTACAGGGAATAATGAGGCAAGTTTAATAGAATACACATATGAGCTTAAGATTTGACATAATACGACTTAAGTGCTTGACAAGAAGGAAGGAGACAGGATTTCAATATGGCCTAACAATTGCCTAGTCATAACAGAACTATCTTTAGCCGTTACAGGGAATAATGAGGCAAGTTTAATAGAATACACATATGAGCTTAAGATTTGACATAATACGACTTAAGTGCTTGACAAGAAGGAAGGAGACAGCATTTCAATATGGCCTAACAATTGTCTAGCCCTAACAGAAACTAGTCTAACAGAACTGTCCACAGGCTTTACAGGGAATAATCAGGCAAGTTTAATAGAATACACATATGAGCTTTAAGATTTGACACAATACGACTTAAGTGCTTGAGAAGAAGGAAGGAGACAGCATTTCAATATGGCCTAACAATTGTCTAGTCATAACAAAACTATCTTTAGCCTTTACAGGGAATAATCAGGCAAGTTTAATAGAATACACATATGAGCTTTAAGATTTGACACAATACGACTTAAGTGCTTGACAAGAAGGAAGGAGACAGCATTTCAATATGGCCTAACAATTGCCTAGTCATAACAGAACTATCTTTAGCCTTTACAGGGGATAATCAGGCAAGTTTAATAGAATACACATATGAGCTTAAGATTTGACATAATACGACTTAAGTGCTTGAGAAGAAGGAAGGAGACAGCATTTCAATATGGCCTAACAATTGTCTAGTCATAACGGAACTATCTTTAGCCTTTACAGGGAATAATCAGGCAAGTTTAATAGAATACACATATGAGCTTAAGATTTGACATAATACGACTTAAGTGCTTGACAAGAAGGAAGGAGACAGCATTTCAATATGGCCTAACAATTGTCTAGTCATAACGGAACTATCTTTAGCCTTTACAGGGAATAATCAGGCAAGTTTAATAGAATACACATATGAGCTTAAGATTTGACATAATACGACTTAAGTGCTTGACAAGAAGGAAGGAGACAGCATTTCAATATGGCCTAACAATTGTCTAGTCATAACAGAACTATCTTTAGACTTTACAGGGAATAATCAGGCAAGTTTAATAGAATACACATATGAGCTTAAGATTTGACATAATACGACTTAAGTGCTTGACAAGAAGGAAGGAGACAGCATTTCAATATGGCCTAACAATTGTCTAGTCATAACAGAACTATCTTTAGACTTTACAGGGAATAATCAGGCAAGTTTAATAGAATACACATATGAGCTTAAGATTTGACACAATACGACTTAAGTGCTTGACAAGAAGGAAGGAGACAGCATTTCAATATGGCCTAACAATTGTCTAGTCATAACAAAACTATCTTTAGCCTTTACAGGGAATAATCAGGCAAGTTTAACAGAATACACATGAACCTTAACAAAAAAATAAGTCTTAGGATCTAATTGGTATAAAATTTAACAGGAAACACATGATACTTTAACAAAATAATAAGCCATAGGATCTAGTTAGTATAAAATGTAACAGAATTAACGTAAGACTTATAACAGGAATTAACGTACAGTGACTACATCTAGGAATAACACTTGTAACCTGTCTACTATAATATATTCATAACAGGAATGGGAGGAGTGGAAACCCTTCTTGCTTATATTGTTCCCTTTTCCTCCTCTTCCTTCTCTTCGTCCTCCTCTTCTTCCTCTTGGTTATATTCTGTTCCTCTTCATCTCTTCTTCTTTAATCTCTTTCTTCTTGCATTCTCTCCTAATTCCCTCCTTCCAATCTCATATGTTCCCTTTTCCTCCTCTTCCTTCTCCTCCTCCTCCTCTTCTTCCTCTTGGTTATATTCTGTCTCTCTTCATCTCTTCTTCTCTAATCTCTTTCTCTTTGCATCTTCTTTTAACTCCCTCCATCCCTTTTCATGTGTTCCCTTTTCCTCCTCCTCTTAATTCTTCCTCTTGGTTATATTCTGTTCCTCTTCATTTCCTCGTTTCTATTCTCTTTCTTCTTGCATTCTCTCCTAATTCCCTCCTTCCAATCTCATATGTTCCCTTTTCCTCCTCTTTCTTCTCTTCGTCCTCTTCTTCCTCTTGGTTTTATTCTGTTCCTCTTCATCTCTTCTTTAATCTCTTTCTTCTTGCATTCTCTCCTAATTCCCTCCATCCAATCTCATGTTTCCTTTTCCTCCTCTTCCTTCTCCTCGTCCTCCTCTTCTTCCTCTTGGTTATATTCTGTCCCTCTTCATCTCTTCTTCTTTAATCTCTTTCTTCTTGCATTCTCTCCTAATTCCCTCCTTCCAATCTCATATGTTCCTTTTCCTCCTCTTCCTTCTCTTCGTCCTCCTCTTCTTCCTCTTGGTTATATTCTGTTCCTCTTCATCTCTTCTTCTTTAATCTCTTTCTTCTTGCATTCTCTCCTAATTCCCTCCTTCCAATCTCATATGTTCCCTTTTCCTCCTCTTCCTTCTCCTTCTCCTCCTCTTCTTCCTCTTGGTTATATTCTGTTCCTCTTCATCTCTTCTTCTTTAATCTCTTTCTTCTTGCATTCTCTCCTAATTCCCTCCTTCCAATCTCATATGTTTCCTTTTCCTCCTCCTCTTCCTTCTCCTCGTCCTCCTCTTCTTCCTCTTGGTTATATTCTGTCCCTCTTCATCTCTTCTTCTTTAATCTCTTTCTTCTTGCATTCTCTCCTAATTCCCTCCTTCCAATCTCATATGTTTCCTTTTCCTCCTCTTCCTTCTCCTCCTCCTCCTCTTCTTCCTCTTGGTTATATTCTGTTCCTCTTCATCTCTTCTTCTTTAATCTCTTTCTTCTTGAATTCTCTTTTAATTCCCTCAGTCCCATTTCATATGTTCCCTTTTCCTCCTCTTGGTTATATTCTGTTCCTCGATCTTCATCTCCTCTCCTCTTCATCTCTTCTTCTCTTATCTCTTTCTTCTTGCATTCTCTTTTAACTCCCTCAATCCCATTTCATATATGTTCCCTTTTCCTCCTCTTCTTCCTCTTCCTTCTCCTCCTCCTCCTCGTCTTCCTCTTGGTTACATTCTGTCCCTCTTCATCTCGTCCCTCTCCCTGATGGCCATGTACATGCAGATGGAGATCATGACGGCGAAGCACTGCGAAGACGTGAAAAAAGGGGAGTTAATAATATATATGCTCCACGGTTGTCACATATTATCGTACTCAGAGCCGCGTATTTACTGGCCCATAACTGTTGCCAAGAAGCACCAATAATTAATCATTTATAGTGTCTTCCATATAGCGTAACCTGTTTCTGGGTCGTGATCTGTATAGTCCCTTTAAAGATAGAGTCCCGACAACCTAAGATTTAGACGCCATTATTGGTCCTGTTGTCCCCACGAGAGCGTTTGAAAAGCACGGCGAAAACAGGCACAATAATGGCGTCCAAATCTTAGGTAGTCGGGACTCTATAAGGGACTCTACAGATCATGACCCAAAAACGGGTTACGCTAAATGGAAGACGCTAAACGATAACTATATATGAAGGCAGTTATTTGGGTGATGAAAGCAGTTTTGGGGGGCGGAAATTGGCAAACATGTAGCAGAGTACGACAATATGGCAACGTTGAGAATAATAGGCCTGTAATAGAAGTGTTCAAAGTCCTTAATAGATTCGAAAACATTAACCCGGCCAGGTAGTCTATTTCAGAGAGACCTCAACGCAGTACTAATTACACGCAGCAACGGTATGAATATAAAGGGATTGTAATTAGGCTATGCACTGTGCCGCAGCTCTAAGATTATACGGTACGTTTTATATCGATAGGAATAAGAATGAAGGAGATGATATATAGATTGATGATGGATAGTAAGAGATAATAGCTAGATAGAGAATATAGACGGATAGATAGAGTAATAGACGGATAGATAACGCAGAATAGTAGGAGAGTACTTGTTTTAAATTTGCCAGCATAGGCCTAACCATATAGACTAGCCTAACAGATACTGAGGAAGGGTAGGCTGCCTTGTTTTAAATTTGCAGCATAGGCCTACCAAATACTGAGGAAGGGTAGGCTGCCTTGTTTTCAGTTTGCAGCATAGGCCTACCAAATACTGAGGAAGGGTAGGCTGCCTTGTTTTAAATTTGCAGCATAGGCCTACCAAATACTGAGGAAGGGTAGGCTGCCTTGTTTTAAATTTGCAGCATAGACCTTCCAAATACTGAGGAAGGGTAGGCTGCCTTGTTTTAAATTTACAGCATAGGCCTACCAAATACTGAGGAAGGGTAGGCTGCCTTGTTTTCAGTTTGCAGCATAGGCCTACCAAATACTGAGGAAGGGTAGGCTGCCTTGTTTCCAGTTTGCAGCATAGGCCTACCAAATACTGAGGAAGGGTAGGCTGCCTTGTTTTAAATTTACAGCATAGGCCTACCAAATACTGAGGAAGGGTAGGCTGCCTTGTTTTAAATTTCCAGCATAGGCCTACCAAATACTGAGGAAGGGTAGGCTGCTTTGTTTTAAATTTCCAGCATAGACTTTCCAAATACTGAGGAAGGGTAGGCTGCCTTGTTTTCAGTTTGCAGCATAGGCCTACCAAATACTGAGCAAGGGTAGACTGCCTTGTTTTCAGTTTGCAGCATAGGCCTACCAAATACTGAGGAAGGGTAGGCTGCCTTGTTTTAAATTTGCAGCATAGGCCTACCAAATACCTCCTCCTCCTGTTAATCCTCTGTCTTTTATCTCTTCTCTCTCTCTCTGTCTCATTATCTTCCTTTCCATCATCTTCTCCCATCTTCCTCTTCTTCCTCCTCCTCTTCCTGTTCTTCCTCTCTCTTCCGTATCTCTTCTCTCTTCCTTCTATTTCTCATTCTCTTCCTCTCCATCTCCTTCTATTTCCTCTCCTCCCTCGCCATGCTTCCCTCCCTTTCCTTTTCTCCCTTCCTCCTCCCTCTTCCTCTGTGTGTGTGTGTGTGTGTGTGTGTGTGTTCCTCTCTCTTTTTAATCACTCTTTGTTACGTCTATTTGCATTTCCAGTCTCTACTTAATGTGGGTAACGCGGGCTTGTTAGAGGGTAGTAGAGCGCGGCAATGAATCCAGGCTAACAGGGGGATTGGGAGACAAGAGTTAATGTACGGTATTGCCTATAGCTATAACACGTTGGTCAGTTAGTTAAGTTAGGTTAGGTTAGGTTACTGACTGACTGACTGACTGACTGACTGATTGACTGACTGACTGATTGACTGACTGACTGATTGACTGACTGATTGACTGACTGACTGACTGATTGACTTACTGACTGACTGATTGACTGACTGACTGATTGACTGACTAACTGACTGACTGATTGACTGACTGACTGACTGATTTACTGACTGACTGACTGACTTACTGACTGACTGACTTACTGACTCACTGACTGACTGACTGATTGACTGACTGACTGACTTAAGGACTTCCCACATCGTTTCTCCTATCATAGTACAACTGTTACCATGACTCGACTGACTGACTGACTGAATAACTGACTGACTAACTGACTGAATAACTGACTGACTGACTGACTGACTGACTTACGGACTTCCCACATTGACCGTTTATCCTGACACATACAACTGTTACCATGACCCGACTGACTGACTAACTGACTTACTGACTGACTGAACTCACCTGAAAGAAACACAGGCAGAGGGAGAGTCCAGTGAGCCAGCCAGTCCGGACTTCGAGGTACTGGGCGAAGATCTCTGCGCACGAGTCGCCGTACTGGTTGCCTGTTACCTGGTAGAGAGAGAGAGAGAGAGATACACTGATTACCTGTGAGATTGAGGGACCTGTTACCTGGTAGAGAGAGAGAGAGAGAGAGAGAGAGAGAGAGAGAGAGAGAGAGAGAGAGAGAGAGAGAGAGACTGATTACCTGTGAGATTGAGGGACCTGTTACCTGTCAAAGAGCGATAGAGAGGCTTGTTACTGTGATAGAGAGGGACCTGCTACCAGTGAGATGGGGGTATATAGTATTGATAGTATTAATTAAACTCCTCGAAGCGTTGAATTAGTGGCTTACCTGGTCGCGGCACGTGTTGGGTACCGGCAGGTGGATGTCGGTGAAGTCACTGGACGAGTAGCCGCCGCAGCAGCCCACCTGAGGAAGGAAGAGGACAGGTGTGATTTTTTTTTTTTTTAAGTCTACGCCTATTGCGCCGGTAGGCATGCTTGAGGGGCCTGGATGGTAGTCGTCCCCAGCCCTTCATGGCGCAGGCAAGTGTTTATAGTGGCGCCATCTTCTCTTCCCGTCCCTTCCCTTCCCTTCCCTGCCCTCTCATCCCATCTCCTGTCCCTGTAGCAGTCACCGCTCAAATTTCGTGTTCCTTCCCCTTTCCTTGTATTCGTTTCCTTCCTTCCCATCCCAAGATCCTCCTGTCCCACCCTCTCACCGCCCGTCCCTTCCCTGCCCTCTCATCCCATCTCCTGTCCCCTCCTCTCCCTTTTCCCTTCCCTTCCTTACCCTTCCCTTCCTTCCCATCCCAAGATCCTCCTGTCCCACCCTCTCCCCTCCCCTCCCTTCCCTTCCCATCCCATCTCATCCTGTCCCCTCCCGTCTCCTCTCCCTTCCCTTCCTCTCT
>NC_066537.1:5033255-5035755 GCF_024679095.1 Eriocheir sinensis
GCGACGTAGGCGTTCTGCGAACCTCTAAAGACTCGGAGATGCCCGTCGATATGAACACAACCTCGGCCTCCAAGTACGAGCTCGAGGATTACGTGTACGAGATGGAGTGTCGCGCGGAGGAACTGGCGCAGGGGAACCAGGAGACGGAGGAGGATGTGCACGCGAGACTGGCGCAGAAGGAGAGGGATCTGATTCTCGCGGCGGAGCTCGGGAAGGCGCTGCTGGAGAGGAACGAGATCTTGGTGCAGCAGAATGAGCGTCTCGCCGAGGATTACAGTCACAAATTGGAGGTAAGGACGCGTGCTGGGCCGTTTGGGGGAAGGGAAAGCATGGGTGTGGGTGTGGGCCATTTAAAAGTATCTCTCCCAGTATACGACTATTGTCAAAGCCCACAGAGTAGATTAACCGGGTTTTGTCAGGTGATTTTCCCGTTCAAAGATGCAGAGGTTGTGTCAAACTATCACTGACATCATAAAACACTCCATTCTTAAAAGTATCTCTCTCCCAGTATACGACAATTTCCAAAGCCCACAGATTATCGTACTCAGCGCATTGCATTTTTGTGGTTTCTGAACGATAACTATAGCAAAAGAAAACGAAACCCATCAATATTTAACAGTTTTAACGCTAACTTTAATTTCCTTTCGTTACTTGTGTGGTTACGACAGTCTTGGAGCCTAAAAATAATAAATGCAATGTTCAGTGTACGACAATTTGGCAACGCTGTGCAGATGCCGTGTCAAATTATCACCAGCAGCATCACTAAATAGTCCAGGGAAAGCCCAGCACACATTTGACAAGGCTTTCGTAGGAGTTCTGAGCATTTCTAAAAGTCCAAGGAAAGCCCAGCACACATTTGACAAGGCTTTCGTAGGAGTTCTGAGCATTTCTAAAAGTCCAAGGAAAGCCCAGCACATATATTTGACAAGGCTTTCGTACGAGTTCTGAGCATTTCCAACAGTCCAAGGAAAGCCCAGCACACATATATTTGACAAGGCTTTCGTAGGAGTTTTGAGCATTTCCAACAGTCCAAGGAAAGCCCAGCACACATATATTTGACAAGGCTTTCGTAGGAGTTCTGAGCATTTCCAACAGTCCAGGGAAAGCCCAGCACACACATATTTGACAAGGCTTTCGTAGGAGTTCTGAGCATTTCCAACAGTCCAAGGAAAGCCCAGCACACATATATTTGACAAGGCTTTCGTTGAGCATTTCCAACAGTCCAGGGAAAGCCCAACACACACATATTTGACAAGGCTTTCGTAGGAGTTCTGAGCATTTCCAACAGTCCAAGGAAAGCCCAACACACATATATTTGACAAGGCTTTCGTAGGAGTTCTGAGCATTTCCAACAGTCCAGGGAAAGCCCAGCACACATATATTTGACAAGGCTTTCGTAGGAGTTCTGAGCATTTCCAACAGTCCAGGGAAAGCCCAGCACACATATATTTGACAAGGCTTTCGTAGGAGTTCTGAGCATTTCCAACAGTCCAAGGAAAGCCCAACACATATATATTTGACAAGGCTTTCGTAGGAGTTTTGAGCATTTCCAACAGTCCAGGGAAAGCCCAGCACACATATATTTGACAAGGCTTTCGTAGGAGTTCTGAGCATTTCCAACAGTCCAGGGAAAGCCCAACACACATATTTGACAAGGCTTTCGTACGAGTTCTGAGCATTTCCAACAGTCCAAGGAAAGCCCAGCATATATTTGACAAGGCTTTCGTAGGAGTTCTGAGCATTTCCAACAGTCCAGGAAAGCACAGCACATATATTTGACAAGGCTTTCGTAGGAGTTCTGAGCATTTCCAACAGTCCAGGGAAAGCCCAACACACATATTTGACAAGGCTTTCGTACGAGTTCTGAGCATTTCCAACAGTCCAAGGAAAGCCCAGCACACATATATTTGACAAGGCTTTCGTAGGAGTTCTGAGCATTTCCAACAGTCCAAGGAAAGCCCAGCACACATATATTTGACAAGGCTTTCGTAGGAGTTCTGAGCATTTCCAACAGTCCAAGGAAAGCCCAGCATACACATATTTGACAAGGCTTTCCCCGGGGTAGTTCTGTGGCCCTGGTGGTAGAGTAACCCTTCCTCTGTACCGTGAGCCTAAAAATCACTATTGAGAACGCGATTGATGTCCTTTTTGGCCTTCTGGAAACAGTTGATGTGAGGGGCGGAAGCGTTTGACAATACCCAGGTCCTGAAGAAATAGAGAATATGGAACTTTTTACGTGGATGTGGGTGTGGGCGTGGGGGGGAAGGGTTCAAGGACGCCCACCAACCAAACCAATAGCATAACGGCAAGACACAAAGGGAATCCAATACTCTCCCCTTCCTTCTCCCTCCTCCTCCTCCTCCTCCTCCTCCTCCCTCAGACAAGTTACGTGGCAAGGTGTCAAGGTGGAGAGACTCAGGTAAACACAGGTAGGAATATATAGGTGCGCGAGGAGTCAGTGCACACCTCCGTCACACTATATAAGAGGACAATTAAAGGG
>NC_066537.1:5055755-5058255 GCF_024679095.1 Eriocheir sinensis
CTTCAATTCCCTTCCATTCCCTTCCATTCCCTTTCCTTCCCTTCCATTCCCTTTCCTTCCCTTTCCTTCCCTTCCCTTCCATTCCCTTTCCTTCCCTTCCCTTTCCTTCCCTTCCATTCCCTTTCCTTCCCTTCCATTCCATTCCCTTTCCTTCCCTTTCCTTCCCTTCCATTCCCTTCCCTTCCATTCCCTTTCCTTCCATTCCCTTCCCTTCCCTTCCCTTCCCTTCCATTCCCTTTCCTTCCCTTCCATTCCCTTCCATTCCCTTTCCTTCCCTTTCCTTCCCTTCCCTTCCCTCCTTCCTTCCTTCCTTCCTTCCTTCATTCCCTTCCCTTCCATTCCCTTCCATTCCCTTCCATTCCCTTTCTTTCCCTTCCATTCCATTCCCTTTCCTTCCCTTCCCTTTCCTTCCATTCCATTGCCTTTCCTTCCCTTCCCTTCTCTCTCTCTCTTTCCTCCTTATCGTCTTTTTCCTCCTCCTCCTTTCTCTCTCACTCTCTCTCTCTCACACCTTCCTTCACCCCCATTCCCACCTCCACCACACCTGGATTGCTAACAAGAACAGGAAGGTATTTTTTTCACCTGTAATATAGGAGGAGGAGGAGGAGGAGGGGGAGGAGGAGGAGGAGGAGAGGTAACGGTATGAGAGGTTTTGGTGAGTCTAATAACACTATTTAATGAGGTCCTTTTTTTCTTTTGAGAGAGAGAGAGTCATTCGCCATTATCAAGAAAAACAAAAGCGCAGCGGGAAACGTTTCAACTCCTCCTCCTCTTCCTCCTCCTCCTCCTCCTCCTCCTCCTCCTCCTCCTCCTCTTTTCCTATTGTTCTCTTTCCAAGCTTATTATTATTGTTTTTTTCTTTATTTATTTCCTTGCTTTCTCTCTCTCTCTCTCTCTCTCTCTCTCTCTCTCTCTCTCTCTCTCTCTCTCTCTCTCTCTCTCTCTCTCTCTCTCTCTCTCTCTCTCTCTCTCTCTCTCTCTCTCTCTAATTTGTTGTTATATTATTATTATTACTATTATTATTATTATTATTATTATTATTATTATTATTATTATTATTATTATTATTATTATTATTATTTTTATTATTATTATTATTATTATTATTATTATTATTATTATTATTATTATTATTATTATTATTATTATTTTACTTTTTAATCTTTGTTTTTAATTATGTGTGTGTGTGTGTGTGTGTGTGTGTGTGTGTGTGTGTGTGTGTGTGTGTGTGTGTGATGAGAAAAAATGAGACAATGGAGGAAAGACCCTGATAGACAGTGAGAGAGAGAGAGTACCATATATATGTTAACACGAAGAAAGAAAGAGAGAAATAGACATCAATAATAGAAGAGAGAGAAATAGAGAAGAAAAGAAAGGAGAGAAAAAGAAAGGAACGAAAGAAAGAAGGAAAGCAAAAGAGAATAACTGGAAAAACAAAACAAAAACAAAGACAAAAAAGAAGAAAAAATTAAAATCAAGAATAATTTTAATCTTAAGGAAAGGAGACTAAAAAAAATAAGAAGGAAAATAAGAAAATAAATGAAAAAAAAGGAAAATATTAAGAAAAGAACAAGTTCTTTCCAGTTTAAAATCAGTTCTTTGTATTTTAAATGTTGCGTGGAGGAGGAGGAGGGGGAGGGGGAGGGGGAGGAGGATGTGGTCAGTGTGTGTGGGATATGGACGTAGGAGGAGGAGGAGGAGGAGAAGAAGAAGAAGAAGAAGAAGAAGAAGAAGAAGAAGAAGAAGAAGAAGAAGAAGAAGAAGAAGATAAAGAAAAAAATATATTGATTGTGATCGTGTGTGTGTGTGTGTGTGTGTGTGTGTGTGTGTGTGTGTGTGTGTGTGTGTGTGTGTGTGTGTGTGTGTGTAAATTGATATAGCGAGAAAGTGTGACAATGTGCGGGTATGTGCGTGCGTGTGTGTGTGTGTGTGTGTGTGTGTGTGTCTGTGTGTGTATGTGTGTGTGTGTGTGTGTGTGTGTGTGTGTGTGTGTGTGTGTGTGTTCGTGTATGGTTACCTAAATCTCTCACACACACACACACACACACACACACTCTCTCTCTCTCTCTCTCTCTCTCTCTCTCTCTCTCTCTCTCTCTCTCTCTCTCTCTCTCTCTCTCTCTCTCTCTCTCTCTCTCTCTCTCTCTCTCTCTAAAGCCACCCAGACCACACCCATTAGGACAAATTAATCTCTCTCTCTCTCTCTCTCTCTCTCTCTCTCTCTCTCTCTCTCTCTCTCTCTCTCTCTCTCTCTCTCTCTCTCTCTCTCTCTCTCTCTCGTTTTTTTTCTTCTTCCTCCTCCTCCTCTCATTTTCCTCCACATTTTCCTCCTTTTCCTCTTCCTCCTCCTCCTCCTCTCATTTTCCTCCACCTTTTCCTCCTTTTCCTCTTCCTCCTCCTCCTCCTCCTCCTCCTCTTCTTCTTCCTCCTTTTTGCTTCGTTTTCTCTTTCCGTCATTTGTTACTTCCTGCATTTCCTCTTTTTTCTTCTTCCTCCTCCT
>NC_066537.1:5068255-5085755 GCF_024679095.1 Eriocheir sinensis
TTACCTTAGAGTTCAATTGCCTTCATATTTTTGCCTTAGAACTCATTTCCCTTCATTTCCTTACCTTAAAGCTTGATTCCCTTACCTTAGAGCTCGATTCCCTTACCTTAAAGTTCAATTGCCTTCATATTTTTGCCTTAGAACTCATTTCCCTTCATTTCCTTACCTTAAAGTTTGATTCCCTTACCTTAGAGCTCGATTCCCTTACCTTATAGTTCAATTACTTTCTTTTTTTTAGAACTCATTTCCCTTCATTTCCTTGCCTAAGTTCAGTTCCTTACCTTGGAAGTTTGATTCATACCTTGAGTTCAATTGCCTTCATTTTTTTCCCTTAGAACTCATTTCCCTTCATTTCCTTACCTTAAAGTTTGATTCCCTTACCTTAGAGTTTGATTCCCTTACCTTAGAGTTCAATTGCCTTCATATTTTGCCTTAGAACTCATTTCCCTTCATTTCCTTACCTTAAAGTTTGATTCCCTTACCTTAGAGCTCGATTCCCTTACCTTAAAGTTCAATTGCCTTCATATTTTTGCCTTAGAACTCATTTCCCTTCATTTCCTTACCTTAAAGCTTGATTCCCTTACCTTAGAGCTTGATTCCCCCACCTTAGAGTTCGATTCCTTTTATTCCTTTACCTTAGAGCTCGGTTCCCTTTCCTTAGAGTTCGATATCCTTCATTCCTTTACCATAGAGCTCGATATCTTTACCTTAGAGCTCGATTGCTTTACCTTAGAGTTCAAGTCCCTTACCTCTTCATTTCTCTAATACCTTGTCTTCGTGTGATATATGGGTCTATAATTTCATTCCATTATATAAGGAGTTCGATTCCCTTCTCTTATTCCATTTTTATTTCCTTCTTTTTATAATGATTCGTTTGTCTTTAATTCCCTTTCCCGTATAATTCTCGACCGATTCGCCTCCTATAGAGTCTAATTCCACTCATCTGTATAGTGGGTAGCTGCATGGGGGCGGCGAGTGAGTGTAGCGACGCGCCCCCGGATGTATGCTCCCCGTTATTTAGTTATAGTGCCATCCTCTTCCCTTTTTTTTATTTCATTTTTATTTCCTTCTTTTTATAATGATTCCTTTGTCTTTAATTCCCTTTCCCGTACAATTCACTTTCGATTCCCTTCCTCTAGAGTTTAATTCCATTCATCTGTAGTGGGTGAGTGTAGCGACGCGCCCTCGGATGTATGCTCCCCGTTAGTTAGTTAAAGTGCCATCCTCTTCCCCTTATCATGTTTTAGAATACCTCATACAGAAAACGTTGTCATAAGTTTTGATTCATTCTTCTTACTGTTAAAAAATACATATATAAAAGAACGCATAGATTATTAGTGTAACGGGAAAGAAGATCGCGTCAAGAAAGAGCAGCGAATAAACGAAGGAAGAGAGGTGGAATAGCAATGATGATAATGATGATGCCACCTAATACTTACCTGGCTGTCATTCATTAATACGGTGAGCCACAGGTGTGCAAGACTAACGGGCAGGGCTTCACTAACGTGTCTGCTACGTTACACCTCTCCCCCTCCTCCTCCTCCTCCCCCTCCTCCTACTTTAGCAAACGGGAAGTAGTGAGATACTGCTTGCGGGAGGAGGAGGAGGAGGAGGAGGAGGAGGAGGAGGGGCGATATGCTTTTGCGTGAGAAGAGAAGAGAGAACAGGAGGAGAGGGAGAGGGAGAGAAGGAAGGGGAGGAAGGAGGGAAGGGTAGGGAAGGAGGAGGGGGAAGAATGCTTTATGAATGGGAAGAGAGAGATAACAGATGATGAGAGGAGGGAGAAGGAGGAATATGAAAATGGGGTACTATATATCATCGCAGCATCAACACTTTCGCTAATCTCTGTCCCCTTCGTCAGGAGCGAGCTGCAGGACCAGCGGGACGCCCTGCGGCAGACGGACCGCGAGAAGAGTCAGCTCATCGACCAACTCACCGAGCAGAACCAGCGGCTCACCTCGCAGCTCAAGGAGGTGCGTGGGGAGGGGGTTATACCACGTGGTCAGACCACGGGGAATCTCTCTCACACACACACACACACACACACACACACACACACACACAAGTCATTACCCTTAACTGGTTCGCTTGCTCACAGTCTAATTAGTTTTGCATATGCTAATGAGCTACTTAGACGCAACCTGTTATTACCAAGACATACGCATCTACGTAAGTATGTGTACATACACACATACATACATACAAACATATATACACTTGTACATGTTCAACCTGACGGCTGCAGTCATTGAGCAAACCATTTATTATTAATTATTATTATTAAAACACGCGCTCTGCAACATAAAATAAAAAAGAAAGTATGAGATTCTTTTTCATTCATTCATATGTTGCTTGAAAGAGAGAGAGAGAGAGAGAGAGAGAGAATCACTGAATCTCTGAACCTCTTTGTATCGTCAGCTCGTTTGTAACTTTGACTCTTTGAATCAGCTTCATTATGTGTGTGTGTGTGTGTGTGTGTGTGTGTGTGTGTGTGTGTGTGTGTGTTCTCTCAGTGTTTACGTCCATCTCCAGGTATACACACACGCACACACACACAGCTACCTTGTTTTTTTTTTCTTTGTTTTTTGTTCTCTGTACTTCTAACCCTCCTCCTCCTCCTCCTCTTCCTCCTCCTCCTCGACATTCTAACCCTTCCCTTCTCCTCCTCCACCCTCCTTCTCGCCCTCCTAACCTCGCCCTCCACTTGCAGTCCTCCAAACACGAGCATCAGCTGGAGCAACAACTTCAGATGCTGCGGGACCAGTTCAACCTCAGGAAGTCCAACATGAGCGAGCAAGTGTCCACGCTGGAGGTGCTCAGCGAGGAGGTAACGTGCTGGCAGGGAGGAGCTGTTGTGTTGTTAGTTTGGCTCTGTGATGAGGGAGAAATGCTTTGACTGGTATTACAAGACATTTTCGTTTCCCACATCACATATTTCTAAAGGTCAAAGAGGGGGTCAGTCGGGTTCTGATGAGTGTTTCTTCAGGTTCATGGTACAGAGGAAGGGTTATACTACCACCGGGGTCATAAAACTACTCCTGGAAATGCCCACAACTCCTACGAAAACCTTGTCAAATATGTGTTTCTTTAGGTTCATGGTACAGAGGAAGGGTCAAACTACCACCAGGGCCATAAAACTACTCCTGGAAATGCCCCAAATTCCTACGAAAACCTTGTCAAATAGGTGTTCTTGGGAGACGAAATGTCTTATAATACGACTCAAATTTTGATGTTTTTGTGTAGTTGACGTATAAAGGAATATAAAAAAAAACTCCCCTCGCCTCACCCTTCTCAAAAATCTCACCCTCCCCACCCTCGTCACTCTACACCCTTCCCGTATCTCCCAGCATCCCCCTTCTCAAACTCTCACCCTTTCAAAAATCGTACCCTTCCATACCTTCATACTACCTCACCCTTCCAAAATCTCCCTTTCCCAAGTTTCACCCTACCTCAAACCTCTCCGTTCCTTAGCCTCACCCTTCCTAAACCTCCCTTTTCCTCCTTCCTTCTCCCCAACCTTCCAAACCTCACCCTTCCTCAAACCCTCGACCTCCTCCAATCTCCCTCACCCTAACATCACCCTACCCATAATCTCCCTCTCCCTATCCGCATACTACCCCCTCCCTTTTCTCTCCCTCTCTCATCTCAGCCTCTTCCTCCTCCCCTTTCCCACAGCCTCCACTCCTCTCCCTCCTCCCCTTTCCCACAGCCTCCACTCCTCTCCCTCCTCCTCCTCCGACTCCCATCTCATCCCTCACTCACTCCTCAGATCAACCTGCTGACGGAGAAGAAAATGGACCTAGAGCGGCGGATTGACAGTCTGCTGAACGAGCGGGAAGGACTCAGCACCCATCTGGACGAGTCGTCGGACCGGATCATGATGCTGGAGAAGCAGTCGAGAGAGCAGGAGGCCATGGTGGGTGGTAGTAGTAGTAGAAGTAGTAATAGTAGTTCGTCTGTGATAGTTAGGCCTCCCCTTATTAAATAGCCTACTCTACGGCTCTCATGGATGTATAAAACCTTTCAAACTATATATATAAGTCGTGGAAGTGACTCAGCAGCGAAACTTTTAGGAATGAAAAGGAGAGAAAAGGTTGTCACGTTCGAGCCGGCGAGTAAGTCAAACGTGGCAGCCCAGGACCGTAGAGTTTGCCGCGTCGCCGTCCTGGACTACGCCGTGCCTATAACTCCATTTTTACGTGTAGTTATTGAAAGTTTGGTGGAAATAAGGCGGAAATCTTGCTTGGAAAAACTTCTTCATGTCTTGTTGGTGTTAAATGTGGCAGGAGATTCACTGAGACTTATATGTTGCTTTTTTTTTTTTTTTTTTTTTTTTTTACGTCGTTGCCTGTTGCGCCGGTAGGCATCTTCCTGGTGGGGCCTGATGGTCGGCCCAGCCCGTTCTGGCGCAGGCGAGTGTTTATAGTGGCGCCATCTTGCATTGGCTCATGCTGCCCCCCGGAACTCGTTCTTGATTCGCTTGGACGGCTTCCTCTAGAGTCCGGGTTGATGGGTGGTCTTCAGGACAGCATGTGGGTAGTTTTAAGCCACTCGGCGGTGACTGAAAAATCCGAGTGGTAGCGTGGGGATTCGAACCCGCGGCGTCCATCACGCGGTGAATGTGAGCCCAGTACGCTACCAGTTCGGCCACCGCCTACCCATAAATGAAGAGAACATAAGAACATAGAGAGACTGCAAGAGGCCGAATGGTGGAGAGGGAGAGAAGGAATAGGAGGGAGGGAGGAAAGGGAAGGAGGAGGGAAAGTTTGATGGAAAAATAGTTGGAAATAATAAAATAGTCAGAAATTAGGTGGAAATCTTGCTTGGAAAAACTCATAATTAGTCTTGTTGGTGTTAAATGTGGCAGGAGATTCACTGAGACCTTATATGCTGCTTGGGAAATGAAGAGAGGAGAGGGAGAGAAGGAATGGGAGGGAGGTAGGAAAGGGCAGAGGAGAGGGAGGTATACTTATGTGTGGGAAGTTTGGTGGAAAAAAGGCAGAAATCTCGCTAGAAAAATAGTTAGTCAGTCTGTCGGAGGTTAATGAGAGGGAGAGAAGGAATAGGAGGGAGGTAGGACAGGGCAGAGGAGAGGGTAGTATACTTATGTGTGGAAAGTTTGATGGAAATAAATCAGAAATCTCGCTAGAAAAATAGATAGTCAGTCTGTCGGAGGTTAAAATGGCAAGAGATTCACTGAGACTCTATATGTTGCTTGGGAAATGAAGAGAGAAGAGGGAGAGAAGGAATGGGAGGGAGGTAGGAAAGGGCAGAGGAGAGGGTGGTATACTTATGTGTGGGAAGTTTGGTGGAAAAAAGGCAGAAATCTCACTAGAAAAATAGTTAGTCAGTCTGTTAGAGGTTAAAATGGCAGGAGATTCACTGAGACTATATTGGTGAAGGATATGCTAATGTTTTCTATACATAACACGGTGTAAACCTTAACTAGAGAAACATAGGAGAGAAATGAGTGGGAATTGTACTTAGAAGAGTCTTATGCCCCACAGGAGGTTGAAATAGGCTTGTTTTATTATTCTTTTCTTTTTGTGTGCCCTTGAGCTGTCTCCTTTGTTGTAAAAAAAAATAATAATGATGATGATGATAATGATGCTCTAAAGGAAATATTGAAGTCAGAAAGGGCGAGTTTATAGTAAAGGCATCCAAAACTTGAAATCTAGCAAACGAGAAAAATGAGAAGAAATTACCCCTCACACAAACCATTTCATAATATATATCAAAGCATTTGTGATCAGATTATGTATCATCTATTTTGGGGGGGTTATATCATGGCACAAATTTGGCCCGTCGCTGCTACACGGTAAAGCCACAAATTTGGCCCGTCGCTGCTACACGGTAAAGCCACAAATTTGGCCCGTCGCTGCTACACGGTAAAGCCACAAATTTGGCCCGTTGCTGCTACACGGTAAAGCCACAAATTTGGCCCGTTGCTGCTACACGGTAAAGCCACAAATTTAGCCTGTCGCTGCTACACGGTAAAGCCACAAATTTGGCCCGTCGCTGCTACCGGGTAAAACAGAGAAACAAATATTAGACAAATCACTGGGGAATTATAAAAAGCTATACGAGTTAACAAAAGCAATAGCAACATCACCATTTAAGAACTAGCAATAAGAACCAGTAAATACATGACCCCTGACCTTCTCTCTCCCCCAACAGCTGCGTAACAGTCAGCGCGACCTGGACGACCTGCGCCACACCAACCTCTCCCTGACGGACCGCCTGGAGGCCCTCAGTCGGAACTCCTCCTCCCCCTCCATGGGCCACACTTCACTCATGAACGAGATAGACATGAGTGACCACGAAGGTGAGATTTAGAGGAGGTGAGAGGAGGGAGAGAGACAGAGGTGCTAGATCAGGTTAGGTTAGATTAGAGAGGTTTTAAATAGAGGTGATGGAGACAGAGATTAGGATAGGTTAGGTTAGCTTGTATTAGGAAAAGATGGAGGAGAAATGAATGAGGTTTAGAGAGATGGAAAGAGATTAGGTTAGATTAGGATAGAAAGAAATGAAGAAGAAATGAGGAAGGTGAGCTGAGGGAGAGAGAGAAAAAGAAGTTGGGTTAAGTTAGGTCACGTAAGGAAGAGATGAAGAAAAAATGAAGAAATGGGGTTAGAAAAAGAGACAGAGATGTTAAGTTAGGTTAGGTTAGGAAGAAAGGAAGAAAAAATAAGTGAGTGTGTGTGTGTGTGTGTGTGTGTGTGTGTATGTGTGTGTCTACGCTATGTGGTGGTGTTTGTATGTAGTGCGTATGTGTGTATGTGGTGGTCATGTTGGTGTTATGTCTAGATCTATGTGGTGATGTATGTGGTGGCCTGTCCATGTAGGTAGTGTTATGTGTGGTGATGTTGTGTTTGCTATATGTGGTGTTGATGTGGAATCTTGTATGTGGTGATGAAGGAAATGGTGTCATGTGTTGTTGTAAGGCAGTAGGGATGGTAAATTGATGTGATATGATGATGATTATTATTATTATTATTATTATTATTATTATTATTATTATTATTATTATTATTATTATTATTATTATTATTATCATTATTATTATCATCATCATCATGGAGTGTTTGTTGGTGTAGTTTTATTTGTTATTGTTATCTGTAAGTTATTTTCCTCGTCCTCCTCCTTTTCCTCCTCCTCCTCCTCCTCTCTGCCTCACCCCCCCACCCCCCCATTGCAGCCTCCCGCCCCCACTCCCACCCCAGCCTCCCGGAAGACCTCTTGGAACTGGACGAGATTGAGTGTGATGACCCGGTCCTGTACCCGACCTCGGACGCTGAAACTCTCAAAACGGTGAGGCACACACACACACACGTACACACATATAAACGCACACGCTGGCTTACATATACACGCGTACATGGATATACGCTCATACTACACACATACACACACACACACATGCATGGATTGGTGCACATATATATAGGGAGATAGAAAGATAGATTAAAGTAGACATGAGGTTAGCTAGATAAACACACACACACACACACACACACACAAACTGACACAGGGAAAAAAAATATAGAAAAAAAAAAATTACAAGCTTAGCATTTTTTATATATATATTTTTTAAGCATGCATGTGTTGTTGTTTGTTTGTGTGTTTGTGTGTTTGCTTGCTTGCTTGTTTTGTATTCACTGGTTTTTTTTTTGTTATGTTTTAGTCTAGTCTGTGTTGCTTTAGTGGTGGCTTTGTGTGTGTGTGTGTGTGTGTGTGTGTGTGTGTGTGTGTGTGTCTAATTTTTGTCCGTTTTTGTTTCTTCCCTCAAGGGCCGCACCTCAGTAAGTGACCACCACCACCACCACCACCACTGCCAACACCACCACCACCACCACCACCAGCTGTAGTAGTGGTGGCTGTAGTAGTAGATGCACACACTAGCACTCCATAGACTTTACTAGTTGCCATAGTGCTTATTAGAGAGCTTAATATATGTATCCAGCACTTCATGAGATTATGGTTGGTATTGTCAGATGCTTGGGCGCAGAAATGTTTAAAAATATGGGAAAAAAGGAGGTCCATCGAGTTCTAATGAGCGTTCTTTTAGGTTCACGGTACAGAACCCTTGGAAATGCCCTAAACTCCTACAAAAGACTAGTAAATTACGTGTTCTTGGGCGCAGAAATGTTTAAAAATATGGGAAAAAAGGAGGTTCATCAAGTTCCAATGAGTGTTCTTTTAGGTTCACGGTACAGAAGAAGGCTCGGACTACCACCAGGGTCATAAAAGTACCCTTGGAAATGCCCTAAAGTCCCACAAAAGACTAGTAAATTACATGTTCTTGTGCGCAGAAATGTTTAAAAATATGGCCCTATAATTACCTTGTTGTATATTTTGACAGAGTAAAGAAGTATAGAAAAAATATTTGCTGTACTTGTTGTTGATAGTTTGATGTAATTGTAGTGCAGCGACTATGCCTGATGAACGAGCCTCCCATAACCCACTTAGCCAGGGGGACACCTCTTTGGGCGGCTCGGTAAGGAGTGGCTCTCCCGTCACGCTGGTCACGGGTACAATCCTAGCCCAGACAGCCGGCGAATACCCTCTTCTGGTCTTGATTAATTTCTCGTGTGTTGTTTCGATACACGCAGAGGTCATGTTGGGAAATGAAAAAGGAAAATAAGGTCACGGGGCTTTTTATTTTTATTTTTTACAGCAAAGGAGACAGTTCAAAGGCGTAAAGAAAAGTATAAAAAAAAAGCCCGCTACTTACTGCTCCTGAATAGAGGTCAAAGGAGTGGCCAAACAGAGAGGTCAATTTCAGGAGGGGATTAGTGATGCTTTGAAACTAATATGCCACTAACTTCACTGCCATAGAGTTACAATGAAAATTTTACACAGTAGATTACAAAACAAAGGAAGTCACTGTTGCTGGTAGATGAGTGAAATGAAAGGTCCTAGTTTTTTGTTTTGACAGCAGGACCATACCCTCATACCCTATACCACCCCCTAACCCCCTCCATCACCCCCACAGCTGCGTCAGGAGGTGGTGGACGCGGTGGGCCAGCTGAGGGTCTTGACGGAGCAGCTGAGGCACCGCAGACGCAACTCACTCACGTCGCTGTCCACAAACTCCTCCGACGAGCTCACCCCCGACAAGATCAAGGTAAGGAGAGGGAGGGAGTGTTAGGTTAGGTTAGACCCAGTAGCTGCAGGGATCATGATTCTTAATGGTCCCTCTAAGCGAGAAAAATGAGAAAAAATCATCACTCATACAAACCATTTCATAATATATATCAAAGCATTTGTGATCAGATTATGTATCATCTATTTTGGGGGGCTTATATCATATGGCACAAATTTGGCCCGTCCCTGCTACCGGGTTAAGGGAGGGAGAAAGGGTGGGTAAGGGATAGCTGTACCTTTTAATATCTTTCAAATTAGTCCCCTTCCTCAGTTTCTTGCTGTCTCCTCTTAGTCTGTTCAGCACATCCATTCCACTTGCTTTCCTGTACAACGCTATCAGGTCTCCTCTTTCTCTTCTTTCTTCCAGTTTTGGTAAGCCCAGTTCCTCTAATCTAGTCTCATATGGCAGGCTTCATAGTTCTGGTACCATCATAGTCGCAATCCTTTGAATAAATGTTGTCAAGTTTCCTTATGTCCTTTTTTTGTGAGGTGACCAGACAGCCGCTGCATACTCTATCCTTGGTCTACTCAGTGTTGCTTTTATTTTCTTCATCGTGTCCCCATCCCATGAAATCGTGAAATGTGTGTGTGTGTGTGTGTGTGTTTACCTAGTTGTGTTTACCTAGTTGTGAAATACAGGAAAAGAGCTGTACTAGGCTCGTGCTGTCCCGTCTCCATAACGCTTATTATCCAGTTTGGCTTTAAATTCATGAACCGTTTTTGCACACACAGTCTCCTCGTCAAGTCTGTTCCATGTTGTTATGCTTCTGTGTGTGTGTGTGTGTGTGTGTGTGTGTGTGTGTGTGTGTGTGTGTGTTTTGCTTCTGTAACACCCTAATCACTTTTATTCCTCGTCAGGGTGGTGTGCTGTTGGCTTCAGTGAGGGAGGTTCATGGGTTAGTCCGGGACCTGCTGCGGCGTGAGGCCCAGGGTCAGTGCAGCTCATGTGGCCGCGGCGAGGACAGGGTCACACTGGAGCAGGAGGTTCACCGCGCTCTGGAGGCCGTGGACAAGCTGAACATTGAGCTGAGCGACGTCAAGGACAAACTCAAGGCCAAGGTGGGTTGAGGGGGACCTTGTTTATAGATGAAGTTGATGTGAGAGGCAGAAGCATGTCGGAATATTAACCATAAGCATAAAAGCGCTTCCTCTCTCATACTTGTCCCCTTTCCGTAGACTGATGAGGCCGCCGAGCTTGGCCATCAGGTGACGCTGGGTGAGGCACAGCTGAAGGCCGTCGAGGAGCACCGTGACACCCTCAAGCATGACCTCGACAACACACACCTGGCCAAGGACGAGCTCATCAAGAAGGTATGAGGCTTGAGGAGGAGGAGGAGGAGGAGGAGGAGAATGTGTGTGGGAGATGAGAATGAGAGGAGGGTAGAGAAATAGTTGTTAGCAGAAGAAAAACAGAAAGAAAAGTAAGGAAAGGAAAAGTGTGCATGAAGTGACTGAGCTGCCTGACGCTGAAAAATGGAGGTATGGGCAAGTGGAATCCAAGTGTTGCTACTTAAAGGCAAAATAAATATAACAGAGGTACTACTTCAAGACTACAAATAGATGTTGTTCCGTGACTTACAATGGACAAGAACGACAAACAATAACCACCATCATTTCCTCCCCCTCCGCCAGGCCTGGGACATGAGGGACAACGCCGTGGCCCGCAAGAACGCCTGTGAGATCGAGTTGGCAAGGACGAGGATTGACGTCATGCAGGTCAACTCGCAGCTCATGGAGGCAATACAGCAGAAGGTGGAACTCTCGCAGCAGCTGGAGCAGTGGCAGGTGAGGAAGGGAGAGATGGAGGAAAGGAGGGAAGGAAGGGAGGGAAGATATGGGTGTGAATGAGAGAGAGGGAAGGAAGGAGAGGAGACAGGAGGAGAGAGACAGTTTAACAAAGGCTTTCATGAATGGGGTCACGTTGTGTTAGTATTTCCAAGGGTAGTTTCATTGATGGGTGTGAATTATAAAGAAAGGAAGGAAGAGAAGGAAGGAGAGAGAGACAGAGACAGAGGAAGGGAGAGAGATAGAGAAAGTTTAACAAGGCTTTCATAGATGAGGTCGTTGTGTTAGTATTTCCAAGGGTAGTTTCATGACCCTAGTGATAGAAATTGATGGGTGTGAATTATAAAGAAAGGAAGGAAGAGAAGGAGGGAGAGAGATAGAGAAAGTTTAAGGGAGAGATAGAGAAAGTTTGTCATTATAGATGAGGCTTCAAGTTAGTATTTGTTAGGTAGTTTGCTGACCCTAGTGATAGAAATTACGGCAGGAAGAATAAAGGAAGAGAAGGAGGGAGAGAGATAGAGAAAGTTTAACAAGGCTTTCATAGATGAGGTCGTTGTGTTAGTATTTCCAAGGGTAGTTTCATGACCCTAGTGATAGAAATTGATGGGTGTGAATTATAAAGAAAGGGAGGAAGAGAAGGAAGGAGAGAGAGAGACAGAGGAAGGGAGAGAGATAGAGAAAGTTTAACAAGGCTTTCATAGATGAGGTCGTTGTGTTAGTATTTCCAAGGGTAGTTTCATGACCCTAGTGATAGAAATTGATGGGTGTGAATTATAAAGAAAGGAAGGAAGAGAAGGAAGGAGAGAGACTGAGACAGAGGAAGGGAGAGAGATAGAGAAAGTTTAACAAGGCTTTCATAGATGAGGTCATTGTGTTAGTATTTCCAAGGGTAGTTTCATGACCATAGTGATAGTTAAAGCTGACCTCTGACCCAATCTTTACCCCTCCCATCTCAGAAACTGACCCCCTTACCCCTAAACCCCATTTAAAACCCCATTTCCACCCTAGCCCCATTTAAAACCCCATTTCCCACCCACACCTCATTTAAAACCCCATTTCCACCCAAACCCCATTTAAAACCCCATTTCCACCAAACCCCCATTTAAAACCCCCAGTTCCCACCCTAGCCCCCATTTAAAACCCCCATTTCCCACCCAAACCCCCATTTAAAACCCCCATTTCCCACCCAAACCCCCATTTAAAAAACCCATTTAAAAACCCAATTTCCCACCCAAGCCCCCATTTAAAACCCCCCATCTCCCACCCCATACCAGGTTGACATGCAGCAGCTTCTGGACGAACAAATGCGGCGGAAATTGAGCAAGCTTGAAATGGGTAGTGGGTCACGATCTGCCCACCACCACCAACACAACCAAAGCGATTCCGACTCCTCCTCCAGCGGAAAGGCGTCACCCAGGAAGAATTCTCGGCTGTTCTCCATCCTCACGACCCTCAAGAGGTAACCCGCCGCTGCCTCGATCATCGTCCTGTGGGGGGGGTGGAGGAGAACGTGGGTGTTATTGTAGAGTTTTGGGGTATGGTGGTGACGGAGGTGGATCGAGTGTGTGGTTGCGAGGCGATGGATTTTTTGGTTGGTGAGGTTGTTTTGTAATGTGTGTGTGTGTGTGTGTGTGTGTGTGTTCGATCTTGATTTCTTGATTTCTTTCTCTCTTTTTTTTCCTTCTTACTTCTTCTCTTTTAATCTTTCTTCCTTCCTTCTCTTTCTTTAATATATATTTCTCTCTCTCTCTCTCTCTCTCTCTCTCTCTCTCTCTCTCTCTCTCTCTCTCTCTCTCTCTCTCTCTCTCTCTCTCTCTCTCTCTCTCTCTCTCTCTCTCTCTCTCTCTCTCTCTCTCTCTCTCTCTCTCTCTCTCTCTCTCTCTCCTTTTCTCCTCTCTTTCTCCTCTTCTTTATCTTCTCTCTCTTTCTCTCTTCCTCCTCTTCTTCACTTTCTCTCTCTCTCTCTCTCTTCCTCCTCCTCCTTATCTTCTCTCTCTCTCTCTCCTCTTCCTCCTCCTCTTCCTCCCCGGCGTGAATCTCTACAACATGGCTTTAGCAGAATTAGATATATATATTATTATCATTATTATCATTATTATTTACTACGATATAATTAACTAAGATATATGACTGTGTCCGAGAGGAAGCCCTACTGAGTCTCCATATCTACTATTATGATCATTATATTTATTTTTATTATCATCATTACTTATATATACTTATACTTAACACTACCGTCCTCAGAACCCAAAGCCTTAAACTTTACGGTACTTATTAGACTTAAGGGAAGAACGACTTAAAGAACGAACGATTTTTTTATTTTTTTTATTTGTGTGCGTTGCAATGTTTTTTTTTTTTTCCTTCCTTTCCTTTTTGCCGAGCGGCCGAAGGAAGGGAAGGAAAAACAGGCCATTCCAAGCACCATTCATTGCCTTATACGAGAGATACTTATTGTTTTTAAGAGTCGTATAGATCTGTTATAAGTAGTAGTAGTTGTAGTAGTAGTAGTAGTAGTAGTAGTAGTAGTAGTGGTGGTAGTGGTTAGGTCTGTATGTATGTGTATGATACTATGATTTACTATTTAGCTGTGATATATTACCATCTTGTCTGTCTGTCTGTCTGTCTGTCCATCTGTCTGGCTGTCTGGCTGTGTGACTCTAGTACTGATAACCTTAACCTGGTAGCAGCGGGGATCATGTTTCTTAATGGTCCGTCTAAGCGAGAAAATGAGAAAAAATCATCACTCACACAAACCATTTCATAATATATTTCAAAGTATTTGTGATCAGATTATGTAGCATCTTTTTGGGGGGGTTTATATCACGGCACAAATTTGGCCCGTCGCTGCTACACGGTAAAGCCACAAATTTGGCCATTGTTGCTACGGTAAAGCCACAATTTGGCCCATTGTTGCTACGGTAAAGCCACAAATTTGGCCGATATTTTACATTAAAAGCCACAATTTGGCTTATTGTTGCTACAGTAAAAGCCACAAATTTGGCCCATTGCTGCTACGGTAAAGCCACAAATTTGGCCCATTGCTACAGTTAAAGCCAATTTGGCCGTCGCTACTACGGTAAAAGCCACAAATTTATTATCGCTGCTACATGGTAAAGCCACAAATTTGGCTTATCGCTGCTACACGGTAAAGCCACAAATTTGGCCGTCGCTGCTACACGGTAAAGCCACAAATTTGGCCCCGTTTGCTACAGTAAAGCCACAAATTTGGCCCGTCGCTGCTACAGTAAAGCCAAATTTTGCTTATCGCTACAAAATACAAATTTGGCCGTCGCTGCTACGGTAAAAGCCACAAATTTGGCCGTTGCTGCTACGGTAAAAGCCACAAATTTGGCCCGTCGCTGCAGTAAACCATAAATTTGGCCCGGCCCATCGCTGCTACCGGGTTAAGAGAGCATCTTCACAAAAACGTAAAAATAAACTAGAAATACATATGAATTGCTGTATGTTTGTATGTCCATTAACTCTCACGACATTTATATTAAAAAAAACATGAAAAAAAACACCATCACTCTCACAAAAGAAGGAATGAAACACCAAACGGAATTATTTACGTAGACGAAATTATTTAAAATCCACAATCTGCCCTTGTGTGTGTGTGTGTGTGTGTGTGTGTGTGCCAGCCAGCCAGACAGCCACGCGGGATGACAACTTACGAATGTCTATGTTATATTCGATGGTTTAGAAAAAAATAAATAAAGAATGTTCACCAAGCAATTGTACGAGGTCATCTTAGTGGTCCTAGTCTCCCTCACATGTAAAGGAAGAAAGCAAGAGAGAGAGAGAGAGAGAGAAAGAGAGAGAGGAATAAGTCTGTTTTGAACCTAAAGGAAGAATATATGGAATAGAAAAGGAGAGTGTTCCTTTATCCTACACAAACAAAGGAAGGGAAGGAAAGGAAGGAGAGGGACATGTGAAGGATTAGGAAGGGGGAGTGTTCCTTAGGTCCTATACAAGCAAAGGAAGGGAAGGAAAGGAAGGAGAGGGACATGTGAAGGATTAGGAAGGGGGAGTGTTCCTTAAGTCCTACACGAGCAAAGGAAGGGAAGGAAAGGAAGGAGAGGGTCATGTGAAGTATTAGGAAGGGGGAGTGTTCCTTAGGTCCTATACAAGCAAAGGAAGGGAAGGAAAGGAAGAAGAGAGACAGATGTGAAGGATTGGGAAGGAATAGGAAGGATTTCATTGTGTTCTGAACCTATAGATGAATAATATGAAATAAGAATATGATAAATGAGTGTGTTCCTTTACTCTGATCCCTTACGCCTTATACTAGAAAATTAATGAAGGAAAGAAAGAGAAGAAGAAATTAGAATATGAGAGAGAGAGAGAGAGATGGAGGAAAAAATACCTTCTACTCCTCCTCCGCCTCCTCCTCCTCTTCCTCTGTTGTGAGTTACGTAGATGGAAAGAAAAAAAATAAGTGAGAGAAATGGAAGGAGGAAAAATTCAACTCCTCCTCCTCCTCCTTCTTCCTCCTCCTCCTCCTCCGCCTCCTCTATTGTGACATATCTAGGTGAGCTTATGACGCAGGAAGGAGAAGAAGAGGAGGGAAGAAGAATTATGACAGGAGGAGGAGGAAAGTTGGAAAGTTTTGTTTAGTCGGCGCAACATCTGTGGTCATATGCCGGAGAAGGAGGAGGTGGAGGAGGAGGTGAGATTGTGGTGTTGTGAAGATGGTGATGATTTGGAGGTGATGTGTGTGTATTGTGTTGTCATCACCACACAATGCCTCCTCCTCCTCCTCCTCCTCTTGTCTGTTGTAAGGAGGAGGAGGAGGAGGAGGAGGTGAGTAAGACAATGAGAATTAGATAGTGAGGGTGAGTATGGTTCTCTCTCTCTCTCTCTCTCTCTCTCTCTCTCTCTCTCTCTCTCTCATTTATCTATCTATTATCACTTATTTATCTATTCTAAAGGTAGGCTACTTATTATTTATGTTCTATGTAGTTATTCTTTCCACTAATTCATCTATCTATCTATCTATCTATCCATATTCTTGTTATTCAGAGTATCAGTAGGAAATAGCAACGCGCCTTTAATTAACAGACACAAGACATCTATCTATCTATCTATCTATCCATATTCTTTTTATTCTTCTTATATTCTGTAGTTATAGCATCAGAGTACCAATAGGAAATAGCAACGCGCCTTTAGTTAACAGACACAAGACACGTAGTTAACAAGTTCCGAAGAGCAGTCGGCAGGAGAGTGGCCACAAGAGACAGCCGGGAAAAGGCCTGTCCGGGATCGATCGGGGTGCAGATCACAGGTGTAGTGCTTGACCCGCCCGAGGGAACTCCAAACTGGGGCACCTCTTTGGCCGACTGGTTAGGGAGTCTAGTTTTCCCATCTCGCCGGTCGTGAGTTCGATCCCCGGCGTCGGTAAAACACTTCCCGCGAGTTTGGATTGATTTCTCGTGTGGAGGCATTGTGAAGAGAAACTCGGGGCAACCACAAGACGGAAAGTAAGTTGAGGGAAGTTGTTCGTCATCCCTGTAGCTGATCAAGGGCCCAGGTATGCCCCGTCACACCTGGCTCACCTGTGTCCGCCACCCAGCATCCACGGCGCCAGGTATAGCGATGCTGACTCACATCTGACTATGATATGAACCTACCTGACCAACAACAACAACAGCAAAAGGTAAAGGGATATGAGAGAGAGAGAGAGAGAGAGAGAGAGAGAAGGGGGGATGGGGGTATGTGTGTGTGTGTGTGTGTGTGTGTGTGTGCGTAGAAAGTGATTCGCCTTGACCTCTTCCCGTGAGTGTGTTCGTATGTCTGTTCTTATCCTTGTGTTGCACTCCTCTTCCTCCTCCTCCTCCTCCTCCTCCGCCTTCTCCTGCTTTACATAAACATATCTGGATGCTGAGAGAGAGAGAGAGAGAGAGAGAGAGAGAGAGAGAGAGAGAGAGAGAGAGAGAGAGGGGCTGCGATGATGCTAATAATAATAATAACCTCAAACAACACCTAAATTATGACTTTTGACCTTTGACCTCGCTAAGATACGGGTCGGGTCAGGTCAAGGTCATGTGTGTATGTGCAGCAAACCACTGACTAATAAACATACATGGCGTGTGTGTGTACGTTGGAAATTATGTGTGCGTAAGGAACTGTGTGTGTGTGTGTGTGTGTGTGTGTATGTGTGTGTGTGTGTCTAGCGAACTGGTAACTCTGCCTTCGTATAAGATGAAAAATATTTGACCTGCAGTTTTAGGCCTATTGACGCCATTTTAGGCCGTTTCTAGGGTGTTTATATAATGGATATTGTAGTTTAATTCCTTATCAATGTCTTGGAAGCTCAAAGATGGTCAGAAACAGCGTGAAAAAGGGTAAAAAATGAAATATCTGTGAGGGTATGGGTAGGAATGATGACGTCGGAACTTGGAAATTAGAAAATGAAGACCTGTTTATCTAAGTCTATATAAGCGATTCTAGACCCTTTCCAGGTGACATAGAAGGTTCAATACGTTCTTTAATCCTTCATCTATGTTCTGAGTGGGTGTAGAAAGCCGGGCAAGGCGGAAAAGAGGGTGAAAATAGTAAAAATAGAGGA
>NC_066537.1:5090755-5093255 GCF_024679095.1 Eriocheir sinensis
GTCAGCCAGTCAGTCAGTTAGTCAGCCAGTCAGTCAGTCAGTCAGTCAGTCAGCCAGTCAGTCAGCCAGCCAGCCAGTCAGTTAGTCAGTCAGTTAGTCAGCCAGTCAGTCAGTTAGTCAGCCAGTCAGTCAGTCAGTCAGTCAATCAGTCAGTCAGTCAGTTAGTCAGCCAGCCAGTCAGTCAGCCAGCCAGTCAGTCAGCCAGCCACTCAATCAGTCAGTCAGTCAGTTAGTCAGCCAGCCAGCCAGTCAGTCAGCCAGTCAGTCAGTCAGTCAGTCAGTCAGTCAGCCAGCCAGCCAGTCAATCAGTCAGTCAGTCAGTCAGTCAGTCAGTCAGCCAGCCAGTCAGTCAGTCAGTCAGCCAGTCAGTCAGTCAGTCAGCCAGCCAGTCAGTCAGTCAGTCAGTCAGTCAGTCAGTCAGTCAGTCAGTCAGCCAGCCAGTCAATCAGTCAGTCAGTTAGTCAGTCAGTCAGTCAGTCAGTCAGTTAGTCTGTCAATACTCAAACACACACACACACACACACGATCGTACCCATTGAACTTAGGGTATTTCACTTACACACACACACACACACACACACACACACACACACACACGTACACATATTTCGCACGCGTACATAATTATTGCACGCTGAGATGTTACTCTCTCTCTCTCTCTCTCTCTCTCTCTCTCTCTCTCTCTCTCTCTCTCTCTCTCTCTTTAATCTTATATTTTTTCTTCATTTTCTTCTAATTGTTGTTATTCTTCCTCCTCCTCTTCCTCTTCCTCCTCTTCTTCCTCCTCTTCCTCCTCCTCCTCTTCCTCCTCCTCCTCTTCTTCCTCCTCTTCCTCCTCCTCTTCCCAATTCTTCCTCCTTTGCCGCCACCATTGAAGAGGTGAGTGACCCCTCCACACACACACACACACACACACACACACGTGAAAGCGCGCGCCTTTTTATTATCAGTTCCTGTAAGCGTGAGATAACGTACACACACACACACACACACACACACACACACACACACACACACACACACACGGATGTCATTTTTCGGTCATTTTTATTTCCTCTTCTTCTTCTTCTTCTTCTTCTTCTTCTTCTTCTTCTTCTTTGGTTATTTATGGAAGGGAACGATGGGGGGGCAGAGGAGGAATCACGAGGAGGAGGAGGAGGAGGAGGAGGAGGAGGAGGGAAGAAGGGAGGCATGTGAAGGGAAGGGGAGGAGGAGGAGGAGGAGGAGGAAAGAGGGTAATGCTTATGAAGGGAAGAAGGGAGGCATGTGAAGGGAAGGAAAGAGGAGGAGGAGGAGGAGGAGGAGGAGGTAAACTGAATACTGAGAGAGAGAGAGAGAGAGATAGAGAGAGAGAGAGAGACCTTCTGTTGCTATCGGACGAGCTTGGGATAATAATAATAATAATAATAATAAAAATAATAATAATAATAATAATTATGATGATAATAATAATAAACGACTCATTGCTCTCTCTCTCTCTCTCTCTCTCTCTCTCTCTCTCTCTCTCTCTCTCTCTCTCTCTCTCTCTCTCATCCACGTGTTCGTTATGTAAGTGTGTGTGTGTGTGTGTGTGTTTTTGTTTATTTTCTCTTCATCTCTTCCTCCTCCTCTTCTTCCTCTTCCTCCTCCTCCTCTTCCTCTGTCATTCAGTTTAATTTGCATAACGTGTGTGTGTGTGTGTGTGTGTGTGTGTGTGTGTGTGTGCTTGCATGGTGAGCAGAAAGAGAGAGAGAGAGAGAGAGAGAGAGAGAGAGAGAGAGACGCTGTCTAGACTGAAATTGCACAGCGACTAGAGAGAGAGAGAGAGAGAGAGAGAGAGAGAGAGAGAGAGAGAGATGCGCAATCGTTAACCTGACCTTGGCAATTATGTTGTGTGTGTGTGTGTGTGTGTGTGTGTGTGTGTGTGTGTGAGAGAGAGAGAGAGAGAGAAAATAAAGAGGAGGAGGAAGAAGAGTACAGTCTGTCTATTAATTCCTCTTCTTCCTCTCCTCCTCTTCCTCCCTCTTCTCTTCCTCCCCCTCTTCTTCCTCTTCCTTCTTCTCCAATAATGCACTTAAGAACTCTCTCTCTCTCTCTCTCTCTCTCTCTCTCTCTCTCTCTCTCTCTCTCTCTCTCTCTCAGCAAGTAAGGAGAGGAAAAAAGAGAGGAAGGAAGTAATTAGAAGAGGAGGAGGGGGAGGAGGAGGGAAGAGGAAAAAGAGGGAAAGTGAAGAGAGAGAGAGAGAGAGAGAGAGAGAGGATACTGTTGCTATGGAAACGAGGTGAGAGAAAATGGTGGTGATGATGATGGTGGTGATGGTGATGGTGGTGGAGGTGGAGGCGATGACAAATTGTGGTGATGAAAGACCTCTTCGCTTCCACACCATTACCTCCTCCTCCTCCTCCTCCTCCACCTCCCGACCCACCCAATCATTCTCCTCTCATCTTCCTCCTCCTTTCAATCCCTTACCTCCTCCTCCTCCTCTTCCCCCTCCTCCTTTACCAAGAAGTGCATTGAGGTT
>NC_066537.1:5095755-5108255 GCF_024679095.1 Eriocheir sinensis
CCTTTCTCTCTCTTTCTCTTTCTTTCTTCTTTCCTTCTTTCCTTCCTTTTCTTTTCCCTTCCTTCCTTCCTTCCCTTCCTCTCTCTCTATCTGTATATATTCCCTTTCTTTCTCTCTCCTCGTCCTCCTCCTCCTCCTTCTCCTCCTCTTCTTCATCACCATCTTCATCACCACCATCAACTCCGTCTGGCTGGTGTTTCGCTTTTTAGTCACATTGAATAACCCCCAAGCTCTCTCTCTCTCTCTCTCTCTCTCTCTCTCTCTCTCTCTCTCTCTCTCTCTCTCTCTCTCAGGCGGCCTCTATATCAATATTGTTCGTGCTATTTCATGTTCTCTCTCTCTCTCTCTCTCTCTCTCTCTCTCTCTCTCTCTCTCTCTCTCTCTCTCTCTCTCTCTCTCTCTCTCTCTCTCTCTCTCTCTCTCTCTCTTTCGATCTTGCTTAAGCTTACCTGTCTAGCCTCCTCCTCTTCCTCCTCCTCCTCTTCCTCCTCCTCCTCCTCTTCTTCCTCAACTGGGCCGGTGTTTCCAAGGGCAAGGTGAAAAAAAAGAAAAAAACAAGAAAAAAAAATATTCGAACTGGTTGAAGAAAAAATAAATCGGTCTCAGGAGTATGATCAGAAGGAGGAGGAGGAGGAGGAGGAGGAGGAGAACAAGAATGAGGATATGGTGGAGAGAGAGGGAGAAGGTGGAAGAGGAGGAGGAGGAGGAGGAGGAGGAGAAGGAGAAAAGTAGGAGAGGGGGGAAGAGAGAAGTAAATGTGTGTGTGTGTGTGTGTGTGTGTGTGTGTGTGTGTGTGTGTGTGTTTAACTCTATGGCTTTTCCACGTGATAATTAACTCTCTCTCTCTCTCTCTCTCTCTCTCTCTCTCTCTCTCTCTCTCTCTCTCTCTCTCTCTCTCTCATATTGACACTAACTCTAATTTCTCTCTTTTACAGATGAGCGGTGTTGCGTGAGGGAGAACTGGTGTTGGACGACATGCGGCTACGGTGTTGGAGAAGCTATCATCCCCACCACCACCTTCAACACCACCACCACCACCTAAACCACCACCAAAACCATCCTTGTCCTCACCACCACCACCTCTACAGTCCCTTCCCAACCACCACCGCCACCACCTTCATCACCGCTAAATTCATCACCACCACCACCACCACGAGTTTGTTCTGTCCAATGAGGTGATAGCTAAGGGGTGTTATTTTCTGCACTCATCACCACTATCACCACCACCTCCTTCATCACCACGAGCACTATACCCACCCTTACCCCCTCCTCCTCTCTCCACATACATACATACATACATATATTTAGAAGCACAACCTCATCAAATAATATATGTAAAGAAACAGAAAAAAATCAGAAACGTATAGTTAAAAGAAAAAATAATAAAAAAGATGAAAAAATTATTATATATATTTAAAGACACAAAAATGATATTAGAAAGAGATTTATATATTTAAAAAAGTGAGAAAAAAGATATTAAAGAGATATTTCTATTTTTAGCGGTAACCTTTGTATTTTGGAATATTAATAATAGTAACAATCATAATAGCAACTAGTGCCCCATTTGCATAGATATTTTGTATACTCTCCCCATATAGGCCTACCCTCCTGTCCCCATACATATATATACATACATACATGCAGACAGACATCATGGCGGGCATTAACAGAAATCTGGTGCTCCTCAAACTCCTCCTCTTCACTTTTTATGGAGGTAAGTGAGATGATGGTTAACTCTTGCATTAGTATGTGGGATAGCGTAAAGATGAAAGAGTGAAGATGCTGGTAACTCTTGCATTGGGGAGTTGGATAGCATTGGGATGAGAGAGTGGAGATAGCCAACTGTTTAACTCTTGCATTGGGGATTTGGATAGTAATGGGATGAGAGAGTGGATATACTGGTTAACTCTTGCACTGGGAATTTGGATAGCATTGGGATGAGAGAGTGGAGATACTGGTTAACGCTTGTATTGTTAAGTTGGATGGTGTAAGGATGAAAGAGTGGAGATGCTGGTAAACTCTTACATTGTGAACTTGGATAGAATTGGGATGAGAGAGTGGAGATTTTTTTTTTTTTTTTACAACAAAGGAGGCAGCTCAAGGGCACACACAAAAAAAGAAAACAATACTACAAAAAAAGCCCGCTACTCGCTGCTCCTAAAAAAGAAACAAAAGAGGTGGCCGAAAGCAAGATCAAATACGGGAGG
Organism: Eriocheir sinensis; assembly: GCF_024679095.1. Classification (NCBI taxonomy): domain Eukaryota; kingdom Metazoa; phylum Arthropoda; class Malacostraca; order Decapoda; family Varunidae; genus Eriocheir; species Eriocheir sinensis. Next base: position 5,097,963 of record NC_066537.1, read on the forward strand.
AGAGATGTCCTGATACCCTCCTCTTGAAAGAGTTCAAGTCGTAGGCAGGAGGAAATACAGATGAAGGAAGATTGTTCCAGAGTTTACCAGCGTGAGGGATGAAAGAGTGAAGATGCTGGTTAACTCTTGCATAAGGGGTTTGGACAGTATAGGGATGAGCATGAGTAGAAAGTCGAGTGCAGCGGGGCCGGGGGAGGGGGGGAGGCATGCAGTTAGCAAGTTCAGAAGAGCCGTCAGCGTGGCAATATCGATCGAAGATAGAAAGAGAGGCAACATTGCGGCGGAATTTAAGAGATAGAAGACTATCAGTATGAGGAGGAGAGCTGATGAGACGAAGAGCCTTAGCCTCCACTCTGTCCAGAAGAGCTGTGTGAGTGGAGCCCCCACACACATGAGATGTATACTCCATACGAGGGCGGACAAGGCCCCTGTATATGGACAGCAACTGTACAGGGGAGAAGAACTGGCGGAGACGATACAGAACGCCCAGCCTCGAGGAAGCTGATTTAGTAAGAGATGAGATATGAAGTTTCCAGTTGAGATTTTGAGTTAAGGATAGACCGAGGATGTTTAGTGTTGAGGAAGGTGATAGCTGGGTGTTGTCAAAGAATAGGGGATAGTTGTTTGGAAGATTGTGTCGAGTGGATAGGTGGAGAAACTGTGTTTTTGAGATGCTGATTAACTCTTGCATACGGATGAAAGAGTGGAGATACAAGTTAACTCTTGCATTAGGAAACTGGATAGTATAAAGACGAAAGAATAAAGATACTTGTTAATGAAAGAGTTACTTCCTCAAACCAAAATGTCACCTTCTTCCCTTCCTCCTTCAGCGCTGAGTTGCCTGATGGCGTTCCTCAACATCCATATGCGTTTTCTGGGCCTCAGCATTCAGGAGATAACGTGGATCAACACCGTGCTGCCGCTCACCTCCCTGATCGGCCCGCCTCTCGTGGGGATGCTGGCGGACAAGCTGGGACGCTACAGACTCATCACCATTGTCTGTATGCTATTAGGTAAGGGATTAGTGGAGTTTTATTTTGTTTTACAGTGCCAGAGTGCCAGCCAGGTGCCTTCCGCCTAACGTTGCCGGATTCTTGTATTCAGGACCTCGTATTTACCGGTTTTCGACGATTACTATTACCAAAACACATCAGGATAACTATAAATACATCTCGTTATTGGGGTGCAGGAGACAGTTTGGGGGTCGGAAATTGGTGATATATAAGAGGTTGAGGATGAAGATCGGGCCCAGAGACACGCCAGTCCTCGTCGACGGACCGACTCGGTCGGCTAGATTTCGGTCGCCGATAGAGTCGGTCTGTCGGCACCCTGCTACGGCCGCCATCAGGCTAAGCCCGTGATCCCCCACCCAGGGAGGGAGCATTTTTACCCTCTTAACGGGCCGTCTTTGGACGAGGGCCCGTTACCCTAGTGATACAAGGGGTAAATCTTTAGGCTGGGTTCACACGAGATACTTTTAGTGGTCAGTGCATGGCCACCACAAAAAATGGTCGCAACGAAAAGTGGTGGGTAGGTTCACCATGCACACGAGCCACTAATGGGGTCAGCACGTGGGGTTATGGATCTCGTAGAGGCAGCAGCCGTCTGGGCTTTCTTGGCAAAAAGCGCTGAAGAAAGTACTGCCATGGGTTCACACCATATATAGTACTTTGCAACAAACTACTGCGTGTAACATTCCGCACATTTACAGAGCTAAAAGAACACGATAATTTTTTTTACTACTTCAGGTGGTCACAGGAAAGGTTTAATCATCTTATGACAATAATTGGTCCACGTATAACACGGCAGGACATCAACATGAGGAATTGTGTCCCTGTAGAAGAGAGACTTGCGGTAATTTTAATATAAGACTGAACATGAAGAATATTAAGTCACATTAGATGTAATTTATTGACATAATTCAGCCGTCTTTGCGGTTACATAACATTTTCCCCTTTCTACTTCCGGGTAAATAAAACTACCACATTCAGTAATTATTCCATACCAGAATCAATTAATATGCAAAACTGTGAAACGAAGCTTACCCATTATATCCTGAACACAAGTTATGCGTGAATGTCATACTTATACATCATTATGACAGTTAAAATTCAGGTGTTCCAGTGTCAAGACAGGGAAAGCGGCGGGTGGCAGGGTGGCGGCAGGGGCTCGTGTGCCCACTGCCACTTGAAACAACGGTACCTATCGCTGGCCACAGTGGCGTGGTCGGAAAATGGCTCCGCCCGCCTCAACTCGCCACTGTTTTGTGGTGACCACAAAAAAGTGGCCCGTGTGCATGCACCCATAGAGATGTGCGTGTTCTATTTTGACCATTATTTTGTGGCGGCCACTGACCACTAAAAAGTGGCTCGTGTGAACCCAGCCTTGACAACAACAACAACAACAACGATCGGGCCCTTTGGCCTTTGCTCCCCCGCGCCGCCTTGTTCACACAGCCACGTGGACGCCCTGCAGGACCTTGACGGCTGCAGGTGTGTGTGCGTGATTGTGTGTGTGTCAGAAGCATGGAGCAATATCACGGACACCAAGTCTCTCTCTCTCTCTCTCCCCTCACACACACACACACACACACATCTTGACCTCATTCCTCCTTTCCCTCACATGACCTCCACCTACACGATAGAGAGAGAGAGAGAGAGAGAGATGGCCAGAGAGTGAACAGCCTACTGCACGAGGAGGCAGGGTCCTTATATATGCCATTGCCTTTCTGCCCGTTCTTCCACACTACCCATCCATAACTCACTATCCTCTTCCCATCATCCACACGTATAGCACTCCATCGCCTTCCACCATGTCCCTTAATAACATCCCTTTTTCTTCCAGCGACCGTCCTCCACGCGGCCCTCCTCTTCGTGCCATCCTGCAATATTTCCACCAGCCAGGCATCACCGCTGACCCTGCACTGCTCCTCCGAGGGTGCCAGGCTACAGCTGTGGTCATGCCCCGCCTCCTGCAAGAGCCCTGTGCCCATACATGCTTCGGCCTTCAGGTGGGTGGAGGTGGTGGTGGTGATGAGGGTGGAGTTGGTGGTGATGATGCTGGTGGTGGTGGTGGTACAGAAGGGTGGTGAAGGGTAATTTGTGGTTTTGGGAAGCCATAGACTATGTGTGGTGATGTGATAGATGTTTATAAGTGAGTTAATGGGTTTACAGTAACAGGGAGGGTGATGATGGTGGTGGTGATGAAGAAGGGTGGTGAAGGGTGATATGTGGTTTTGGGAAGGCATAGACTGTGTGAGGTGATGTGATAGATGTTAATGAGTGAGTTAACCCATAACAAGGAGGGTGGAGTTGGTGGTGATGATGGTGGTGGTGGTGATGGTTTTAGTGATGAAGAAGGGTAGAGAAGGGTGATATGTGTGTTTTTGGATAGGTATAGATTAATTGTTAGGTGATGTGATAGATGTTTATAAGTGGGTTAATGAATGTAATTAGAGAGATTCATATAATATACTAAACTTAACCCAGTAGCAGTTAACATGAACACACACACACACACCAAAAATAATAAAAATAATAATAATAATGATAAAATAAAAACCAAAAATATAAGTTAATAAAATCATCACTTTTTTTTTTTCTTTCCCCAGGGTCGACAGCTGCCATTTGGTGTGTCCCGAGACCGTCACCGCCCTCGCATCTGTCGGAGGTGGTGATGGGGTGGTGGTGATGGAGGGGGAGACAGGCAGCCTTTCCAACACCACCACTAAGTCTTCCTCCTCCTCCACCTCCTCCTCCTCCAGACAGCTCCTCATGCTTCTCCGATCTTCCGAGGGAGCGACCGAGTATATTGCGTTGGCGGGGAAGCAGGTGTGTGTGTGTGTGTGTGTGTGTGTTTCTTTCTCTTTCCTTTCTTCATCTCCTTTCTTTATTTATTTACTTCCTTTCTTCTTCCATTATTTAATTCATTTTTTCCTTGCCCTCCTTCCTCTTCCTTTCTCTTTTTTTTCTTCTCCTTCCCTTTCCTTTCTTTTCTCTATCTTTCTCCTTCCTTTCTTTCCTTCCTTTCTTCCCTTCCTCTCCTTTCTTTCCCTTCCCTTTCCTTACATTTCCTTACCTTTCTTTCCCCTCCTTCCTTTTCCTTTCCCTTTCCCTCTTGTTATTTTTCATTTCTTTCCTTTCCCTCCCCTCCTTTCCTTCCTTGCCCTCCCTTCCCTTCCATCCCTTCCCTTTCCCTCCCTTCCCTTTCCCTCCCTTTCCTTCCCCCACCTTCCCTGTCATTCTTTCCCATCCCTTTCCTATCCCTTCCCCTCCTTTCCCTTCCATCCCTTCCCTTTCCCTCCCTTCCTTCCTTTCCCTTCCCTATCATTCCTTCCCATCCCTATCCTATCCCACTCCTTCCCCTCCTTTCCCTTCCCTACCCACTAACAAGCCCTCAAATCACTCCACAGCTCACCGTAGCATTCAACACATCACTCATGCCACACGAACAGCAGACAGGGACAGCAGAACAGCAGGAGGAGGAGGAGACACAAAGCAAGCAGGAACACCCACAGCCGGAAGAGCAGAAAGGACCATCGCCTTGTCACTACCCTCTCAAGGATTTCACCATGCAGAATACTCACTACTCGTCCATGTCCTGTCGCACCCAAGACCCAGTGTGTGAGGTGGTGTGCAGTGCGGCTAAGATGGTGAGTTATGTTGACAGATCTCCGCCCCTAGCCTATTATATTTTCCGATTTCTAACCCCAAAACCGTCTCCTGCACCCCGATAACTAGATTAATTAATAGTTCTCGTCAAAATGATCAATTAGTGATGTCATTTTTGTGGGAGTCAACTGTCAGACTGTCAAGAAACGGTAAATTTAAAGTGGTGGATAGAGTGAGCTGGCGACGCTGATGGTGAGTGGTGGTGGTGATGGTGGTGGTGGTGTGGATAGCTCTCAGTAAATCTCTCTCTATATATCTCTATCTTGTATCTCTCTCTCACTCTCATATTTTACAAGGTTTTCGTAGGAGTTTGGGGTGTTTCCAGGGGTAGTTTTATGGCCCTGGTGGTAGTCTGACCCTTCCTCTATACCATGAACCTAAAAACACACTCATTAAAATCTTGCTCTTGTAATTGTGGGAATTTTCAGGGGTAGTCTTATGGCCCTGGTGGTAGTCTGACCCTTCCTCTGTACCATGAACCTAAAAACACACTCATTAAAATCCTGTTCATGTAGTTGTGGGCATTTCCAGGGGTAGTTTTATGGCCCTGGTGGTAGTCTGACCCTTCCTCTGTACCATGAACCTAAAAACACACTCATTAAAATCCTGTTCATGTAGTTGTGGGCATTTCCAGGGGTAGTTTTATGGCCCTGGTGGTAGTCTGACCCTTCCTCTGTACCATGAACCTAAGAAAACACTCATTAGAACCCAACTTATCGCCTTTTAGGCATTTGGAAATAGGTTTTGTAGGAGTTTAGGGCATTTCCAGGGGTAGTTTTGTGACCCTGGTGGTAGTCTGACCCTTCTTCTGTACCATGAACCTAAGAAAACACTCATTAGAACCCAACTGATCACCTTTTTTTACTTTGGAAATAGGTTTTGTAGGAGTTTAGGGCATTTCCAGGGGTAGTTTTGTGACCCTGGTGGTAGTCTGACCCTTCCTCTGTACCATGAACCTAAAAAAACACTCATTAGAACCCAGTTTATCTTCTTTTTGGCCTTTGGAAATAGGTTTTGTGAGTGGTGGAAGTGCTTGAGAATATCGACTTAACTTACTCCCCCTCTCTCCCTCTCTCTCTCTCTCCACAGGGCAACGAGACGCAGCTCCTCGACACCTCCTCGTGCTGCGACCCCAAGGTGACGCTCTGGCTCTACTTCAGTCTGCGCTCGCTGGCTGAAATGCTCTCGGCCATCCTAGTGTCACTCCTGGAGGCCGTGGCGCTGACCATGGTACACCAGCACAAGGGGGACTATGGCAGGGAGAAGATGTTTGGCCTGATTGCTGTCGGTAAGCTGCATGAAAGAAAAGAAAGGAAAAAGAGGAAGGTAGAGGCATTTGGCTATATTACCCCACCACTGGGTAACATCAGTGACCCCAAATGTCTCCCATATACAGTAATTTCCCTTGTGTTAGTAAAGGGTAAAGGTTGATGAAGTTGGGGCCATACAAAAGAAAATAAAGGAAAAAGAGGAAGGTAGAGGAATTTGTCTATATTACCCCACCACTCGTAACATTAGTGACCCCAAAAGTCTCCCATATAAAGTAGTTTCCCTTGTGTTAGTAAAAGGTAAAGGTAGATGAAGTTGGGGCCATACAAAAGAAAAGAAAGGAAAAAGAGAATGGTTGAGGCATTTGGCTATATTCCCCCACCACTCAGTAACAACAGTGACCCCAAACGTCTCCCATATAAAGTAGTTTCCCTTGTGTTAGTAAAGGGTAAAGGTAGATGAAGTTGGGGCCATACGAAAGAAAAGAAAGGAAAACGAGAATGGTTGAGGCATTTGGCTATATTACCCACCACTCAGTAACAACAGTCACCCCAAATGTCTCCCATATAAAGTAGTTTCCCTTGTGTTAGTAAAGGGTAAAGGTAGATGAAGTTGGGGCCATACGAAAGAAAAGAAAGGAAAACGAGAATGGTTGAGGGATTTGGCTATATTACCCACCACTGGGTAACATCAGTGACCCCAAATGTCTCCCATATACAGTAATTTCCCTTGTGTTAGTAAAGGGTAAAGGTAGATGAAGTTGGGGCCATACGAAAGAAAAGAAAGGAAAACGAGAATGGTTGAGGCATGTGGCTATATTACCACTCCTGTAACATTAGTGACCCCAAAAGTCTCCCATATAAAGTAGTTTCCCTTATGTTAGTAAAGGGTAAGGGTTGATGAAGTTGGGGCCATACGAAAGAAAAGAAAGGAAAACGAGAATGGTTGAGGCATTTGGCTATATTACCCCACCACTCGTAACATTAGTGACCCCAAAAGTCTCCCATATAAAGTAGTTTCCCTTATGTTAGTAAAGGGTAAGGGTTGATGAAGTTGAAATATACGAAAGAAAAGAAAGGAAAACGAGAATGGTTGAGGCATTTGGCTATATTACCCCACCACTCGTAACATTAGTGACCCCAAACGTCTCCCATATAAAGTAGTTTCCCTTGTGTTAGTAAAGGGTAAAGGTAGATGAAGTTGGGGCCATACGAAAGAAAAGAAAGGAAAACGAGAATGGTTGAGGCATTTGGCTATATTACCCCACCACTCGTAACATTAGTGACCCCAAACGTCTCCCATATAAAGTAGTTTCCCTTGTGTTAGTAAAGGGTAAAGGTTGATGAAGTTGGGGCCATACGAAAGAAAAGAAAGGAAAACGAGAATGGTTGAGGCATTTGGCTATATTACCCCACCACTCGTAACATTAGTGACCCCAAACGTCTCCCATATAAAGTAGTTTCCCTTGTGTTAGTAAAGGGTAAAGGTAGATGAAGTTGGGGCCATACGAAAGAAAAGAAAGGAAAACTAGATTGGTTGAGGCATTTGGCTATATTACCCACCACTCAGTAACATTAGTGACCCCCAAACGTCTCCCATATACAGTAACTTCCCTTGTCTAGTAAAAGGTAAAGGTAATTAAAGTGTTTCTTCATCACCCTCACCACCACCTCCACCCCCACAGCCATCTTCCCTCCCCTGGTCGGCTATCTGGTGGACACGGAGGTGGGTACGTTCGGCATGTATAGCTACGCGCCAGTGTTCTACGTGTTCGTGGCGCTCATGCTCATCACCTCGGCTGTCACCCTCGCCCTGCCCATAGAGGTGCAGGTCCAGCGACGCAGCCTGGTAAGTATGGCGGGTGCTTGGGGGTGGGGTGGAGGGTATGTGTTTGTTGATATGATGATAATAATGATAATAATGATAATCGCAGCCATATCCACCTTTTCCATCAACTCCCTTTTTATCCTTCCTTCTCATTCATCCACTTTATTTATCTCTCATCCACCTCCTTCATCCTCTTCAGTTCTCTCACTCATCATCCAGTCATTTATCCACATTCACACTCATTCACTCATCCACCTCATCCATGTCTGTGTTTGTCTGTAATTCTCCACCCACCCATTCCTCAAACTCATCCACTCCCTCACCCACTCAAAAACTCATCCACTCCATTCCTCACTCATCCGCTAAAACTCTTACTCATCCGCCCTTTCACCCACTCCACAGATCAAGAATTTCATCACTCTCACAGAGACAAAAACTCATCCATTCCACCACTCACTCATCCACTATTAACCTCCACTCATCCGCCCTTTCACCCACCCCACAGATCAAGAACTTCCTTCGCTCTCCTTGACGGCTGAGCTCAGCGTCCTCCTCCTCCTAATGACAATCCTGGGTACCTTCTGGGGTTACCTGAAGACCTTCGTGTACTTCTACCTGGAGGACCTGGATGCCACCAAGATGCTCATAGGCCTAACCTCCTCCTTCTGCATCCTCCCCTCGCTGCCATTCCTGTACAAGAGCAAGGCGGTGGTCCAGTACTGCGGGCACCATTACCTCATCATGCTGGCTTTCGTGGGTTACTGTATCAGATTTGCCGGTGAGTTTTTTGGGGATGTGGTTGTTGTGGGGTGGGTTTTTTTTTTTTTTTTTTTTTTTTTTTTTCCCGTTTCTGTCTTTTTCTCTCTCTGTTTCTGTTTCTCTTTCTCTCTCTGTTTTTCTTTCTCTGTTACTCCTCTTATATATTTATTTATTTTTCTCTGTTTCTCTGTTTCTCTTTCTCATTCTGTTTTCCTTCCTCTCTTTCTCCTTTTCTTTCTTTCTTTCTTTTTCTCTCTCTCTCTCTCTCTCTCTCTCTCTCTCTCTCTCTCTCTCTCTCTCTCTCTCTCTCTCTCCTCTCATTTCTCTCGATTTCCATCTATTTCCATCTATATATCTCTATGGGAAAGACTACATGGGGCAGACACTCCTCGCCATAATCTGTCAATTGCTAATCCACCTCATCCGCCAGGTCTCTCGTACATCGTGAATCCGTGGTGGGTGTTGCTGCTCGAAACCCTGGAGCTGTTCACCCTAAACCTCCTCAACGTTTCCACCGCCACCCTCGCCTACAAGCTAGCCCCCAAAACCTTCGTAGCGACTGCCCAGGCCCTTGTATGGGTGTCGCACTTCAATATAGGTGGGCAGAGGGGTGAAAGAGTGATGCTGGTTGACTCTTGCATTAGGGAGTTGGACAGTAGAGGGATGAAAGAGTGGAGATGCTGGTTGACTCTTGCATTAGGGAGTTGGACAGTAGAGGGATGAAAGAGTGGAGATGCTGGTTGACTCTTGCATTAGGGAGTTGGACAGTAGAGGGATGAAAGAGTGGAGATGCTGGTTGACTCTTGCATTAGGAAGTTGGACGGTAGAGGGATGAAAGAGTGGAGATGCTGGTTGACTCTTGCATTAGGGAGTTGGACGGTAGAGGGATGAAAGAGTGGAGATGCTGGTTGACTCTTGCATTAGGGAGTTGGACAGTAGAGGGATGAAAGAGTGGAGATGCTGGTTGACTCTTGCATTAGGGAGTTGGACGGTAGAGGGATGAAAGAGTGGAGATGCTGGTTGACTCTTGCATTAGGGAGTTGGACGGTAGAGGGATGAAAGAGTGGAGATGCTGGTTGACTCTTGCATTAGGGAGTTGGACAGTAGAGGGATGAAAGAGTGGAGATGCTGGTTGACTCTTGCATTAGGGAGTTGGACAGTAGAGGGATGAAAGAGTGGAGATGCTGGTTGACTCTTGCATTAGGGAGTTGGACGGTAGAGGGATGAAAGAGTGGAGATGCTGGTTGACTCTTGCATTAGGGAGTTGGACAGTGTGGTGTGCTAGTGGGGGTGTGGAAGGGATGTAGAGTGAACAAACTGAGGTCATTCTTTGCTGATTTATACCATAAGGTGCTGGCTATCATATTTGAAGATACCCTAAACTTAACCTTACATAACCTAACAAACCTCAAACAGTTACTATAGGTAGAAAATTCATATATGCTTCATTACTAATTAGACTTTCCCATACCTACAACAATGTGAGGTCATTCTTTGCTGATTTATACCATAAGATGCTGGCTATCATATTTGAAGATACCCTAAACTTAACGTAACATAACCTAACAAACCTCAAACAGTTATTATAGGTAGAAAATTCATATATGCTTCATTACTAATTAGACTTTCCCATACCTACAACAATGTGAGGTCATTCTTTGCTGATTTATACCATAAGGTGCTGGCTATCATATTTGAAGATACCCTAAACTTAACCTAACAAACCTCAAACAGTTACTATAGGTAGAAAATTCATATATGCTTCCTT
>NC_066537.1:5113255-5128255 GCF_024679095.1 Eriocheir sinensis
AACCCTTGACCTATGTTACCCAGAGGTCCTTAGGTGGTGAATATGCGTAGGATATCGTGTTTTGCACCCTAGAAGTCCTACACCCTCTTCTATGGCCATGTTACAAGCTCTCCCTTACTGCTACGGTTGTCAAATGTACTATGTTACCAACTCACAAAATAACGGCAGCTTTCGTAACGCTCGCAGCCCTTCTAGAATTCCATATTCTCACTATTTCCAAAAAGTATAAGTGTCGTGATAGTCCTTCCGCCATCTATAGAAAAACACATTGAATCTTTGTTTGTGTATTATAGACCTCTGATTTCCGACTCCATTTTTCAACTCCAGTGTTTGTTACGTTGAGTTCAACCTTCTCTCTCATGGCTACGTACATTCAAACTCACCTGTGGACTGCGTGTGGACTCTACTGCGGACTGTATTTGAACTCTATGTCGGACTGTAAGTGAACTCCATAGGGCAGTGTTGTGAGGGTCCGTTCACAGCCACAAAAGCCTGTATATTCTGAAACGATCATCACCTCAGTTTCCCAGTTTGAAGTCTCCCATGGAAGGTGCTGCAGGGATTCTCATGGACTGTTTTGTGACCCGGAAGAAATGACTATGGACCGGCAACAGTGGAGGAGGCTCATATCCCGTCGAATCCCACCATAGGGAATAAATGGACATTAAACGATAATGATGATGATGATGTTTTGTGACCCCAGTGATGGTTTGACCCGACTTCTGCCTTGAGAAACAGTCATATAATGGGAGCTATTGGAAGTTACCAGGCTTTTTCATGGACTGTTTTGTGACCCCAGTGGTAGTTTGACCCGACTTCTGCCTTGGGAAACACTCATAATGGGAGCTATTGGAAGTTACCGGGCTTTTTCATGGACTGTTTTGTGACCCCAGTGATGGTTTGACCCGACTTCTGCCTTGGGAAACACTCATAATGGGAGCTATTGGAAGTTACCGGGCTTTTTCATGGACTGTTTTGTGACCCCAGTGATAGTTTGACCCGACTTCTGTGGCTTGATCTGGAAAACCCATCCATGAAAACCCGGTTAATTCTCTCTGTGACCTTAGGAAACAGCCATAATGTGAGACCGGGACCTTTAATACCATAGCCATAGAGTTCAATCCCTTTAGTGGTGTGTTATAGAGGTTGTCAGTGCCCAGAGAGTCGGTTCAAGCAGCCACTTTAGCTACAGACTCAGAACCAGTTATACAGACAGTCATGCCCTTTCGTGGTGCGTTATAGAGGTTGTCAGTGCCCAGAGAGTCAGTTCGAGCAGCCGGTTCAGCGACAGACTCAGAACCAGTTATACAGACAGTCATGTAGTGAGTGGTGTGTGTTTGTGCTGTGGTGGGATGTGCTCTGAGGCTGTGATAGGGGTGAAGGAGAAGGAGGAGGAGGAGGAGGAGGAGGAAAAATGGAGAAGATAAAGACAGGAGGAGGAAAAAGAAGGAATAGATTGAAAAAAGGAAGATTAAGAAGAAGAGGAGGAGGAGAAAGAAGATAAAGAAGAGGAAGAGATGGAAAAGAATGATTATAAAGAAGATGAAGAAGAAGAAAGAGGAAGAGGAGGAGGAGGAGGAAGAAATGTGTCGTACTATAAGGGATGTCATGCGAGAGAGAGAGAGAGATCACAGAAGACTCTCCCACACGTATATATATATTTTTACAGTGCCAAACAAACAAACAAACTAACTGACAAACAAGAAGGAAAAGAAAGACAGTGAGTTAGAAAAGACAAAAAAAAATTGAGAAAATGAAAAAAAAACTCGTACAATTTTGTTTAATCTTAAAAACTTACGAACTCGATCTTTCACCAGTAGAATCTTGCATAAGGAAGTGGGATATTGACTCACCGACCAGTTCAGTTCACTTTTCAGCCCCCTGTCAGCCCTAAATCAGCCCCATGCAGTGCCAGCTAAGCCCAATTCATCCTAATTTCGATCTCTCACCAGTAGAATCTTGCATAAGGAAGTGGGATGTTGACTCACCAACCATTTCAGTTCAGTTTTCAGCCCCCAGTCAGCCCTAGATCTGCCCCACATAGTCCCAGATCAGCTCAAGGCATCCCAAACTTGATCTTTCACCAGTAGAATCTTGCATAAGGAAGTGGGATATGAGTCTACCAATCTACCAGTCAATCAGCCAGTCGGTTTTCAGCCCCCAGTCAGCCCTAGACCAGCCTCATTCAGTCCCACATAAACCCAATTTGTCCTAATTTCAATCTCTCACCAGTAGAATCTTGCATAAGGAACTGGGATATGAACCTACTGACCAAGCAACCAATCAGTCAACCAGTTTTCAGCCCCCAGTCAGCCCTAAATCAGTCCCAGCTAAACCTAATGGAGAAAACAAGTGATCTGTAATGCCTTTGGGAACAGCCTGCAACTCCTGCCAAGGGGGAAAGGGAGGGAGGAGAGGGTTAGTGAAAGAGGACAGTTATATAATGTGTTCTGTCATGCTGTCAGTAGGGTGTATGGTGCTGCCTCTCGGAGGGTTGTGGGTGCCTGCCTGTGTTGGTTGGTAATGGTTTTAGTAAGTACTTCTGCGTTACCATCCATCTTACCACTAATACATAATTACTTTGTTCTGTTGATGATGTTGTTGTTGTTTTATGTTGTCTGTGTGTGTGTGTGTGTGTGTGTGGGTGTGTGTACAGGGCCATAATTTCTAGGGGGCTAGGGGGGCTGTAGCCCCCCCAGTATTTTCTATATCAGTCTCAGAATGCCCCCAAAAATGTTTTTTTTATTTTTTTATTTTTTTATTTCCCTGGCCTGTGTCTGCTGGGTTCCCTCACCCCCATTCCCCCCCCATGGACTCATGATGCCCTCAAAAATCTGCCAATACCACGGGCCGCTGCACCCGGCGGTGTGTGTGTCCGTACTGTATCAGTCTGTGCATTCATTATTGTGTAAAAATGTTTAAGCTGTTGTTTGTCTTCATCTGATGCTGTGAATATGGAATATTGTTATCATCATGATTATTATTATTATATATATATATATATATATATATATATATATATATATATATATATATATATATATATATATATATATATATATATATATTACACTGTGTGTTGTGAATTATTTAGTGTGTGTGTCAGCCTGTCTCTCGCCGTCCCCCTGACACAGTGGACCCCCCCCGGAGGCGGTGTTCGGTCACCTTGGTCTATACAAACTTACATATATATTTTTCTCTATATCTCTTGGCAGTTAGTAACTGTAGCAGTCAGTCCACTCTTGCCTTGGCCACTGCCCCTCCTGGACCCTAGTGAACCCTAATGGACCCCTCCTGACCCTAGCACACCTTCAGACCCTTGTACCTTATTGGCCTTTAAAATTAATCGACCTGTCAACGAACGTAGTAAAATATAGCAATGTATTTTTTATGCTATTTTCTATTCTTTTATTTTATGTATGAATACTTTTAAGGACCAAGAAGAGGAAGAAGAAAAGGAGGAGGAAGAAGATGAGGTTGAGAGAGAGAAGAATGATGTGAGAAATAAAAATATATATATTGATGAAGTGTTTTGGTATGTGTGTGTGTGTGTGTGTTTTGTGGTCATGAATGGAGAAGAGGAGGAAGAAGAAGAGGAAGAGGGAAGGAAGAAAATGAGAGGAAGAAAGAATGGAAGTATGGAAGAAGAGAAATGAGGAGAAGAAGATGAAGGAGGAAAAGATGATGGTAGTAACAAAGGAGGAAGAAGAGAAAGATGATGATGAAGAAGGAAATGGTAATGAAGAAGAGGAAGAGGAAAATAAATCGTAAGTGAAAACCTATTATTATCATTATTATTATTATTACTATTATTATCTTGAAAACCAATCACTGTATTATACCTGCGAAAGTCAATTTGTTTTTCTTTTAACAAATTCTCTATGGCTGAGTTCACAATGATAAAAAAAATTAGGTGACAGGAACATTATAAGTTTTTCAAGGGTTATATTTATTGTTTCATAATCATACAGATCATAGTATTATAAGTGCTTCTTTAATACGAGCACACACACATACATACGCTAACTGCTGTTCTCTTTATCTGTTCTCATTCTTTTCTTATTTATTTCCTTATGTTTAAGCCGTTCCTTACAAAACACTTAAGCCTAGTCTCCAATAATAGCTTGTCCAACACACACACACACATACGCGTCACACCACCTGCAGCTCTCACAATCACAATTAGTATTAACATATCTCCTCTTTATTAGGGAAAGGCATCAGTTGTTGTTTTTCAAAGATTTCTCCCTCGTTAACCCGGTAGCACCAGGGATCATGTTTCTTAATGGTCCCTCTAAGCGCGAAAAAGGAGAAAAAATCACCACTCACACGAACTATTTCATAATATATATCAAAGCATTTGTGATCAGATTATGTATGATCTATTTTTGGGGGTTTAAAATCATGGCACAAATTTGGCCCATCGCTGCTACCGGGTTAAATGGAGAGCACGGACTTTTGCCAATTTAGTCGCTTAGCCAAGTCAGTCTGTCTATGAGGATTGGTGTGTGAAGTCAGTCTGTCTACGAGGATTGGTGTGTGAAATCAGTCTGTCTACGAGGATTGGTGTGTGAAATCAGTCTGTCTACGAGGATTGGTGTGTGAAATCAGTCTGTCTATGAGGATTGGTGTGTGAAGTCAGTCTGTCTACGAGGATTGGTGTGTGAAGTCAGTCTGTCTACAAGGATTGGTGTGTGAAATCAGTCTGTCTACGAGGATTGGTGTGTGAAATGTCTGTCTACGAGGATTGGTGTGTGAAATGTCTGTCTACGAGGATTGGTGTGTGAAGTCAGTCTGTCTACGAGGATTGGTGTGTGAAGTCAGTCTGTCTACAAGGATTGGTGTGTGAAATCAGTCTGTCTACAAGGATTGGTGTGTGAAATCAGTCTGTCTACGAGGATTGGTGTGTGAAATCAGTCTGTCTACGAGGATTGGTGTGTGAAATCAGTCTGTCTACGAGGATTGGTGTGTGAAATCAGTCTGTCTACGAGGATTGGTGTGTGAAGTCAGTCTGTCTACGAGGATTGGTGTGTGAAGTCAGTCTGTCTATGAGGATTGGTGTGTGAAGTCAGTCTGTCTACGAGGATTGGTGTGTGAAATGTCTGTCTACGAGGATTGGTGTGTGAAGTCAGTCTGTCTATGAGGATTGGTGTGTGAAGTCAGTCTGTCTACGAGGATTGGTGTGTGAAGTCAGTCTGTCTATGAGGATTGGTGTGTGAAGTCAGTCTGTCTACGAGGATTGGTGTGTGAAGTCAGTCTGTCTACGAGGATTGGTGTGTGAAGTCAGTCTGTCTACGAGGATTGGTGTGTGAAATGTCTGTCTACGAGGATTGGTGTGTGAAGTCAGTCTGTCTACGAGGATTGGTGTGTGAAGTCAGTCTGTCTATGAGGATTGGTGTGTGAAGTCAGTCTGTCTATGAGGATTGGTGTGTGAAGTCAGTCTGTCTACGAGGATTGGTGTGTGAAGTCAGTCTGTCTATGAGGATTTGTGTGTGAAATCAGTCTGTCTACAAGGATTGGTGTGTGAAGTCAGTCTGTCTATGAGGATTGGTGTGTGAAATCAGTCTGTCTATGAGGATTGGTGTGTGAAATCAGTCTGTCTACAAGGATTGGTGTGTGAAATCAGTCTGTCTACAAGGATTGGTGTGTGAAGTCAGTCTGTCTATGAGGATTGGTGTGTGAAATCAGTCTGTCTACAAGGATTGGTGTGTGAAGTCAGTCTGTCTATGAGGATTGGTGTGTGAAATCAGTCTGTCTACAAGGATTGGTGTGTGAAATCAGTCTGTCTACTAGGATTGGTGTGTGAAGTCAGTCTGTCTATGAGGATTGGTGTGTGAAATCAGTCTGTCTACAAGGATTGGTGTGTGAAGTCAGTCTGTCTATGAGGATTGGTGTGTGAAATCAGTCTGTCTACAAGGATTGGTGTGTGAAATCAGTCTGTCTACAAGGATTGGTGTGTGAAATCAGTCTGTCTACAAGGATTGGTGTGTGAAGTCAGTCTGTCTATGAGGATTGGTGTGTGAAATCAGTCTGTCTACAAGGATTGGTGTGTGAAGTCAGTCATCTACAAGGAAAGTTGGAAAGTTTTGTTTAGTTGGTGCAACATCTGTGGTCATATGCCAGAGAGAGACAGAAGGGGAAGGAATTATAGGAGAAGGGAACAGATCCCAGGAGACGGGACACAACCCCTGATTAATACCTGGTACCCATTCACTGCTGGGTGGACAGGGGCGTAGGGTATCAGAAAAGCTGTCCAAATTTTTCCACTTCGCCCGGGAATCGAACCCGGGCTCTCTCGATTGTGAGCCGAGTGTGCTAACCACTGCACCACGAAGCCCCCTGTCTACGAGGATTGGTGTGTGTCCAGGTATCAGTATTAGTAGCCTCATCAACACACAGCCAAGCCTTTATATCAGTGGGTGGGTGAAATGCAGTATATGCCGAGAAAGGAGGCATTGCGAGCCTGAAATAACAGATCCACACCAGATAAACAACAAATAGACAACCTAAGGAAGGAAACAATATAAGTAGAAAATGTGTTGACAATAGATTAATAAAAAAGCATGAAATAAAACCACAACAAGAATCTAGAAAGGAAGCTGAACACTCCTCTAAATATGGCAGTCACCCCTTCAAGAGTAGTCCCCAAAGAGCACGAAGAATCCCCTTCCTCTTCTCTCTCTCCTTTCCTCTTTGCTTCTTGTTCCTTTCCTTTCCTATCTACGTATTTCCTTTCCCTCTTCCCATTTCTTCCTCCCTCTCCCTTCCTACTCCTATTTCTTTCCCCTTTGCTTCTTGTTCCTTTCCTTTCCTATCTATTTCCTTTCCCTCTTCCCATTTCTTCCTCCCTCTCCCTTCCCACTCCTATTTCTTTCCTCTTTGCTTCTTGTTCCTTTCCTTTCCTATCTATTTCCTTTCCCTCTTCCCATTTCTTCCTCCCTCTCCCTTCCTACTCCTATTTCTTTCCTCTTTGCTTCTTGTTCCTTTCCTTTCCCTCTTCCCATTTCTTCCTCCCTCTCCCTTCCTACTCCTATTTCTTTCCTCTCGTTCCTTCCCTTCCCCTCCCTTTCTTTCCCTTTCCTCTCCCTAAATTCCTGCCATTCTTCCTCCCTTCCATCCCCATGACCATTAGAAAAAAGGGAAGGGAAAGAGAATAGAAGAGAATTAAACAAAGGATGGAAATTATGACAGCGATGATGAAAGAGATAGGTAGATAGAAAGAGAAACACAACCATTGACCAACTTAGACTAACGGCAACAGGGTCACAGTTACCAACAAAACAATAACAATAATAATAATAAAAATGGCAGTATATATATATAGTAAGTTAGCTAAAGCATTGAAACCCACATATGTCAACAGAGGACATTCCAACCCTCTCTCGGAAAGCATTTAAACAATACCATTTCACATTTACGAGACTGGGAACACTTGAGTTTAATGACCCAGATAATGCGTTCTGAACCCTTACACTCGCTTGGCTTGGGGGGGGGGGGGGGGGGGTGGGTGCTATGCCGGGCTTGGGGTCAGGTCACTATGCACTTGGGGTTTTGGGGTCAGGGAGGTTGCAGCTGTAGGTCATGTTAGGTTAATGTCTTATTGTTTTTTTTAGTTATTATCACAGTTAGGTCACACGCACACACTTCTTTTTCTTCTTTACAACACATAATTCTTTTTTTCTTGTTTTTCTTCATTTTTCCAGCACATTCGTTCTTTTCTTTTCCTTTCTTTTCTTTCTTTTTTTTTCCTTTTCTCTCCACACACACACACACACACACCACAATTAATTTCCATCTTTCTTCATTCTTCTAATTTCTTTTTGTTTTCTTCTCCTTCTTTTCTGTTTTCTTCTTCATCCTTATTTTGTTTCTTTCTGTACTGTTTCTTATCTTCCTCCTCCTCCTCCTCCTCCTCCGCCATTTCTTTCTAATTCCACATTTTCACACTTGTCCTTCTCCACTTCTACATCTCTTCCTCCTCCATTATTATCTCCTCCTTCTCTCTTCCTCTCTTTCTTCTCAACATCTTCTCCTCCTCCTCCTCTAAACATCTTCCTTTTCCAAATTTTTCCTTTGCACTATAATCTTCTCTCCTCCTCCTCCTCCTCCTCCTTCCTCTTCCACTACTCTAAACCTCCACCACCTTTTTCTTCTTCTCTCCCTCTTCCTTCGTCTTCCTCCTTACACCTCCACCTCCTCCTCCGTCTCCTCTTCCTCCTCCTCATTCACCCGCTGCCCTCCTCCTCCTCCTCCGCCGCCAGCTGCCTCATCCTCGCCGACCTCAATATTCACATTTATCTCCAGTCTCAGGTGGATGTTGGTCACCATGAACCCGACGGCGATTATTAAGGGCAGCCGTACGCGGGAGGCCCAGGCAAGCTTGAAGAGGAAGGAGAGGAGGGGAGGGAGGCCCCGCGACCCCCCCACCAGCACTGAGGTCAGGTCACGCAGCATCCTCTCGAGTCAGGTCAGCTTGGGGTTGGTCTCTGGGGAATCATAATTGTTGTTTTAATTTAGTATTGTTTATGTTTATTATGTTTTTTTTTTTTTGTTGTTGTTTAGTGTGTGTGTGTGTGTTGGTGAATGGAGAAGAGGAGGAAAGGAAGGAAGAGGAGGGAGGGAAGGAAGAGAAGATGCTGAGGAAGGAAGAGGAGGAGACTGAAGAAGGAAGAGAAGATGCTGGAGGAGGAGGAGGAGGACATGAAGGAAGGAGGAGGAGGAGGAGGAGAAAGAGAAGATACTGGCGGTCATGAAGGAGGAGGAGGAGGAAAAGACGAGGAAGGAAGGGAGGAAATAAATTAGGTGATGTTCTTCCTACCTTTCCTTCCTTGTATCCCTTTAAATCCCCTTCTTCTTCTTCTTCAGTATTTTTAGGGGCGGGTTTTAGAGGCAGTGGACGCTTCCCTTTGTTTACATTCTGCCTTTTTTACGGTGCGCCAAGACCAAGACCAAGACGCAGCATCCTAGGTTACGGTCTATCTCATCTCTGGTCAGCATCTGTGATAATACTAACATAATTTTGACCCTCGTATGGCACAATGCATTAATATAAGAGAGAGAAAACAGGACATACTAGCGTCTATTAGCTATCTATGGCAGCATCCCAGGTTACGGTATGTCTCTCGATCATCTTAGGATCGTTTATGTGGCCCTGCAGTGCTAAGAGAGCCTATGACATTAAAATTAAAACATCTATTTCTTGTCAATAAAGTCCATATATCGTATTTTATATTAAAGGTGGTGTTGTTTCTTGGGTGCGGCCCGCGGGCTGATCACGGATAATGGGCAATGCGGCCCTCGAGGTCATTTGGGTTGGGGACCTATGCCCTTTTGATACTCGGGGTAAGGGCCAGTTTTACAGTCCAATCCAACAAGTTTGTAAGCTCCCTAACCAAACACAAAATACTACGAAAACTCCTTGTATATAGTGTTTGGCGTTGATATAAAAAGAGGGAAACTTTAGAAAACCACACTAGAAATCTCTTTAGTATCTGGTATTGAGTAGAAATAACGAATCATTGTGGATAATATAGTTTGTTTTGGGCGCTTACAATGACTGTGTTGGACTGTTGAATTGGGCCGTTTCACAGATCCCCATGATCGGTTAGTAATTAAGCTCCCAAACCAATACCAGAGCCTTCGAAATTTCCTTGTATAGTGTCTGGTGTTTATATTTAAGTTCACAAATTTAATGAAACTATACTAGAAAAGTCTTGTGTATTTAGTGTGGCATCGAAGACCTCCCCATTTTGGATTGTATGGGATTCTATAGTTTGGTTCCTCAGGTGTTGAATAATGGCGGTGTTGACGAGGATATGCCCCATGGTGGTACGTGATGCTGGTGGTGGTGGTGGTGGTGGTGGTGGTGAAGATGCCAGGAGGGTATTAGGCTATATACTGGTGTTGGAGGTGGTGGTGGTGGTGGTGATGATGGTGGAGGTGCAATCCGGTTTTGGTTACATATTAGGTAATGGTGGTTCCTCCCTGCCCATTCATTCTCTCTCTCTCTCTCTCTCTCTCTCTCTCTCTCTCTCTCTCTCTCTCTCTCTCTCTCTCTCTCTCTCTCTCTCTCTCTCTCTCTCTCTCTCTCTCTCTCTCTCTCTCTCTCTCTCATTCCTTCTTCTGTTGGGTGGTTATAGCATCTCTCTCTCTCTCTCTCTCTCTCTCTCTCTCTCTCTCTCTCTCTCTCTCTCTCTCTCTCTCTCTCTCTCTCTCCATTTTCATTATTTTCTATTTTTTTGTTTTTTTTCTTTTTCCATTATTTTCCATTTTTTTTCTTCCCTTAATTTCCTTCCCCTTTCTCTTATTTTCCCTTCCTTTCCCTTCCATTCCTTTCCCTTTTAATTCTTCCCTTCTCCTCCTCTTCCTTTTCCTCTCCTCCCCTCCCCTCCTCTTCCCTTCCTTCAATTAATATTTTCCTCCCCTCTCCATTCCTTCCTTTCCCTCCCTTCTCTCTCCTCTTCCTTCTCTCTTCTCTCTTCTCTCCTCCTTCCCTTCCTTACCCTTCGATCTCTTCCCTCCTCTTCCTCCTCCCCTTCCTTCGTTTCTCTTCCCCTCTCCTTCCTTTCTTCCTCTCTCTCTCTCTCTCTCTCTCTCTCTCTCTCTCTCTCTCTCTCTCTCTCTCTCTCTCTCTCTCTCTCTCTCTCTCTCTCTCTCTCTCTCTCTCTCTCTCTCTCTCTCTCTCTCTCTCTCTCTCTCTCTCTCTCTCTCTCTCTCTCTCTCTCTCTCTTTGTAAAACCTCTCTTCTTTCTCCCTTCCCATCGGCCTGTTAGCTCAGTTGGTTAGAGCGCCGTGCTAATAACGCGGATGTCGAGGGTTCGATCCCCTTACGGGCCAAGGACATGTGGTCACTTTTTATTTTTTACTTATTTATTTATTTATTTTGTGTGTGTGTGTGTGTGTGTGTTTGTTTGTTGGTTGTTTGTGTTTTTTTTGTGGTGTGTTTTTCTCTCTCTCTCTTATTCCTCTTCCTCCTCTTAACTTATACCTCTCGATCCTTCCCTTATCTTTTTTTTCTTTAATTTTCTTCCCTTCCCTTCTCTTCCCTTCCCTTCCCTTTCTTCTCCCTTCCGTTCCCTCTCCTTCATTTATCTTCCCTCCTTCTCTCTCCTACTTTCTCTTCTCTTCCTCCCCTCTCCTTCCCTTCTCCCTTCATTTCTCCCCCCTTCCCTTTCCTTCCTTTCCCTTCCCTTCCTTTCTCTTCTCTCACCCCTTCCCCTTATTCCCCCATTCTACTAGCTTAAGCTCCCCCTTTTAACCCTTGAAGCAGTGGCCTTTGATCATTGCTCTCCCTTTATACTCTCTTAATTAATATTCCCTTCCCTTCCCTTTCTTCTCCCTTCCCTTCCTTAAATTACCTCCTTATCCTTCGATCATATTTCTCTCCCCTTCCCAAGCTTTACGTACCAATTCCCTTCCTTTTTAATTCCTTCCCTTCCTCTTCCCTATCTCTCTAACCCTTCCCTTACCCTCCTTTTCCCTTCCTTTCCCTTCCCTTCCCAATTCCCTTCCTGTCCTTCGAGATCCCTCTCCTACTTTCCCTTCCCTTCCCTTACCTTTCCTCTCCTTCCCTCCTCTCATCATTTCTCTCCATTTCCTCTCTCTCTCTCTCTCTCTCTCTCTCTCTCTCTCTCTCTCTCTCTCTCTCTCTCTCTCTCTCTCTCTCTCCCCCTTCCCTTCCTTTCTCCTTATTCTGCCATTCTAGTTAAGCCTCCCCTTTTGACCCTTATCCCCTCGCTCTTCCCAGCAGCAGTGATGGCCGAGTGGTTAAGGCGTCTGACTAGAAATCAGATGGGATCTTCCCGCGTAGGTTCGAATCCTACTCACTGCGGCACATTGGTGGGACTCTTTTTTTTATTTAGTAATTGGGATGGATGGCTAGTATTATGTTTATAGATAGTAATGTATTGATAGAGAGGTAATGTTTCTGTTATTCTTCTTTCTGTTTATTTATATTTGTGTTATCTTAGCTTTAGAGAGAGAGAGAGAGAGAGAGAGAGAAATTTATTTAATCAGATGACAGAATTCATTTACCTTTCCTTCCTTCCTTTCCCTTCCTTTCCTTTATCTTCACTTCCCTTTCCCTCCCTTCCCTTCCTCATCCCTTCCCCTTTCCTTCCTTCCCTTCCCTACGGTACCCTTCTTTCCCTTTATCTTCACTTTCCTTCCCTTACCATCCCCTCCCTTTCCTTCCTTCCCTCCCTTCCCTTCCTCATCCCTTCCCCTTTCCTTCCTTCCCTTCCCTACGGTACCCTTCTTTACCTTTATCTTCACTTTCCTTCCCTTACCATCCCCTCCCTTTCCTTCCTTCCCTCCCTTCCCTTCCTCATCCCTTCCCCTTTCCTTCCTTCCCTCCCTTCCCTTCCTCATCCCTTCCCCTTTCCTTCCTTCCCTTCCCTACGGTACCCTTAAATTCTTTCCCTTTATCTTCGCTTCCCTTTCCTTTCCATCCTTTCCCTTTCCTTCCTCCCTTCCCTTCCCTTCCCTTACCTTTATCTTCCCTTCCCTTTCCTAACCATCCCTTCCCTTTCCTCCCTTCCCGTCCTCATCCCTTCCCCTACCTTCATTTCCTTCCCTTCCCTTCCCTTCCCTTCCTTACCTTTATCTTCACTTTCCTTTCCTTACCATCTCCTCGACCCTTTAATTCCTCCCTTTCCTTCCTCATCCTTTCCCCTTCCTTCATTCCCTTCCCTTCCCTTCCTTACCTTTATCTGCACTTCCCTTTCCTTACCATCCCTTCCCTTTCCTTCCTTCCCTCCCTTAATTCCCTTCCCTTCCTTACCTTTATCTTCCCTTCCCTTTCCTAACCATCCTTCCCTTTCCTCCCTTCCCGTCCTCATCCCTTCCCCTTCCTTCATTTCCTTCCCTTCCCTTCCCTTCCCTTCCCTTCCCTTCCTTACCTTTATCTGCACTTCCCTTTCCTTACCATCCCTGCCCTTTCCTTCGTTCCCTTCCTTCCCTCCCTTCCCTTCCTTTCCATTCCTCTTTCCCTTCCCTTATATTCCCTCCCCATACAAACACGCACAAACAAACACACACTCCTGTTCCTTCCATCTCCCGTGTGGTCTAGTGGCTAGGATACGCGGCTCTCACCCGCGAGGCCCGGGTTCGATTCCCGGCACGGGAAGTTGTTTTAGATTTTATTTTATTATTTATTCTATGTTTTGTGTTTGATGTGTGTATAAGGTAGGTTAATTTCTAGTATAGGGAGGTTTTTATTATTTGCTATATATTGTGTGCAGAGAGAGAGAGAGAGACTTATAGCTACATTTATACATACATACAGACAGACAGACAGACAGACCTACACACACACACACACACACACACACACACACACACACGGCCCGGTAGCTCAGTGGATAGAGCGTCTGCCCCACAACCCCAGCTGGGTGAAGATAATTTGGGTTTATCTTCTTTCACGTGTAGCCCCTGTTCACCTAGCAGCGAGTAGGTACGCGACGTCAGGCAAGGAGTTGTGACCTCGTTGTTGCAGTGCGTTGTGTTTGAGTGGGACCCGCAGCAGACCAAGAGGTGAATTACACACACACACACACACACACACACACACAGAGAGAGAGAGAGGCGGACAAAATTGCCGCCCCTTCCTCTCTCTTCAGGTTTTCGTAGTGTAGTGGTTATCACGTGCGCCTCACACGCGCAAGGTCCCCGGTTCGATCCCGGGCGAAAACATAGTATTTTTTTTTACTTTTCTTTTTTCTCGGTTTTCCTTCCCATTCCTTCTCTTCTTCCCTTCCTTTATTTCCCCTTCCTATACCTTTTTCCTTTTTATAGTGTTTTGAAGAGAGGGAGAGAAGAGAGGAGGGAAGGGAAGGGAGAAATACAGGGGAGGGAGAGAAGGGAGGGAGGGAAAGAAGGAAGGGAAGATAAGGAAGAAAAAGGAGAAAAGGAAGAGAAGGGAGGAATAAAAATGAGAGAGGGAAAGAAGGAAAGGAAAGAAAGAAGAGAAAGGAGAGGAGGGAGAGAAGGGAAAACAGGGAGGAAAAGAAGGAAGGGAGAAAAAGAGGGAATAAAAAGAATTAGAAGCATCACCTAATAAAGAGGAAGGGGAAGAGGAGGAGGAGGAGGAGGAGGAGGAATATAAGGAGGAAGATTAGAAGATTAGAAAGGGAAACAGTGGAAGAGATACACGATTAAGGAGAAGAGGAGGAGGAGGAGGAGGAATGTAAGGAGGAAGATTAGAAGATTAGAAAGGGAAACAGTGGAAGAGATACACGATTAAGGAGAAGAGGAGGAGGAGGAGGAGGAATATAAGGAGGAAGATTAGAAGATTAGAAAAGGAAACAGGGGAAGAGATACACGATTAAGGAGACGAGGAGGAGGAGGAGGAGGAATATAAGGAGGAAGATGAGAAGATTAGAAAAGGAAACAGTGGAAGAGATACACGATTAAGGAGAAGAGGAGGAGGAGGAGGAGGAGGAATATAAGGAGGAAGATTAGAAGATTAGAAAGGGAAACAGTGGAAGAGATACACGATTAAGGAGAAGAGGAGGAGGAGGAGGAGGAGGAGGAGGAATATAAGGAGGAAGATTAGAAGATTAGAAAGGGAAACAGTGGAAGAGATACACGATTAAGGAGAAGAGGAGGAGGAGGAGGAGGAATGTAAGGAGGAAGATTAGAAGATTAGAAAGAGAAACAGTGGAAGAGATACACGATTAAGGAGGAAAGGAGGAGGAGGAGGAGGAGGAGGAATGTAAGGAGGAAGATTAGAAGATTAGAAAGGGAAACAGTGGAAGAGATACACGATTAAGGAGGAAAGGAGGAGGAGGAGGAGGAATGTAAGGAGGAAGATTAGAAGATTAGAAAGAGAAACAGTGGAAGAGATACACGATTAAGGAGGAAAGGAGGAGGAGGAGGAGGAATGTAAGGAGGAAGATTAGAAGATTAGAAAGGGAAACAGTGGAAGAGATACACGATTAAGGAGGAAAGGAGGAGGAGGAGGAGGATGAATGTAATGAGGAAGATTAGCAGATTATAAAT
>NC_066537.1:5133255-5143255 GCF_024679095.1 Eriocheir sinensis
GAAAGGGAGAAGGAGAAAATTAAGAAAGGGTTGACAGAAGAGGAAAAGGAGAAGAATTAGGAGAAGAAAGGGAGAAGGAGAGAATTAAGAAAGGGTTGACAGAAGAGGAAAAAGAGAAGAATTAAGAGAAGAAAGAGGAAACGGAGATGATGGAAAGGAAAAAAGAGGAGGAGGAGAAGATATGGAGGAAGGAAAAGATAGATAGATAGATAGATAGATGATGGCTATTTTTTTCAAGAGCCTCCAGCGACCCTCAGGAACACTATCCCGACCCTCATTTCTGTAGTGACCCAACGTTGCCAGATTGTCATACTCAGCCTCCTACGTTTCCCAATTTCCAACCCAAAAATGCCTCCTCGACCCCAATAACTGACTTCATGTATAGTTATCGTTAAAATGGTTAATTATTGGTGTTTTTGGGGAATAGTTATGAGTCAGAAACTGGTTAATACGAGGCTCTGAGTACGATAGTCTGGCAGCGTTGGACTAGACCATGGGCTTGGGAACCACTCGTAGACAGACAGACAGACATCACCACCACCACCACCACCATTAGCACCTTGCAATCCTTGGTGGTGGTAGTGGTGGTGGTGGTGATGGTGATGATAACAGTAAATCGTGTCAGACTAACCTTCCATTGTACTCGACTTGTCCTCCTCCTCCTTATCCTCCTCCTCCTCCTCTTCTTCCTCCCTTCCACTTTTCTCCTTGTAATATTTTTTTTATTTTTTTTTTATTCTCCACTTCTGTGTGTGTGTGTGTGTGTGTGTGTGTGTGTGTGTGTGTGTGTGTGTGTGTCTCTCTCTCTCTCTCTCTCTCTCTCTCATAAATACAAACCTCACGATGGCGGATCTTGGAGACATGACCCGAGAGAGAGAGAGAGAGAGAGAGAGAGAGAGAGAGAGAGAGAGAGAGAGGGGCGGCGGGGGGCGGCCGTATTTATAAAGCGGTAATAAGCACTCAAAAACTGTTATAAGTAGACAAAATAGCGATTCTTGTCATAAATCGCGATCTCTGTCATAAAACGAGTCATAACGCTTAAGGGGCTATTACACTGGGCAAATTTTTCGTGGATCTTCAGTCAAACCATGATTTCCGCTGGGGTGGGTCTCATTTGTTTCTTGTTATTGCTGCTGCTGATGATGGTGAGTAATACCGTCGTCCTTCAGTGAAATCTACCGTAGCTTTGGAAGATCGTGGACACGTCAGAAAACCACGGAAATATGAGAACCACGCCAGAGGAAATGGTGGTTTGACTGAAGATCCACGGAAAGTTTGCCCGGTGTAATAGCCGCTTTACGAGACCTCCAACCCATTCGTAGCGCCCCGTTGCGAGTGAGTCATAAATCCACTCATAAGTACGCAAACAAACCCCTCGACGGCCAGCTCGCAGATATTTCCCTCGACAAGGCGCCCTCAGAGACTGCACTGATGAGGAGGTGCTTTCTGGGAACTTACTAACGAGGAACAGAATAAAAGCAGACATCCTATGAGGAGAAATACGTCCTAGAGACAGTACCAGAGTTGCCGCCGTCGACTGCTTCAACAGGTAAGGCCAGTGAATGGCATATTGTATTTTACTTTGCTAGAAGTATAGAGGAACTTACATGAATAATTAACATAATTCCTGCCTGATTCATTGTTAAATGCTATGGTGTAAATCATATTTTTGAGCCCAAGCCAAACAATTCCCTCAAAATAAATCCCTCCGATGGTAGTTATACGAATCTCTCACCACTGTCAAAGTAATCAAATCCCTCAACCATGATTATGGCCAAAGTCATTGTAACACAACTCAAAATACGATATATAAGCCAAGGCTGCCATGGGCATGCTGAAGGCTATTGGAATTTATCTAGAATTGCACCCAACTCACTGCATTGGCTGACACTTTTCTTTTTGGTGGATTTTAACAAGTTATCCTTCACTTTGATAAGTATGTCAGGTATTACTTGCTTCTTAGGTTTAATGGCAAAATAAGCAGCAATAGGTTACTATTATACTGGCAATAGGTTACTATAGTGGCAGCGTTAGGTTACTATCCTTGACAGTTCAGCAAATAAATAAATCTTTTGTAGCTATTTACTGAGCAGTTTAGCAAGAAAGTAAATAATTTCATTTAATTTCTAGGGGCTCCGCAGAGGGCCACTCTCGGGTGGCATGATATGTGGGGTTGTGCGGTCATTTCAAGGGGCCAGCCCAGTATTCTCTTAGATAAGATATACCACTACGGTGTTCGGGAATGTGTTCATGACTGGTTTAGATCATACCTAAATAACAGAAAACAGCACACTTTTTCAACAATACTTTATCCACAAGTAAACCTGTACACTTAGGAGTACCTCAAGGAAGCATCCTGGGTCCTGTCCTATTCCTCATTTACATCAGTGACCTCTCTAACGTTTCTGACACACTCCACACTAGACTATTCGCAGATGATTCCACATTCTATATGATGGGAGAAAATCCAACAGAACTAATTAATAAGGCCAATACAGAACTACTAAAATTTTCAAACTGGTGCTTAGCCAACAAGCTTATTAAATACCACTTAAACTCACTACATGCTATTCTCAAAATCTATTACCAACTACCAACCTCTACCCAACCTAACTACTAAATGATAATATCTTACAGGTAGATGAAATGAAATTCCTTGGTGTAACCATAGACAAAAACTTAACTTTTAAACACCACATCTCCAATCTCTGCTTAAAGCTATCTAGAATCATTCCCCTCCCTCTCAAGGTAAAACATTTTGCTCCAAGTAGAATTCTTAAATGTCTGTACTGTGCCCACATATACTCTCATCTTACCTATTGTAATCCTATCTGGTCTCAAACCTACCTTTGTCATCTGTCTCAAATTAATGTACTTCACAAGAAAGTTATCAGAATAATAACCAACAGTGATTTCAATGAACATACTCAACCTTTATTCAAAAAACTAAATATCTTGAACCTTACTGATTTATCAAAACTTATTGTTGCATCATTCATGTACAAAACAATAAATTCAAATAACCACAACACACTACCCATTCACAATTACCAAACTCGACACCAACATTCACTCTACATACCCAGACCCAAGTTAACACTATTCAAACACTGTCATGGACCTAAGCTTTGGAATGAAGTACGGTGTGATATTAAACAGTCAAAGAGTCTATCTTGCTTCAAACAAAAATTTAAGAATCATATGTTAAACTTCTGTTAGTTATATTCTAACTCAGTTAATAATGTACCTATATCTACTAGTCTTATCATAGTACACAAATTATAGAGGTTGTGAAAATAGTAAAATGAAGAATATTAATATTATTATCATTTGTTTTAACTTATTATTGTCATTCTGTAGTATTATTAATATATACTTTATGCTTTTTTATACCTTCAACTATTCTATTTGATATGTTTTATATGTTTTTTTTAGTACTCATAGTATTTAGTGTTTATATATGATTATACTTCAGTTTGAGTGTGTTTTTATTCACACACTCATACATAACTATGATCTCATGTAGTCATTATTATTATAGCTACTAATTGTATGTTTCCTACTATATATACCATTTATCTCTAATCATTCTACACTGGTCAAATGCTTTCTTTCTCTTCCATAGGATTAAGTGTTTCTCATAGGTTTTATATTCTTAACTTCTTAATTTCTTTTAATTTAGTTACTCAGATACTATTAAAAAACATATTTTACTTGCCCATAAAGCTGATGCTTGCAAAAGGCTGTTTGTCTTATGTTTTTACAGGATTCAATAACAATTGTATTGGACAAACATAATAAAGTGTTTAAGAGAGAGAGAGAGAGAGAGAGAGAGAGAGAGAGAGAGAGAGAGAGAGAGAGAAGAAGAAGAAACAGTAAGAGGTAGAATTAAGACCAAGAGGAAGAGGAGGAGGAGGAGGAGGAGGAGGAGGAGGAGGAAGAAGAAGCGGCCTTGAGGTCTTGAAGAAAATATTACTGATTCCTTGTGTGTGTGTGTGTGTGTGTGTGTGTGTGTGTGTGTGTGTGTGTGTGTGTGTGTGTGTGTGTGTGTGTGTGTGTCCGCGCGCATGCCGTCTTGTACGTCGCAATGAATAATGGATGAGTGTGTGTGTGTGTGTGTGTTAAGGGCGTGGCTGTTTTTATTTGATTAATTATTTCTCGTCTCGTTTTGAAATGCTTGCCTTGGTATTCAGTGTGTTCGTATGTGTGTTTTTTTCTTCTTCAGACTGGCGAAGGAAGGAAGAGGGAAGAAAGGAGACAAGATATAAATGGAGAAGGAAGGGAATGAAGGAAGAAAGAAAGAAAAGAAGAAGATGAAGGAAAGAAGAGAGGAAGAAGGAAAAAAGAAAAGAAGGAAGAGAGGATAATAAGGAGGAGGAGGAAGAAGAAGAAGAAAGACGAGGAGAAGGAGAAAAGGAAAGGAGAAATAAGTAAACGAAGGAAGGAAGGAAGAAAGGAAGAGAAGAAGGAGAAACAAAGGAAAGAAGATTGAAGAAAAGAAGTAGAAAAGGAAGAAAAAAAAGAAAGGAAGGAAAAGAGAAAGAAAGAAACGGAGGAAAAAAAATATTGAAAAAGAGAAAGAAACAAGGAAGGAAGAAATGAAATAACCACCACCACCACCACCACCACCATCATCTCTCACGTCTCCTCCGGCAGCCTTGAGGTAACTGGTCACACACACACACACACACACACACACACATACACACACACACACACACACACACCTGGTCAAAGTAAAGTCATTAGTTAGCATAGGAGGTAAAGTTTCGGGGGAGAGTAGGAGGGAGGAGGTGAGAGAATGACACGGATGGAAGATGAGAAGGAGGTGGAGGAAAGGAAGGAAGGAAGGAAGAGGAGGAGGAGGAGGAGGAAGATGAAGAAGGAAGAAGATTGAAAGGAGGAAGGAAGGAAGGAAGGGGTGGAGGAAAGAAAGAAAGAAATGGAGGAAAAAGAAGGAAGGAGAGAGAGAGAGAGAGAGAGAGAGAGAGAGCAACTAAAGTCTACAAATCAAGACTGACACACTCTTTAATGAGAAACACAACTCAACGACAACCGCCACCTGTGTGAGAGAGAGAGAGAGAGAGAGAGAGAGAGAGAGAGAGAGAGAGAGAGAGAGAGAATTATATGTACAGGTCGTGATATATAGGATGTTCGCCACCACCACCTCACCACTAAACATCACTTCCCTTATATAATTAGATCAAACATTTTTGTGATCCCTTTTAACAGGAACCCTTTCGCATCCCGTCCCTGTCCCTCCTTCGGCCCTCAACACCGCCTCATTAAGATCAAGGAATAGATTATGGGACTGGTGGTGGTGGTGTCAGTGACTTGGAAAGGACACCAGTTAATGACCTTTGTATTGGGTAAGGTCTGTATCAGGTGGTGGTGTGGATAATAATGATAATAATAATGTACTTAATAATAATGTACTTTTTTATCCTTTTATCCCTATCTTCCTCCTCCTCCTCTTATTTCTTATTCTTGCTTGTAACTCCATAATCCTTCCTCCTCTGCTCCGTCTTTCCTTTTCTTATTGTTTTCTGTCTTAAACAATGAAATCAGAAGTGTATGTGTGTGTCTTTATTGTAATGTGCAAGTGTTGTTCTCTTTCTTCAGGTATAGAGAGGAGTGAAGATGCCGCTGCCCAACATCCTCCCTCAACACTAGTCAGTCAGAGAGGATGTACTGACTTGACACGCTCGCCAGTTCATCATCCCTGACGGGTGTTCATGGAGGAGGATGGGTGTGTTGGGAGCCGCTTCTTCGCTCCTATTCGTTGTAATATACCGACTTTGTTTCTCTCGTTTCAGGTGAAGAGATGAGTGTAGGCGGCTGCCCAAGAAATGCAGCCTCCCTGAACACCGCCAGTCAAGGAGGCTGGACTTGTTACGTGAAGGACCTAAGAGGTCCGTCCCGCCACCGTGTGGGGAAACTAGTAGTAGGTGGTTGTCCTGGGCAGCCCCTCTCCATCTACTGCTATCTTTCCCGAACAGTGACGGGACTGGCCTCCTCCCCATCAGTTCAGCCTCCCTGACTGGTCGTGGAAGATAACAGCCCCTCCATCTGCTACTATTAGGAGTAGACTACAGTGGTCTCTTGGCTTTCATTTCAACTGTGCAAGTCGTCACTGCAAGCGTCCGGGCAGCGTTGTCTCGTACATTTTTGGTAGTTCTTTCCTCTAGTATTGCGTAGCATCTACGTCGCTGTTCCCCGTACCCACTAGAAAACATTTTCAATTGTAAAAAAAAATCAAATGACTAAATTTCATATCCGTGAGCATGGTAGTAACTAATCTATTGTTTCTGAATGAAGATTTATATATTTTTGTTGTAAATTTATTTTTCATATCCGTGAGCATGGTACTATATTTTCAGTTTCATCATAGCTCTTATAACCACTATGTATACACAGGGACAGTAATACATAAGGAATGCATTTCTTATTTTTTATTTTTAGTTTTATTATCGAATTTCATTGAGCATATGGTAGCAGCTGGCAGGAAAGTTTCATCTTTATAAACAGAAACAGTGTGACAAATCCTTTTTACCGACATTCATTTCATATCAATAAACATTTACCTAAACTTCCAAAATTAAGCCAAAACGGCAAGATTAAAGTTCCCAAAATCTCTTGAAATTTTATACTCACTACCTATTACTAACACCTTAGTCATCACACATTGCAACATCTAAAACTCAACCTGTCCGTAAAATCTAAAACTCAACCTGTCCGTAAAAAGTCAATCTCCATACTAAACAAACTACGAACGTAAAGGCTAGATCACCAGTCCCAAGACAGACTTCATAAAAATCTAGGCCCTCTGTACATTCCGATACCTCAAAGACCGACCGTAGATTAAGCCCCAGCCTCCACCGACACCAAAATAAAAAAAAAACTAAAAATCAGTAATCAACTTAGTTACGCATTTTTAGACTAAGCAGCTCAAGAACTAACGACACTGTCCATCCCTGAGTCTTACGAGGCAGCGTCTAATGTAATTGACATGGGTACTGAGCGACGAGGGAGTGAGTGACGAGGCTGGCGGACTGCACCGAGCCGGACTGGAACAAGCTGACTGCAACAAACTGTAAGAACGGAACAAGTTATAAAGTCAACGTGAATACCTTAGAAGGGACTACACAGCGCTTCGAATGAGATCTATGCACGACTCGAACGGAACCGAGTGAAAATGATTAACTGGTGAGCTCGATATAGCGGAAAATGTTAAAAAGTTTACGTGAACGCCTAAGAATGGACTACAGCACGGTTGGAATGAGATCTATGCATGACGAACGGATGGGAGGAAACTAACTCTGGTGGGCTTGGTATGAAATGAGGTAGTGTTGAACGAGACTACATATACTAAATCTATCTGAAAGCTGAAAGACATTAAACTAAGGGCGGAATACAATGTTAAAGTCCTATCACTAAGTTACCTAGATGGTTTCATAACTAATATGTGCCCAGTGTATATAGGAAAATAGTCAACAATCTAAACTTCATAACTAAGACAGGTTAAGACTAAATTAAGCTGCAAAGACCCAATTACCGATAGCGCGTAACTAAGTACAATGACCCGATTTCTGAACCAAAAGAATGAAATAAAACAATCTAACCTTCGTAACTAAAACGATCTAGATTAAAACCAAACTGCTAAATGGCAAACAAGATACACGGCGATTCATGAACTATTGACAAACCTTTCCAAGAATATAAACTTCTGAACTGCAACGTTTGACACTAATAAACAAAGGTCGGTATTATAAGACACCTTCGCTTCTCACATCAGCTATTTCTGAACTGCAACGTTTGACACTAATAAACAAAGGTCGGTATTATAAGACACCTTCGCTTCTCACATCAGCTATTTCTAAAGGTCAAAGAGTCAGTCGCGTCCTAACGAGTGTTTCTTTAAGTTCATGGTTCAGAAAAAGGGTCAACTACCACCAGGGCCATAAAACTATTCTTGGAAATGCTCACAACTCCTACGAAAGCCTTGTCAAATATCTGTTCTTGGGCGACGAAAGGTTTTATAATAAGACCCTATAAGAGCAACGTACAGTTATCTAGCCTCACTGAGCGACGGGATGGCTGTAGTGGAGGGCGGGCGGGGCAGCTGACTGACGGACGAACCTCGGCTGGCAGACCACGGGCAACACACCACGACTCGCACACCACCACGGCCTACACTATAAAGATGAAACAACCGCTCAGAGTGAAACTAGTACTAGCATTGTTAAGGAACAGAAGAAAAACTAAAGAGAAATAAAAGTCAATAGACACTGGAAGGAAGATACACCGATACACGTAACTTATGATCAATTTACAGCACGAGAAAGCACTTTAAGTTTTATGGTACAACAAGGAAAACTTCGAACAAAAAAGATTATCAGACATGGACATTGATTATTGGACATGAACGAGAACCAGATTATATGGCATGAAAAAAAGAATACAGTAACAACAAAAAAAAAAAAACAATCCATTCACATTACTTAAGAACACGAACAAGAAACTAGGTATTAATGAACGTAAATCACAGGTATCACGTACAACTTACCTGACGAAGACACCAACGTAGGAAATTCAAGACTCAAGTGTGACGGGCGGCCAGGGAGGGGTATAGAGCGTCCAAACAGATGTAGAGGGCGTCCAGGCAGAGGTATAGAGCAGGACAGGTGGACATATGTAGTTCCTTCCACGAGGTCTTCAGTAAGGTGAATGAGAGCTTAACCTGCCCACTTGTCCCCTCCTCACTTTCCCTCCTCTCTCCCCCTCCTTACCTCCACTCTCTCTCTCTCTCTCTCTCTCTCTCTCTCTCTCTCTCTCTCTCTCTCTCTCTCTCTCTCTCTCCTGTTTCCCTCCACCCCTCCATCCTTGGTTCCGTCCACTTACGTTTTTTGTGTAGTTAGGTGTTTCCTCCTCCCTCCTCGTTCCCTCCTTCCCTCATACGCTTGTTAGCTCCATACCTCTTCTCTCTCTCTCTCTCTCTCTCTCTCTCTCTCTCTCTCTCTCTGGTGTGGGCGTGGGCGTGGGCGTTGTGATGGTGGTGGTGGTGGTGGTAGTGGTGATGACGGCGATGATGGTGGTGATAGGATGGGAGGATGAAGACTACTACTACTGTTA
The DNA here is from genome assembly GCF_024679095.1 of Eriocheir sinensis. NCBI lineage: Eukaryota > Metazoa > Arthropoda > Malacostraca > Decapoda > Varunidae > Eriocheir > Eriocheir sinensis. Next base: position 5,142,388 of record NC_066537.1, read on the forward strand.
CTACTACTACTACTACTACTACTACTACTACTACTGTTACTACTACTACTACTATGGGAATCAAAATACAATACGATGTGTCAATGTTATTTATTTTATTTCGTCTTGTAATAAAAAAAAAATGAAGGCAACATCAATGAGTTTTTTTACACTATGTACACACACACACACACACACACACACACACACACACACGTATACACAGGCTTATGTTTGGCACTGTAACGAGGAGATTGAGTGAGTGAGTGAGTGAGTTGGTAATTATGATATGACTCTCTCTCTCTCTCTCTCTGTGGAATGCATAAGGGACACACACACACACACACACACACACACACACACACACACACAGACGCACGCACTATGGAAGCAGCATTTAGATTGTTTGAGTATTTTAAAACAAGTTCAATTAGGTCATTAGTGAAAGAAGTTACACACACATACACACACACACACACACACGTACACAGTTATATCGTTTACGTTCAACAAACCGAACCGAACGGACGAACGGACGTACGAACGAACAGTGGATTAACAAGATTATTCAAAAAGAACAATAATAATAATGATAATAATAATAATAATAATAATAATAATAATAATAATGATAAGCCTCTTACATTATTACAGCATCCAAATCTCTCTCTCTCTCTCTCTCTCTCTCTCTCTCTCTCTCACTGTCTTGAAATAATGGCCCTTGAGTTCACAACGAAAGAAGTTATCACCACCATCATCACCACCACCATCACCACCACCACCACCATCATCATCTCCAGCATCTTCATCTCCCTCCTTTCTTTCTCTCTTCTCAATTATATATCTCCTCTTCCTCCTCCCTTTTCTTCTTCTAATGTATCTTCCTCCT
>NC_066537.1:5158875-5176375 GCF_024679095.1 Eriocheir sinensis
GAGAAGTCAATTTCGGGAGGAGAGGTGTCGTGATTCTCTTGCCTTGGAGTTTGATCCTGTTACCTTAGAGCTCGATTCCCTTACCTTAAAGTTCAATTGCCTTCATATTTTTCCCTTAGAACTCATTTCCCTTTATTTCCTTACCTTAAAGTTTGATTCCCTTACCTTAGAGCTCGATTCCCTTACCTTAGAGCTCGATTCCCTTACCTTAAAGTTCAATTGCCTTCATATTTTTCCCTTAGATCTCATTTCCCTTCATTTCTTTACCTTAAAGTTTGATTCCCTTACCTTAGAGCTCGATTCCCTTACCTTAAAGTTCAATTGCCTTCATATTTTTCCCTTAGATCTCATTTCCCTTCATTTCCTTACCTTAAAGCTTGATTCCCTTACCTTAGAGCTTGATTCCCTTACCTTAAAGTTCAATTGCCTTCATATTTTTGCCTTAGAACTCATTTCCCTTCATTTCCTTACCTTAAAGCTTGATTCCCTTACCTTAGAGCTTGATTCCCCCACCTTAGAGTTCGATTCCTTTTATTCCTTTACCTTAGAGCTCGGTTCCCTTTCCTTAGAGTTCGATATCCTTCATTCCTTTACCATAGAGCTCGATATCTTTACCTTAGAGCTCCATTGCTTTACCTTAGAGTTCAAGTCCCTTACCTCTTCATTCCTCTAATCCCTTGTCTTCGTGTGATATATGAGTCTATAATTTCATTCCATTACATAAGGAGTTCGATTCCCTTCTCTTATTCCATTTTTATTTCCTTCTTTTTATAATGATTCGTTTGTCTTTAATTCCCTTTCCCGTATAATTCACGACCGATTCGCCTCCTATAGAGTCTAATTCCATTCATCTGTATAGTGGGTAGCTGCATGGGGGCGGCGAGTGAGTGTAGCGACGCGCCCCCGGATGTATGCTCCCCGTTATTTAGTTATAGTGCCATCCTCTTCCCTTTTTTTATTTCATTTTTATTTCCTTCTTTTTATAATGATTCCTTTGTCTTTAATTCCCTTTCCCGTATAATTCACTTTCGATTCCCTTCCTCTGGAGTTTAATTCCGTTCATCTGTAGTGGGTGAGTGTAGCGACGCGCTCCCGGATGTATGCTCCCCGTTAGTTAGTTAAAGTGCCATCCTCTTCCCCGTATCATGTTTTAGAATACCTCATGCAGAAAGCGTTGTCATAAGTTTTGATTCATTCTTCTTACTGTTAAAAAATACATATATAAAAGAACGCATAGATTATTAGTGTAACGGGAAGGAAGATCGCGTCAAGAAAGAGCAGTGAATAAACGAAGGAAGAGAGGTGGAATAACAATGATGATAATGATGATGCCACCTAATACTTATCTGGCTGTCATTCATTAATACGGTGAGCCACAGGTGTGCAAGACTAACGGGCAGGGCTTCACTAACGTGTCTGCTACGTTACACCTCTCCCCCTCCTCCTCCTCCTCCCCCTTCTCCTACTTTAGCAAACGGGAAGTAGTGAGATACTGCTTGCGGGAAGAGGAAGAGGAGGAGGAGGAGGAGGAGGGGCGATATGCTTTTGCGTGAGAAGAGAAGAGAGAACAGGAGGAGAAGGAGAGGGAGAGAAGGAAGGGGAGGAAGGAGGGAAGGGTAGGGGAGGAGGAGGGGGAAGAATGCTTTATGAATGGGAAGAGAGAGATAACAGATGATGAGAGGAGGGAGAAGGAGGAATATGAAAATGGGGTACTATATATCATCGCAGCATCAACACTCTCGCTAATCTCTGTCCCCTTCGTCAGGAGCGAGCTGCAGGACCAGCGGGACGCCCTGCGGCAGACGGACCGCGAGAAGAGTCAGCTCATCGACCAACTCACCGAGCAGAACCAGCGGCTCACCTCGCAGCTCAAGGAGGTGCGTGGGGGGGGGGGTTATACCACGTGGTCAGACCACGGGGAATCACACACACACACACACACACACACACAAGTCATTACCCTTAACTGGTTCGTTTGCTCACAGTCTAATTAGTTTTGCATATGCTAATGAGCTACTTAGACGCAACCTGTCATTACCAAGACATACGCATATACGTAAGTATGTGTACATACATGCATACATACATACAAACATATATACACTTGTACATGTTCAACCTGACGGCTGCAGTCATTGAGCAAACCATTTATTATTAATTATTATTATTAAAACACGCGCTCTGCAACATAAAATAAAAAAGAAAGTATGAGATTCTTTTTCATTCATTCATATGTTGCTTGAAAGAGAGAGAGAGAGAGAGAGAGAGAGAGAGAGAGAGAGAGAGAGAGAGAGAGAGAGAGAGAGAGAGAGAGAGAGAGAGAGAGAGAGAGAGAGAGAGAGAGAGAGAGAGAGAGAGAGAGAGAGAGAGAGAGAGAGAGAGAGAGAGAGAGAGAGAGAGAGAGAGAGAGAGAGAGAGAGAGAGAGAGAGAGAATCTCTGAACCTCTTTGTATCGTCAGCTCGTTTGTAACTTTGACTCTTTGAATCAGCTTCACTCTGTGTGTGTGTGTGTGTGTGTGTGTGTGTGTGTGTGTGTTCTCTCAGTGTTTACGTCCATCTCCAGGTATACACACACGCACACACACACAGCTACCTTGTTTTTTTTTCTTTGTTTTTTGTTCTCTGTACTTCTAACCCTCCTCCTCCTCCTCTTCCTCCTCCTCCTCCTCGACATTGTAGCCCTTTCCCTCTCCTCCACCCTCCTCCTCGCCCTCCTAACCTCGCCCTCCACTTGCAGTCCTCCAAACACGAGCATCAGCTGGAGCAACAACTTCAGATGCTGCGGGACCAGTTCAACCTCAGGAAGTCCAACATGAGCGAGCAAGTGTCCACGCTGGAGGTGCTCAGCGAGGAGGTAACGTGCTGACAGGGAGGAGCTGTTGTGTTGTTAGTTTGGCTCTGTGATGAGGGAGAAATGCTTTGGCTGGTATTACAAGACATTTTCGTTTCCCACATCACATATTTCTAAAGGTCAAAGAGGGGGTCAGTCGGGTTCTAATGAGTGTTTCTTTAGGTTCATGGTACAGAAGAAGGGTTATACTACCACCGGGGTCATAAAACTACTCCTGGAAATGCCCACAACTCCTACGAAAACCTTGTCAAATATGTGTTTCTTCAGGTTCATGGTACAGAGGAAGGGTCAAACTACCACCGGGGTCATAAAACTACTCCTGGAAATGCCCCAAACTCCTACGAAAACCTTGTCAAATAGGTGTTCTTGGGAGATGAAATGTCTTATAATGCGACCCAAATTTTGATGTTTTTGTGTAGTTGACGTATAAAAGAATATAAAAAAATTAATTCCCCTCGCCTCACCCTTCTCAAAATCTCACCCTCTCCACCCTCGCCACTCTACACCCTTACCGTATCTCCCAGCATCAACCTTCTCAAACTCTCACCCTTTCAAAAATCGTACCCTTCCATACCTTCATACTACCTCACCCTTCCAAAATCTCCCTTTCCCAAGTTTCACCCTACCTCAAACCTCTCCGTTCCTAAGCCTCCCCCTTCCTAAACCTCCCTTTCCCCCCTTCCTTCTCCCCAACCTTCCAAACCTCACCCTTCCTCAAACCCTCGACCTCCTCCAATCTCCCTCACCCTAGCATCACCCTACCCATAATCTCCCTCTCCCTATCCGCATACTACCCCCTCCCTTTTCTCTCCCTCTCTCATCTCAGCCTCTTCCTCCTCCCCTTTCCCACAGCCTCCACTCCTCTCCCTCCTCCTCCTCCGACTCCCATCTCATCCCTCACTCACTCCTCAGATCAACCTGCTGACGGAGAAGAAAATGGACCTAGAGCGGCGGATTGACAGTCTGCTGAACGAGCGGGAAGGACTCAGCACCCATCTGGACGAGTCGTCGGACCGGATCATGATGCTGGAGAAGCAGTCGAGAGAGCAGGAGGCCATGGTGGGTGGTAGTAGTAGAAATAGTAGTAGTAGTAGTAGTAGTAGAAGTAGTAATAGTAGTTTGTCTGTGATAGTTAGGCCTCCCCTTATTAAATAGCCTACTCTACGGCTCTCATGGATGTATAAAACCTTTCAAACTATATATATAAGTCGTGGAAGTGACTCAGCAGCGAAACTTTTAGGAATGAAAAGGAGAGAAAAAGTTGTCACGTTCGAGCCGGCGAGTAAGTCAAACGTGGCAGCCCAGGACCGTAGAGTTTGCCGCGTCGCCGTCCTGGACTACGCCGTGCCTATAACTCCATTTTTATGTGTAGTTATTGAAAGTTTGGTGGAAATAAGGCGGAAATCTTGCTTGGAAAAACTCATAATCAGTCTTGTTGGTGTTAAATGTGGCAGGAGATTCACCGAGACTTATATGTTGCTTGGGAAATGAAGAGAACATAGGAACATAAGAACATAGAGAGACTGCAAGAGGCCGAATGGTGGAGAGGGAGAGAAGGAATAGGAGGGAGGGAGGAAAGGGAAAAGGAGGAGGGAAAGTTTGATGGAAATAAGGCAGATATCTCACTAGAAAAATAGTTGGAAATAATAAAATAGTTGGAAATAAGGTGGAAATCTTGCTTGGAAAAACTCATAATTAGTCTTGTTGGTGTTAAATGTGGCAGGAGATTCACTGAGACCTTATATGCTGCTTGGGAAATGAAGAGAGGAGAGGGAGAGAAGGAATGGGAGGGAGGTAGGAAAGGGCAGAGGAGAGGGTGGTATACTTATGTGTGGGAAGTTTGGTGGAAAAAAGGCAGAAATCTCGCTAGAAAAATAGTTAGTCAGTCTGTCGGAGGTTAATGAGAGGGAGAGAAGGAATAGGAGGGAGGTAGGACAGGGCAGAGGAGAGGGTAGTATACTTATGTGTGGGAAGTTTAATGGAAATAAATCAGAAATCTCACTAGAAAAATAGATAGTCAGTCTGTCAGAGGTTAAAATGGCAAGAGATTCACTGAGACTTTATATGCTGCTTGGGAAATGAAGAGAGGAGAGGGAGAGAAGGAATGGGAGGGAGGTAGGAAAGGGCAGAGGAGAGGGAGGTATACTTATGTGTGGGAAGTTTGGTGGAAAAAAGGCAGAAATCTCGCTAGAAAAATAGTTAGTCAGTCTGTCGGAGGTTAATGAGAGGGAGAGAAGGAATAGGAGGGAGGTAGGAAAGGGCAGAGGAGAGGGTGGTATACTTATGTGTGGGAAGTTTGGTGGAAAAAAGGCAGAAATCTCGCTAGAAAAATAGTTAGTCAGTCTGTTAGAGGTTAAAATGGCAAGAGATTCACTGAGACTTTATATGTTGCTTGGGAAATGAAGAGAGGAGAGGGAGAGAAGGAATGGGAGGGAGGTAGGAAAGGGCAGAGGAGAGGGTAGTATACTTATATGTGGGAGGTTTGATGGAAAAAAGGCAGAAATCTCGCTAGAAAAATAGTTAGTCAGTCTGTTGGAGGTTTAATATGGCAGGAGATTCACTGAGACTATATTGGTGAAGGATATGCTAATGTTTTCTATACATAACACGGTGTAAACCTTAACTAGAGAGACATAGGAGAGAAATGAGTGGGAATTGTACTTAGAAGAGTCTTATGTCCCACAGGAGGTTGAAATAGGCTTGTTTAATTATTGTTTTCTTTTTGTGTGCCCTTGAGCTGTCTCCTTTGTTGTAAAAAAAAATTATAATGATGATGATGATAATGATGCTCTAAAGGAAATATTGAAGTCAGAAAGGGCGAGTTTATAGTAAAGGCATCCAAAACTTGAAATCTAGCAAACAAGAAAAATGAGAAGAAATCACCCCTCACACAAACCATTTCATAATATATATCAAAGCATTTGTGATCAGATTATGTATCATCTATTTTGGGGGGGTTATATCATGGCACAAATTTGGCCTGTCGCTGCTACACGGTAAAGCCACAAATTTGGCCTGTCGCTGCTACACGGTAAAGCCACAAATTTGGCTCGTCGCTGCTACACGGTAAAGCCACAAATTTGGCCCGTCGCTGCTACACGGTAAAGCCACAAATTTGGCCCGTCGCTGCTACACGGTAAAGCCACAAATTTGGCCTGTCGCTGCTACACGGTAAAGCCACAAATTTGGCCCGTCGCTGCTACCGGGTAAAACAGAGAAACAAATATTAGACAAATCACTGGGGAATTATAAAAAGCTATACGAGTTAACAAAAGCAATAGCAACATCACCATTTAAGAACTAGCAATAAGAACCAGTAAATACATGACCCCTGACCTTCTCTCTCCCCCAACAGCTGCGTAACAGTCAGCGCGACCTGGACGACCTGCGCCACACCAACCTCTCCCTGACGGACCGCCTGGAGGCCCTCAGTCGGAACTCCTCCTCCCCCTCCATGGGCCACACTTCACTCATGAACGAGATAGACATGAGTGACCACGAAGGTGAGATTTAGAGGAGGTGAGAGGAGGGAGAGAGACAGAGGTGCTAGGTCAGGTTAGGTTAGATTGGAGAGGTTTTAAATAGAGGTGATGGAGACAGAGATTAGGATAGGTTAGGTTAGCTTGTATTAGGAAGAGATGGAGGAGAAATGAATGAGGTTTAGAGAGATGGAAAGAGATTAGGTTAGATTAGGATAGAAAGAAATGAAGAAGAAATGAGGAAGGTGAGCTGAGGGAGAGAGAGAAAAAGAAGTTGGGTTAAGTTAGGTCACGTAAGGAAGAGATGAAGAAAAAATGAAGAAATGGGGTTAGAAAAAGAGACAGAGATGTTAAGTTAGGTTAGGTTAGGAAGAAAGGAAGAAAAAATAAGTGAGTGTGTGTGTGTGTGTGTGTGTGTGTGTATATATATGTACGTGTGTGTCTACGCTATGTGGTGGTGTTTGTATGTAGTGCGTATGTGTGGATGTGGTGGTCATGTTGGTGTTATGTCTAGATCTATGTGGTGATGTATGTGGTGGCCTGTCCATGTAGGTAGTGTTATGTGTGGTGATGTTGTGTTTGCTATATGTGGTGTTGATGTGGAATCTTGTATGTGGTGATGAAGGAAATGGTGTCATGTGTTGTTGTAAGGCAGTAGGGTTGGTAAATTGATGTGATATGATTATTATTATTATTATTATTATTATTATTATTATTATTATTATTATTATTATTATTATTATTATTATCATCATCATCATCATCATGGAGTGTTTGTTGGTGTAGTTTTATTTGTTATTGTTATCTGTAAGTTATTTTCCTCCTCCTCCTCCTTTTCCTCCTCCTCCTCCTCCTCTCTGCCTCACCCCCCCACCCCCCCATTGCAGCCTCCCGCCCCCACTCCCACCCCAGCCTCCCGGAAGACCTCTTGGAACTGGACGAGATTGAGTGTGATGACCCGGTCCTGTACCCGACCTCGGACGCTGAAACTCTCAAAACGGTGAGGCACACACACACACACGTACACACATATAAACGCACACGCTGGCTTACATATACACGCGTACATGGATATACGCTCATACTACACACATACACACACACACACACATGCATGGATTGGTGCACATATATATAGGGAGATAGAAAGATAGATTAAAGTAGACATGAGGTTAGGTAGATAAACACACACACACACACACACACACACACACAAACTGACACAGGGAAAAAAAATATAGAAAAAAAAAATTACAAGCTTAGCATTTTTTATATATATATTTTTTAAGCATGCATGTGTTGTTGTTTGTTTGTGTGTTTGTGTGTTTGCTTGCTTGCTTGTTTTGTATTCACTGGGTTTTTTTTTTGTTATGTTTTAGTCTAGTCTATGTTGCTTTAGTGGTGGCTTTGTGTGTGTGTGTGTGTGTGTGTGTGTGTGTGTGTGTGTGTCTAATTTTTGTCCGTTTTTGTTTCTTCCCTCAAGGGCCGCACCTCAGTAAGTGACCACCACCACCACCACCACCACTGCCAACACCACCACCACCACCACCACCAGCTGTAGTAGTGGTGGCTGTAGTAGTAGATGCACACACTAGCACTCCATAGACTTTACTAGTTGCTATAGTGCTTATTAGAGAGCTTATTATATGTATCCAGCACTTCATGAGATTATGGTTGGTATTGTCAGATGCTTGGGCGCAGAAATGTTTAAAAATATGGGAAAAAAGGAGGTTCATCGAGTTCTAATGAGTGTTCCTTTAGGTTCACGGTACAGAACCCTTGGAAATGCCCTAAACTCCCACAAAAGACTAGTAAATTACGTGTTCTTGGGCGCAGAAATGTTTGGAAATATGGGAAAAAAGGAGGTTCATCGAGTTCTAATGAGCGTTCTTTTAGGTTCACGGTACAGAAGAAGGCTCAGACTACCACCAGGGTCATAAAAGTACCCTTGGAAATGCCCTAAACTCCCACAAAAGACCAGTAAATTACGTGTTCTTGTGCGCAGAAATGTTTAAAAATATGGCCCTGTAATTACCTTGTTGTATATTTTGACAGGGTAAAGAAGTATAGAAAAAATATTTGCAGTACTTGTTGTTGATAGTTTGATGTAATTGTAGTGCAGCGACTATGCCTGATGAACGAGCCTCCAATAACCCACTTAGCCAGGGGGTCACCTCTTTGGGCGGCTCGGTAAGGAGTGGCTCTCCCGTCACGCTGGTCACGGGTTCAATCCCAGCCCAGACAGCCGGCGAACACCCTTTTCTGGTCTTGATTAATTTCTCGTGTGTTGTTTCGATACACGCAGAGGTCATGTTGGGAAATGAAAAAGGAAAATAAGGTCACGGGGCTTTTTATTTTTATTTTTTACAGCAAAGGAGACAGTTCAAAGGCGTAAAGAAAAGTATAAAAAAAAAGCCCGCTACTTACTGCTCCTGAATAGAGGTCAAAGGAGTGGCCAAACAGAGAGGTCAATTTCAGGAGGGGATTAGTGATGCTTTGAAACTGATATGCCACTAACTTCACTGCCACAGAGTTACAATGAAAATTTTACACAGTAGATTACAAAACAAAGGAAGTCACTGTTGCTGGTAGATGAGTGAAATGAAAGGTCCTAGTTTTTTGTTTTGACAGCAGGACCATACCCTCATACCCTATACCACCCCCTAACCCCCTCCATCACCCCCACAGCTGCGTCAGGAGGTGGTGGACGCGGTGGGCCAGCTGAGGGTCTTGACGGAGCAGCTGAGGCACCGCAGACGCAACTCACTCACGTCGCTGTCCACAAACTCCTCCGACGAGCTCACCCCCGACAAGATCAAGGTAAGGAGAGGGAGGGAGCGTTAGGTTAGGTTAGACCCAGTAGCTGCAGGGATCATGATTCTTAATGGTCCCTCTAAGCGAGAAAAATGAGAAAAAATCATCACTCATACAAACCATTTCATAATATATATCAAAGCATTTGTGATCAGATTATGTATCATCTATTTTGGGGGGTTTATATCATATGGCACAAATTTGGCCCGTTGCTGCTACCGGGTTAAGGGAGGAAGAAAGGCTGGGTAAGGGATAGCTGTACCTTTTTATATCTTTCAAATTAGTCCCCTTCATCAGTTTCTTGCTGTCTCCTCTTAGTCTGTTCAGCACATCCATTCCACTTGCTTTCCTGTACAATGCTATCAGGTCTCCTCTTTCTCTTCTTTCTTCCAGTTTTGGTAAGCCCAGTTCCTCTAATCTAGTCTCATATGGCAGGCTTGGTAGTTCTGGCACCATCTTAGTCGCAATCCTTTGAATAAATGTTGTCAAGTTTCCTTATGTCCTTTTTTTGTGAGGAGACCAGACAGCCGCTGCATACTCTATCCTTGGTCTACTCAGTGTTGCTATTATTTTCCTCATTGTGTTCCCATCCCATGAAATCGTGAAATGTGTGTGTGTGTGTGTGTGTGTGTGTGTGTGTGTGTGTTTACCTAGTTGTATTTACCTAGTTGTGATATACAGGAAAAGAGCTGTACTAGGCTCGTGCTGTCCTGTCTCCATAACGCTTATTATCCAGTTTGGCTTTAAATTCATGAACCGTTTTTGCACACACAGTCTCCTCGTCAAGTCCATTCCATGTTGTTATGCTTCTGTGTATGTGTGCGTGTGTGTGTGTGTGTGTGTTTTGCTTCTGTAACACCCTAATCACTCTTATTCCTCATCAGGGTGGTGTGCTGTTGGCTTCAGTGAGGGAGGTTCATGGGTTAGTCCGGGACCTGCTGCGGCGTGAGGCCCAGGGTCAGTGCAGCTCATGTGGCCGCGGCGAGGACAGGGTCACACTGGAGCAGGAGGTTCACCGCGCTCTGGAGGCCGTGGACAAGCTGAACATTGAGCTGAGCGACGTCAAGGACAAACTCAAGGCCAAGGTGGGTTGAGGGGGACCTTGTTTATAGATGAAGTTGATGTGAGAGGCAGAAGCATGTCGGATTACTGACCATAAGCATAAAAGCGCTTCCTCTCTCATACTTGGCCCCTTTCCGTAGACTGATGAGGCCGCCGAGCTTGGCCATCAGGTGACGCTGGGTGAGGCACAGCTGAAGGCCGTCGAGGAGCACCGTGACACCCTCAAGCATGACCTAGACAACACACACCTGGCCAAGGACGAGCTCATCAAGAAGGTATGAGGCTTGAGGAGGAGGAGGAGGAGGAGGAGAATGTGTGTGGGAGATGAGAATGAGAGGAGGGTAGAGAAATAGTTGTTAGCAGAAGAAAAACAGAAAGAAAAGTAAGGAAAGGAAAAGTGTGCATGAAGTGACTGAGCTGCCTGACGCTGAAAAATGGAGGTATGGGCAAGTGGAATCCAAGTGTCGCTACTTATAGGCAAAATAAAGAAAACAGAGGTACTACTTCAAGACTACAAATAGATGTTGTTCCGTGACTTACAATGGACAAGAATGACAAACAATAACCACCATCATTTCCTCCCCCTCCGCCAGGCCTGGGACATGAGGGACAACGCCGTGGCCCGCAAGAATGCCTGTGAGATCGAGTTGGCAAGGACGAGGATTGACGTCATGCAGGTCAACTCGCAGCTCATGGAGGCAATACAACAGAAGGTGGAACTCTCGCAGCAGCTGGAGCAGTGGCAGGTGAGGAAGGGAGAGATGGAGGAAAGGAGGGAAGGAAGGGAGGGAAGATATGGGTGTGAATGAGAGAGAGGGAAGGAAGGAGAGAGAGAGAGGGAGAGACAGTTTAACAAGGCTTTCATAGATGAGGTCGTTGTGTTAGTATTTCCAAGGGTAGTTTCATGACCCTAGTGATAGAAATTGATGGGTGTGAATTATAAAGAAAGGAAGGAAGAGAAGGAAGGAGAGAGAGACAGAGGAAGGGAGAGAGATAGAGAAAGTTTAACAAGGCTTTCATAGATGAGGTCATTGTGTTAGTATTTCCAAGGGTAGTTTCATGACCATAGTGATAGTTAAAGCTGACCTCTGACCCAATCTTTACCCCTCCCATCTCAGAAACTGACCCCCTTACCCCTACAAACCCCCATTTAAAAACCCCATTTCCCACCCTAGCCCCGATTTAAAAACCCCATTTCCCACCCACACCCCCATTTAAAAACCCCATTTCCCACCCAAACCCCCATTTAAAACCCCCATTTCCCACCCTAGCCCCCATTTAAAACCCCCATTTCCCACCCTAGCCCCCATTTAAAAACCCCATTTAAAAACCCAATTTCCCACCCAAGCCCCCAATTAAAACCCCCCATCTCCCACCCCATACCAGGTTGACATGCAGCAGCTTCTGGATGAACAAATGCGGCGGAAATTGAGCAAGCTTGAAATGGGTAGTGGGTCACGATCTGCCCACCACCACCAACACAACCAAAGCGATTCCGACTCCTCCTCCAGCGGAAAGGCGTCACCCAGGAAGAATTCTCGGCTGTTCTCCATCCTCACGACCCTCAAGAGGTAACCCGCCGCTGCCTCGATCATCGTCCTGTGGGGGGAGTGGAGGAGAACGTGGGTGTTATTGTAGAGTTTTGGGGTATGGTGGTGACGGAGGTGGATCGAGTGTGTGGTTGCGAGGCGATGGATTTTTTGGTTGGTGAGGTTGTTTTGTAATGTGTGTGTGTGTGTGTGTGTGTGTGTGTTCGATCTTGATTTCTTTCTTTCTTTCTTTCTTTTTTCCTCTCTTTCTTTTTTCCTTCTTACTTCTTCTCTTTTATTCTTTCTTCCTTCCTTCTCTTTCTTTAATATATATTTCTCTCTCTCTCTCTCTCTCTCTCTCTCTCTCTCTCTCTCTCTCTCTCTCTCTCTCTCTCTCTCTCTCTCTCTCTCTCTCTCTCTCTCTCTCTCCTTTGTTTTCTCTCTCTTTCTCCTCTTCTTTATCTTCTCTCTCTTTCTCTCTTCCTCCTCTTCTTCATTTTCTCTCTCTCTCTCTCTCTTCCTCCTCCTCCTTATCTTCTCTCTCTCTCTCTCCTCTTCCTCCTCCTCTTCCTCCCCAGCGTGAATCTCTACAACATGGCTTTAGCAGAATTAGATATATATATTATTATCATTATTATTATTATTATTTACTACGATATAATTAACTAAGATATATGACTGTGTCCGAGAGGAAGCCCTACTGAGTCTCCATATCTATTATTATGATCATTATATTTATTTTTATTATCATCATTACTTATATATACTTATACTTAACACTACCGTCCTCAGAACCCAAAGCCTTAAACTTTACGGTACTTATTAGACTTAAGGGAAGAACGACTTAAAGAACGAACAATTTTTTTATTTTTTTTATTTGTGTACGTTGCAATGTTTTTTTTTTCCTTCCTTTCCTTTTTGCCGAGCGGCCGAAGGAAGGGAAGGAAAAACATGCCATTCCAAGCACCATTCATTGCCTTATACGAGAGATACTTATTGTTTTTAAGAGTCGTATAGATCTGTTATAAGTAGTAGTAGTAGTTGTAGTAGTAGTAGTAGTAGTAGTAGTAGTAGTAGTAGTGGTGGTAGTGGTTAGGTCTGTATGTATGTGTATGATACTATGATTTACTATTTAGCTGTGATATACTACCATCTTGTCTGTCTGTCTGTCTGTCTGTCCATCTGTCTGGCTGTCTGGCTGTGTGACTCTAGTACTGATAACCTTAACCCAGTAGCAGCGGGGATCATGTTTCTTAATGGTCCGTCTAAGCGAGAAAATGAGAAAAAAATCATCACTCTCACAAACCATTTCATAATATATTTCAAAGTATTTGTGATCAGATTATGTAGCATCTTTTTTGGGGGGTTTATATCATGGCATAAATTTGGCCCGTCGCTGCTACACGGTAAAGCCACAAATTTGGCCCATCGCTGCTACACAGTAAAGCCACAAATTTGGCCCATCGCTGCTACACGGTAAAGCCACAAATTTGGCCCATCGCTGCTACACGGTAAAGCCACAAATTTGGCCCATTGCTGCTACACGGTAAAGCCACAAATTTGGCCCATCGCTGCTACACGGTAAAGCCACAAATTTGGCCCATCGCTGCTACACGGTAAAGCCACAAATTTGGCCCGTCGCTGCTACACGGTAAAGCCACAAATTTGGCCCGTCGCTGCTACACGGTAAAGCCACAAATTTGGCCCGTCGCTGCTACACGGTAAAGCCACAAATTTGGCCCGTCGCTGCTACCGGGTTAAGAGGGCATCTTCGTAAACGTAAAAATAAACTAGAAATACATATGAATTGCTGAATGTTTGTATGTCCATTAACTCTCACGACATTTATATAAAAAAAACATGAAAAAAAACACCATCACTCTCACAAAAGAAGGAATGAAACACCAAACGGAATTATTTACGTAGACGAAATTATTTAAAATCCACAATCTGCCCCTGTGTGTGCGTGTGTGTGTGTGTGTGTGTGTGTGTGTGTGTGTGCCAGCCAGCCAGACAGCCACGCGGGATGACAACTTACGAATGTCTATGTTATATTCGATGGTTTAGAAAAAAATAAATAAAGAATGTTCACCAAGCAATTGTACGAGGTCATCTTAGTGGTCCTAGTCTCCCTCACATGCAAAGGAAGAAAGCAAGAGAGAGAGAGAGAGAGAGAGAGAGAGGAATAAGTCTGTTTTGAACCTAAAGGAAGAATATATGGAATAGAAAAGGAGAGTGTTCCTTTATCCTACACAAACAAAGGAAGGGAAGGAAAGGAAGGAGAGGGACATGTGAAGGATTAGGAAGGGGGAGTGTTCCTTAAGTCCTACACAAGCAAAGGAAGGGAAGGAAAGGAAGGAGAGGGACATGTGAAGGATTAGGAAGGGGGAGTGTTCCTTAAGTCCTACACAAGCAAAGGAAGGGAAGGAAAGGAAGGAGAAGGACATGTGAAGGATTAGGAAGGGGGAGTGTTCCTTAAGTCCTACACAAGCAAAGGAAAGGAAGGAGAGGGACATGTGAAGGATTAGGAAGGGGGAGTGTTCCTTAAGTCCTACACAAGCAAAGGAAGGGAAGGAAAGGAAGAAGAGAGACAGATGTGAAGGATTAGGAAGGGGGAGTGTTCCTTAGGTCCTATACAAGCAAAGGAAGGGAAGGAAAGGAAGAAGAGAGACAGATGTGAAGGATTGGGAAGGAATAGGAAGGATTTCATTGTGTTCTGAACCTATAGATGAATAATATGGAATAAGAATATGATAAATGAGTGTGTTCCTTTACTCTGATCCCTTACGCCTTATACTAGAAAATTAATGAAGGAAAGATAGAGAAGAAGAAATTAGAATACGAGAGAGAGAGAGAGAGAGAGAGAGAGAGAGAGAGAGAGAGAGAGGTGGAGGAAAAAATACCTTCTACTCCTCCTCCGCCTCCTCCTCCTCCTCCTCTTCCTCTGTTGTGAGTTACGTAGATGGAAAGAAAAAAAATAAGTGAGAAATGGAAGGAGGAAAAAATCAACTCCTCCTCCTTCTCCTCCTCCTCCTCCTTCTTCTTCCTCCTCCTCCTCCTCCGCCTCCTCTATTGTGACATATCTAGGTGAGCTTATGACGCAGGAAGGAGAAGAAGAGGAGGGAAGAAGAATTATGACAGGAGGAGGAGGAGGAGGAGGAAAGTTGGAAAGTTTTGTTTAGTCGGCGCAACATCTGTGGTCATATGCCGGAGAAGGAGGAGGTGGAGGAGGAGGTGAGATTGTGGTGTTGTGAAGATGGTGATGATTTGGAGGTGATGTGTGTGTATTGTGTTGTCATCACCACACAATGCCTCCTCCTCCTCCTCCTCCTCCTCCTCTTGTCTGTTGTAAGGAGGAGGTGGAGGTGGTGGTGAGTTAGACAATGAGAATTAGATTGTGTGGGTGTGTTTGGTTCTCTCTCTCTCTCTCTCTCTCTCTCTCTCTCTCTCTCTCTCTCTCATTTATCTATTATCACTTATTTATCTATTCTAAAGGTAGGCTACTTATTATTTATGTTCTATGTAGTTATTCTTTCTACTAATTCATCTATCTATCTATCTATCTATCCATATTCTTGTTATTCAGAGTATCAGTAGGAAATAGCAACGCGCCTTTAATTAACAGACACAAGACATCTATCTATCTATCTATCTATCCATATTCTTTTTATTCTTCTTATATTCTGTAGTTATAGCATCAGAGTACCAATAGGAAATAGCAACGCGCCTTTAGTTAACAGACACAAGACACGTAGTTAACAAGTTCCAAAGAGCAGTCGGCAGGAGAGTGGCCACAAGAGACAGCCGGGAAAGGGCCTGTCCGGGATCGATCGGGGTGCAGATCACAGGTGTAGTGCTTGACCCGCCCGAGGGAACTCCAAACTGGGGCACCTCTTTGGCCGACTGGTTAGGGAGTCTAGTTTTCCCATCTCGCCGGTCGTGAGTTCGATCCCCGGCGTCGGTAAAACACTTCCCGCGAGTCTGGATTGATTTCTCGTGTGGAGGCATTGTGAAGAGAAACTCGGGGCAACCACAAGACGGAAAGTAAGTTGAGGGAAGTTGTTCGTCATCCCTGTAGCTGATCAAGGGCCCAGGTATGCCCCGTCACACCTGGCTCACCTGTGTCCGCCACCCAGCATCCACGGCGCCAGGTATAGCGATGCTGACTCACACCTGACTATGATATGAACCTACCTGACCAACAACAACAACAGCAAAAGGTAAAGGGATATGAGAGAGAGAGAGAGAGAGAGAGAGAGAGAGAGAGACGGGGGGCGGGGGGTACCTGTGTGTGTGTGTGTGTGTGCGTAGAAAGTGATTCGCCTTGACCTCTTCCCGTGAGTGTGTTCGTATGTCTGTTCTTATCCTTGTGTTGCACTCCTCCTCCTCCTCCTCCTCCTCCGCCTCCGCCTTCTCCTGCTTTACATAAACATATCTGGATGCTGAGAGAGAGAGAGAGAGAGAGAGAGAGAGAGGGGCAATGATGATGCTAATAATAATAATAATAACCTCAAACAACACCTAAATTATGACTTTTGACCTTTGACCTCGCTAAGATACGGGTCGGGTCAGGTCAAGGTCATGTGTGTATGTGCAGCAAACCACTGACTAATAAACATACATGGCGTGTGTGTGTACGTTGGAAATTATGTGTGCGTAAGGAACTGTGTGTGTGTGTGTGTGTGTGTGTGTGTGTGTGTGTGTCTAGCGAACTGGTAACTCTGCCTTCGTATAAGATGAATAATATTTGACCTGCAGTTTTAGGCCTATTGACGCCATTTTAGGCCGTTTCTAGGGTGTTTATATAATGGATATTGTAGTTTAATTCTTTATCAATGTCTTGGAAGCTCAAAGATGGTCGGAAACAGCGTGAAAAAGGGTAAAAAATGAAATATCTGAGAGGGTATGGGTAGGAATGATGACGTCGGAACTTGGAAATTAGAAAATGAAGACCTGTTTATCTAAGTCTATATAAGCGATTCTAGACCCTTTCCAGGTGACAAAGAGGGTTCAATACGTTCTTTAATCCTTCATCTATGTTCTGAGTGGGTGTAGAAGGCCGGGCAAGGCGGAAAAGAGGGTGAAAATAGTAAAAATAGAGGAGGATGTAGATGGAAGATGGCGCGCGGGAGATGAAACTATGAAGTACCAAGTGTTTATTTAGGCATATATAAGCTATTTTAGACCCTTTCCAGATGATATAGAGGGTTCAATATGTTCTTTAATCCTTCATCTATGTCCTGGGTGGGTGTAGAATGCTGGGGAAGGAGGGAAAGAAGGTCAAAACAGGAGAAATATGAGAGGATGTCAGTGGAAGATGGCGCGGGGGAGATGATATTATGAACTACCAAGTGATTATTTAGGCATATATAAGCTATTTTAGACCCTTTCCAAATGACATAGAGGGTTCAATATGTTCTTTAATCCCTTATCTATGTCCTGGGTGGGTGTAGAATGCTGGGCAAGGAGTTAAAGAAGGTCAAAACAGGAGAAATATGAGAGGATGTCGGTGGAAGATGGCGCGGAGGAGATGAAACTATGAAGTACCAAGTGTTTATTTAGGCATATATAAGCTATTTTAGACCCTTTCCAAATGACATAGAGGGTTCAATATGTTCTTTAATCCTTTATCTATGTCCTGGGAGGGTGTAGAATGCTGGGCAAGGAGTTAAAGAAGGTCAAAACAGAAGAAATAGGAGAGGATGTCGGTGGAAGATGGAGCGCGGGAGATGAAAAATATGAAGTACAAGCTGTTTATTTAGCCA
>NC_066537.1:5186375-5227808 GCF_024679095.1 Eriocheir sinensis
AGAGAGAAGGAAAGAAGAACAAGAGATAGAAGAAGAAGGAAGAGGAGGAGGAGGAGGAGGAAGGCCTGTGCATGAACGCTGAACACTCAACTCTTGTTCTTCTTTCTCCTCCTCCTCCTCTTCTTCCTCCTCCTCCTCCTTCGTGTACAGAACCGGTATAACTAGTGTGCGTGCGTGTTTGTGTGTGTGTGTGTGTGTGTGTGTGTGTGTAGACTATTTTCCTTCTCCTTTTCTTTCATTTCTTTCTTCTCTCTCTCTCTCTCTCTCTCTCTCTCTCTCTCTCTCTCTCTCTCTCTCTCTCTCTCTCTCTCTCTCTCTCTTTGTTATTTTTTTCCATTTTTTGTTATTTATTTTTATTTTTCTGGTTTTCTTTTCTTATATTTTCCTTTCCTTTCCTTCTCTTTCCTATTTTCTTCTCTCTCTTTCTCTTTCTTTCTTCTTTTCTTCTTCTTTCCTTCCTTTTCTTTTCCCTTCCTTCCTTCCTTCCCTCTCTCTCTCTCTCTCTCTCTCTCTCTCTCTCTCTCTCTCTCTCTCTCTCTCTCTCTCTTTTATCTGTATATATTCCCTTTCTTTCTCTCTCCTCTTCCTCCTCCTCTTCTTCATCACCATCTTCATCACCACCATCAACTCCGTCAGGATGGTGTTGCGCATTGTAGTCACCTTGAAGAACCCCCAAGGTCTCTCTCTCTCTCTCTCTCTCTCTCTCTCTCTCTCTCTCTCTCTCTCTCTCTCTCTCTCTCTCTCTCAGGCGGACTCTATATCAATATTGTTCGTGCTATTTCATGTTTTCTCTCTCTCTCTCTCTCTCTCTCTCTCTCTCTCTCTCTCTCTCTCTCTCTCTCTCTCTCTCTCTCTCTCTCTCTCTCTCTCTTTCGATCTTGCTTAAGCTTACCTGTCTAGCCTCCTCCTCTTCCTCCTCCTCCTCCTCCTCTTCTTCCTCCTCCTCCTCCTCTTCTTCCTCAACTGGGCCTGTGTTTCCAAGGGCAAGGTGAAAAAAAAAGAAAAAAAAAGAAAAAAAATATTCGAACTGGTTTAAGAAAAAAAAAATCGTTCTCATGAGTATTATCAGAAGGAGGAGGAGGAGGAGGAGGAGGAGGAGAACAAGAATGAGGATATGGTGGAGAGAGAGGGAGAAGGTGGAAGAGGAGGAGGAGGAGGAGGAGGAGGAGAAGGAGAAAAGTAGGAGAGGGAAGAGAGAAGAAGTAAATGTGTGTGTGTGTGTGTGTGTGTGTGTGTGTGTGTGTGTGTGTGTTTAACTCTATGGCTTTTCCACGTGATAATTAACTCTCTCTCTCTCTCTCTCTCTCTCTCTCTCTCTCTCTCTCTCTCTCTCTCTCTCTCTCTCTCTCTCTCTCTCTCTCTCTCTCTCTCTCTCTCTCTCTCTCTCTCTCTCTCTCTCTCATATTGACACTAACTCTAATTTCTCTCTTTTACAGATGAGCGGTGTTGCGTGAGGGAGAACTGGTGTTGGACGACATGCGGCTACGGTGTTGGAGAAGCTATCATCCCCACCTCCACCTTCAGCACCACCACCACCACCTAAACCACCACCAAAACCATCCTTGTCCTCACCACCACCACCACTACAGTCCCTTCCCAACCACCACCGCCACCACCTTCATCACCGCTAAATTCATCACCACCACCACCACCACCACGAGTTTGTTCTGTCCAATGAGGTGATAGCTAAGGGGTGTTATTTTCTGCACTCATCACCACTATCACCATCATCACCACCACCTCCTTCATCACCACGAGCACTATACCCACCCTTACCCCCTCCTCCTCTCTCCACATACATTCATACATACACACACATACATACATAGAGTACATACATATATTTAGAAGCACAACCTCATCAAATAATATATGTAAAGAGAGAAACAGAAAAAAATCAGAAACGTATAGTTAAAAGAAAAAATAATAAAAAAGATGAAAAAATTATTATATATATTTAGAAAGACACAAAAATGATATTAGAAAGAGATTTATATATTTAAAAAAGTGAGAAAAAAGATATTAAAGAGATATTTCTATTTTTAGCGGTAACCTTTGTATTTTGGAATATTAATAATAGTAACAATCATAATAGCAACTAGTGCCCCATTTGCATAGATATTTTGTATACTCTCCCCATATAGGCCTACCCTCCTGTCCCCATACATATATATACATACATACATACAGACAGACATCATGGCGGGCATTAACAGAAATCTGGTGCTCCTCAAACTCCTCCTCTTCACTTTTTATGGAGGTAAGTGAGATGATGGTTAACTCTTGCATTAGTATGTGGGACAGCGTAAAGATGAAAGAGTGAAGATGCTGGTAACTCTTGCATTGGGGAGTTGGATAGCATTGGGATGAGAGAGTGGAGATAGCCTACTGTTTAACTCTTGCATTGGGGATTTGGATAGCAATGGGATGAGAGAGTGGATATACTGGTTAACTCTTGCACTGGGAATTTGGATAGCATTGGGATGAGAGAGTGGAGATACTGGTTAACGCTTGTATTGTTAAGTTGGATGGCGTAAGGATGAAAGAGTGGAGATGCTGGTAAACTTTTACATTGTGAATTTGGATAGAATTGGGATGAGAGAGTGGAGATTTTTTTTTTTTTTTTTACAACAAAGGAGGCAGCTCAAGGGCACACACAAAAAAGAAAACAATAATAAAAAAAAGCCCGCTACTCGCTGCTCCTAAAAAAGAAACAAAAGAGGTGGCCGAAAGCAAGATCAAATACGGGAGGAGAGATGTCCTGATACCCTCCTCTTGAAAGAGTTCAAGTCGTAGGCAGGAGGAAATACAGATGAAGGAAGATTGTTCCAGAGTTTACCAGCGTGAGGGATGAAAGAGTGAAGATGCTGGTTAACTCTTGCATAAGGGGTTTGGACAGTATAGGGATGAGCATGAGTAGAAAGTCGAGTGCAGCGGGGCCGCGGGAGGGGGGGAGGCATGCAGTTAGCAAGTTCAGAAGAGCAGTCAGCGTGGAAATATCGATAGAAGATAGAAAGAGAGGCAACATTGCGGCGGAATTTAAGAGATAGAAGACTATCAGTATGAGGAGGAGAGCTGATGAGACGAAGAGCCTTAGCCTCCACTCTGTCCAGAAGAGCTGTGTGAGTGGAGCCCCCCCACACATGAGATGTATACTCCATACGAGGGCGGACAAGGCCCCTGTATATGGACAGCAACTGTACAGGGGAGAAGAACTGGCGGAGACGGTACAGAACGCCCAGCCTCGAGGAAGCTGATTTAGTAAGAGATGAGATATGAAGTTTCCAGTTGAGATTTTGAGTTAAGGATAGACCGAGGATGTTTAGTATTGAGGAAGGTGATAGCTGGGTGTTGTCAAAGAATAGGGGATAGTTGTTTGGAAGATTGTGTCGAGTGGATAGGTGGAGAAACTGTGTTTTTGAGATGCTGATTAACTCTTGCATACGGATGAAAGAGTGGAGATACAAGTTAACTCTTGCATTAGGAAACTGGATAGTATAAAGACGAAAGAATAAAGATACTTGTTAATGAAAGAGTTACTTCCTCAAACCAAAATGTCACCTTCTTCCCTTCCTCCTTCAGCGCTGAGTTGCCTGATGGCGTTCCTCAACATCCATATGCGTTTTCTGGGCCTCAGCATTCAGGAGATAACGTGGATCAACACCGTGCTGCCGCTCACCTCCCTGATCGGCCCGCCTCTCGTGGGGATGCTGGCGGACAAGCTGGGACGCTACAGACTCATCACCATTGTCTGTATGCTATTAGGTAAGGGATTAGTGGAGTTTTATTTTGTTTTACAGTGCCAGAGTGCCAGCCAGGTGCCTTCCGCCTAACGTTGCCGGATTCTTGTATTCAGGACCTCGTATTTCCGGTTTTCGACGATTACTGTTACCAAAACACATCAGGATAACTATAAATACATCTCGTTATTGGGGTGCAGGAGACAGTTTGGGGGTCGGAAATTGGTGATATATAAGAGGTTGAGGATGACGATCGGGCCCAGAGACACGCCAGTCCTCGTCGACGGACCGACTCGGTCGGCTAGATTTCGGTCGCCGATAGAGTCGGTCTGTCGGCACATTTTTACCCCGTTACCCTAGTGATACAAGGGGTAAATCTTTAGGCTGGGTTCACACGAGATACTTTTAGTGGTCAGTGGCCACCACAAAAAATGGTCGCAACGAAAAGTGGTGGGTAGGTAGGATGCACACGAGCCACTAATGGGGTCAGCACGTGGGGTTATGGATCTCGTAGGGGCAGCAGCTGTCTGTGCTTTCCTGGCAAAAAGCGCTGAAGAAAGTACTGCCATGGGTTCACCTCATATATACTTTGCAACAAACTACTGCGTGTAGCATTCCACACATTTACAGAGCTAAAAGAACACGATAATTTTTTTACTACTTCAGGTGGTCACAGGAAAGGTTTAATCATCTTATGACAATAATTGGTCCACGTATAACACGGCAGGACATCAACATGAGGAATTGTGTCCCTGTAGAAGAGAGACTTGCGGTAATTTTAATATAAGACTGAACATGAAGAATATTAAGTCACATTAGATGTAATTTATTGACATAATTCAGCCGTCTTTGCGGTTACATATAACATTTTCCCCTTTCTACTTCCGGGTAAATAAAACTACCACATTCAGTAATTAATCCATACCAGAATCAATTAATATGCAAAACTGTGAAACGAAGCTCATCCATTATATCCTGAACACAAGTTATGCGTGAAGGTCATACTTATACATCATTATGACAGAGGGAAAGCGGCGGGTGGCAGGGTGGCGGCAGGGGCTCGTGTGCACGCTGCCACTTGAAACAACGGTATCTATCGCGGGCCACTGTGGCGTGGTCGGAAAATGGCTCCGCCCGCCTCAACTCGCCACTGTTTTGTGGTGACCACAAAAAAGTGGCCCGTGTGCATGCACCCATAGAGATGTGCGTGTTCTATTTTGACCATTATTTTGTGGCGGCCACTGACCACTAAAAAGTGGCTCGTGTGAACCCAGCCTTGACAACAACAACAACAACAACGATCCGGCCCTTTGGCCTTTGCTCCCCCGCGCCGCCTTGTTCACACACCCACGTGGACGCCTTGCAGGACCGTGACGGCTGCAGGTGTGTGTGCGTGATTGTGTGTGTGTCAGAAGCATGGAGCAATATCACGGACACCAAGTCTCTCTCTCTCCCCTCACACACACACACACACACACATCTTGACCTCATTCCTCCTTTCCCTCACATGACCTCCACCTACACGAGAGAGAGAGAGAGAGAGAGAGAGATGGCCAGAGAGTGAACAGCCTACTGCACGAGGAGGCAGGGTCCTTATATATGCCATTGCCTTTCTGCCCTTCCACACTACCCATCCATAACCCACTATCCTCTCCCCATCATCCACACGTATAGCACTCCATCGCCTTCCACCATGCCCCTTAACAACATCCCTTTTTCTTCCAGCGACCGTCCTCCACGCGGCCCTCCTCTTCGTGCCATCCTGCAATATTTCCACCAGCCAGGCATCACCGCTGACCCTGCACTGCTCCTCCGAGGGTGCCAGGCTACAGCTGTGGTCATGCCCCGCCTCCTGCAAGAGCCCTGTGCCCATACATGCCTCGGCCTTCAGGTGGGTGGAGGTGGTGGTGGTGATGAGGGTGGAGTTGGTGGTGATGATGCTGGTGGTGGTGGTGGTACAGAAGGGTGGTGAAGGGTAATTTGTGGTTTTGGGAAGCCATAGACTATGTGTGGTGATGTGATAGATGTTTATAAGTGAGTTAATGGGTTTACAGTAACAGGGAGGGTGATGATGGTGGTGGTGATGAAGAAGGGTGGTGAAGGGTGATGTGTGGTTTTGGGAAGGCATAGACTGTGTGAGGTGATGTGATAGATGTTAATGAGTGAGTTAACCGATAACAAGGAGGGTGGAGTTGGTGGTGATGGTGGTGGTGATGGTTTTAGTGATGAAGAAGGGTAGAGAAGGGTGATATGTGTGTTTTTGGATAGGTATAGATTAATTGTTAGGTGATGTGATAGATGTTTATAAGTGGGTTAATGAATGTAATTAGAGAGATTCATATAATATACTAAACTTAACCTGGTAGCAGTTAACATGAACACACACACACACACCAAAAATAATAAAAATAATAATAATAATGATAAAATAAAAACCAAAAATATAAGTTAATAAAATCATCACTTTTTTTTTTTCTTTCCCCAGGGTCGACAGCTGCCATTTGGTGTGTCCCGAGACCGTCACCGCCCTCGCATCTGTCGGAGGTGGTGATGGGGTGGTGGTGATGGAGGGGGAGACAGGCAGCCTTTCCAACACCACCACTAAGTCTTCCTCCTCCTCCACCTCCTCCTCCTCCAGACAGCTCCTCATGCTTCTCCGATCTTCCGAGGGAGCGACCGAGTATATTGCGTTGGCGGGGAAGCAGGTGTGTGTGTGTGTGTGTGTGTGTGTGTGTGTGTGTGTGTGTGTGTGTGTGTGTGTGTTTCTTTCTCTTTCCTTTCTTCATCTCCTTTTCTTTCTTTTTTTATTTCTTTCCTTTCTTCTTCCATTATTTAATTCATTTTTTCCTTGCCCTCCTTCCTCTTCCTTTCTCTTCTTTTTCTTCTCCTTCCCATTCCTTTCTTTTCTCTTTCTTCCTCTCTCCTTTCTTTCCCTTCCCTTTCCTTACATTTCCTTACCTTTCTTTCCCCTCCTTCCTTTTCCTTTCCCTTTCCCTCTTGTTATTTTTTATTTCTTTCTTTCCCTCCCCTCCTTTCCTTCCTTGCCCTCCCTTCCCTTCCATCCCTTCCCTTTCCCTCCCTTTCCTT
This sequence comes from Eriocheir sinensis, assembly GCF_024679095.1. Taxonomy (NCBI): domain Eukaryota; kingdom Metazoa; phylum Arthropoda; class Malacostraca; order Decapoda; family Varunidae; genus Eriocheir; species Eriocheir sinensis. Next base: position 5,193,203 of record NC_066537.1, read on the forward strand.
CCCCCACCTACCTGTCATTCTTTCCCATCCCTTTCCTATCCCACTCCTTCCTTTCCTATCCCTTCCCCTCCTTTCCTTTCCCTCCCTTCCCTATCATTCCTTCCCATCCCTATCCTATCCCACTCCTTCCCCTCTTTTCCCTTCCCTACCCACTAACAAGCCCTCAAATCACTCCACAGCTCACCGTAGCATTCAACACGTCACTCATGCCACACGAACAGCAGACAGGGACAGCAGAACAGCAGGAGGAGGAGGAGAAACAAAGCAAGCAGGAACACCCACAGCCGGAAGAGCAGAAAGGACCATCGCCTTGTCACTACCCTCTCAAGGATTTCACCATGCAGAATACTCACTACTCGTCCATGTCCTGTCGCACCCAAGACCCAGTGTGTGAGGTGGTGTGCAGTGCGGCTAAGATGGTGAGTTATATTGACAGATCTCCGCCCCTAGCCTATTATATTTTCCGATTTCTAACCCCAAAACCGTCTCCTGCACCCCGATAACTAGATTAATTAATAGTTCTCGTCAAAATGATCAATTAGTGATGTCATTTTTGTGGGAGTCAAGTGTCAGACTGCCAAGAAACGGTAAATTTAAAGTGGTGGATAGAGTGAGCTGGCAATGCTGATGGTGAGTGGTGGTGGTGATGGTGGTGGTGTGGATAGCTCTCAGTAAATCTCTCTCTATATATCTCTATCTTGTATCTCTCTCTCACTCTCATATTTTACAAGGTTTTCGTAGGAGTTTGGGGCATTTCCAGGGGTAGTTTTATGGCCCTGGTGGTAGTCTGACCCTTCCTCTGTACCATGAACCTAAAAACACACTCATTAAAATCCTGTTCATGTAGTTGTGGGCATTTCCAGGGGTAGTTTTATGGCCCTGGTGGTAGTCTGACCCTTCCTCTGTACCATGAACCTAAAAACACACTCATTAAAATCCTGTTCATGTAGTTGTGGGCATTTCCAGGGGTAGTTTTATGGCCCTGGTGGTAGTCTGACCCTTCCTCTGTATCATGAACCTAAAAATACACTCATTAAAATCTTGCTCTTGTAATTGTGGGCATTTCCAGGGGTAGTTTTATGACCCTGGTGGTAGTCTGACCCTTCCTATGTACCATGAACCTAAGAAAACACTCATTAGAACCCAACTTATCGCCTTTTTGGCATTTGGAAATAGGTTTTGTAGGAGTTTAGGGCATTTCCAGGGGTAGTTTTGTGACCCTGGTGGTAGTCTGACCCTTCTTCTGTACCATGAACCTAAGAAAACACTCATTAGAACCCAACTGATCGCCTTTTTTTACTTTGGAAATAGGTTATGTAGGAGTTTAGGGCATTTCCAGGGGTAGTTTTGTGACCCTGGTGGTAGTCTGACCCTTCCTCTGTACCATGAACCTAAAAAAACACTCATTAGAACTGAGTTTATCTTCTTTTTGGCCTTTGGAAATAGGTTTTGTGAGTGGTGGAAGTGCTTGAGAATATCGACTTAACTTACTCCCCCTCTCTCTCTCCGCAGGGCAACGAGACACAGCTCCTCGACACCTCCTCGTGCTGCGACCCCAAGGTGACACTCTGGCTCTACTTCAGTCTGCGCTCACTGGCTGAAATGCTCTCGGCCATCCTAGTGTCACTCCTGGAGGCCGTGGCGCTGACCATGGTACACCAGCACAAGGGGGACTATGGCAGGGAGAAGATGTTTGGCCTGATTGCTGTTGGTAAGCTGCATGAAAGAAAAGAAAGGAAAAAGAGGAAGGTAGAGGCATTTGGCTATATTACCCCACCACTGGGTAACATCAGTGACCCCAAATGTCTCCCATATACAGTAATTTCCCTTGTGTTAGTAAAGGGTAAAGGTAGATGATGTTGGGGCCATACAAAAGAAAATAAAGGAAAAAGAGGAAGGTAGAGGAATTTGGCTATATTACCCCACCACTCGTAACATTAGTGACCCCAAACGTCTCCCATATACAGTAACTTCCCTTGTCTAGTAAAAGGTAAAGGTAATTAAAGTGTTTCTTCATCACCCTCACCACCACCTCCACCCCCACAGCCATCTTCCCTCCCCTGGTCGGCTATCTGGTGGACACGGAGGTGGGTACGTTCGGCATGTATAGCTACGCGCCAGTGTTCTACGTGTTCGTGGCGCTCATGCTCATCACCTCGGCTGTCACCCTCGCCCTGCCCATAGAGGTGCAGGTCCAGCGACGCAGCCTGGTAAGTATGGCGGGTGCTTGGGGGTGGGGTGGGGGGTATGTGTTTGTTGATATGATGATAATAATGATAATAATGATAATCGCAGCCATATCCACCTTTTCCATCAACTCCCTTTTTATCCTTCCTTCTCATTCATCCACTTTATTTATCTCTCATCCACCTCCTTCATCCTCTTCAGTTCTCTCACTCATCATCCAGTCATTTATCCACATTCACACACTCATTCACTCATCCACCTCATCCATGTCTGTGTTTGTCTGTAATTCTCCACCCACCCATTCCTCAAACTCATCCACTCCCTCACCCACTCAAAAACTCATCCACTCCATTCCTCACTCATCCGCTAAAACTCTTACTCATCCGCCCTTTCACCCACTCCACAGATCAAGAATTTCATCACTCTCACAGAGACAAAAACTCATCCATTCCACCACTCACTCATCCACTATTAACCTCCACTCATCCGCCCTTTCACCCACCCCACAGATCAAGAACTTCATCGCTCTCGCACGAACGGCTGAGCTCAGTGTCCTCCTCCTCCTAATGACAATCCTGGGTACCTTCTGGGGTTACCTGAAGACCTTCGTGTACTTCTACCTGGAGGACCTGGATGCCACCAAGATGCTCATAGGCCTAACCTCCTCCTTTTGCATCCTCCCCTCGCTGCCGTTCCTGTACAAGAGCAAGGCGGTGGTCCAGTACTGCGGGCACCATTACCTCATCATGCTGGCTTTCGTGGGTTACTGTATCAGATTTGCCGGTGAGTTTTTTGGGGATGTGGTTGTTGTGGGGTTGTTTTTTTTTTTTTTTTTTTTTTTTTTTTTTTTTCGTCTTCTGTTTCTCCTCCCGTTTCTGTCTTTTTCTCTCTCTGTTTCTGTTTCTCTTTCTCTCTCTGTTTTTCTTTCTCTGTTTCTCCTCTTATATATTTATTTATTTTTCTCTGTTTCTCTGTTTCTCTTTCTCATTCTGTTTTCCTTCCTCTCTTTCTCCTTTTCTTTCTTTTTCTCTCTCTCTCTCTCTCTCTCTCTCTCTCTCTCTCTCTCTCTCTCTCTCATTTCTCTTGATTTCCATCTATTTCCATATATATCTCTATGGGAAAGACTACATGGGGCAAACACTCCTCGCCATAATCCGTCAATCGCTAATCCACCTCATCCGCCAGGTCTCTCGTACATCGTGAATCCGTGGTGGGTGTTGCTGCTCGAAACCCTGGAGCTGTTCACCCTAAACCTCCTCAATGTTTCCACCGCCACCCTCGCCTACAAGCTGGCCCCCAAAACCTTTGTAGCGACTGCCCAGGCCCTTGTATGGGTGTCGCACTTCAATATAGGTGGGCAAAGGGGTGAAAGAGTGATGCTGGTTGACTCTTGCATTAGGGAGTTGGACGGTAGAGGGATGAAAGAGTGGAGATGCTGGTTGACTCTTGCATTAGGGAGTTGGACGGTAGAGGGATGAAAGAGTGGAGATGCTGGTTGACTCTTGCATTAGGGAGTTGGACAGTAGAGGGATGAAAGAGTGGAGATGCTGGTTGACTCTTGCATTAGGGAGTTGGACAGTAGAGGGATGAAAGAGTGGAGATGCTGGTTGACTCTTGCATTAGGGAGTTGGACGGTAGAGGGATGAAAGAGTGGAGATGCTGGTTGACTCTTGCATTAGGAAGTTGGACGGTAGAGGGATGAAAGAGTAGAGATGCTGGTTGACTCTTGCATTAGGGAGTTGGACGGTAGAGGGATGAAAGAGTGGAGATGCTGGTTGACTCTTGCATTAGGGAGTTGGACTGTGTGGTGTGCTAGTGGGGGTGTGGAAGGGATGTAGAGTGAACAAACTGAGGTCATTCTTTGCTGATTTATACCATAAGGTGCTGGCTATCATATTTGAAGATACCCTAAACTTAACCTTACATAACCTAACAAACCTCAAACAGTTACTATAGGTAGAAAATTCTTATATGCTTCCTTACTAATTAGACTTTCCTATACCTACAATAAAGTGAGGTCATTCTTTGTTGATTTATTCCATAAGGTGCTGGGTATCATGTGTTTGAAGATACTTTAAGCCTAACCTAACATAACCTCTCTCTCCCCCTCCCCAAACCTCTCCTAACCTCCCCTTCCCCTCACAGACTGTTACAATGACCTCTTCTGACCTCACCTAATCTCTCCTTCCCCCCAGGTCGCTGCATAGGAACGTTCGCGGGCGGCCAACTCCTGGACATCTATGGTCACGTCCCGGTTTTCCAGGGGGCCGCCGTCATAGCCGCCACCTGCGCCGCCGTCTACCTGGCCATACACCAGTTCATGAAGCACCTCAAGGCCAGGCAGACCGTCGCCCAGCCCAAGCCTCAGGCCACCAGGGAGAACGGTGAGTGGCGGTTGCGATAAGGGTGAGAGAGTGGAGATTATGGTTGACTCTTGCATTAGTAAGTTGGACAGTATAGAGATGACTTTCAGGGAGGACACAGGCATAGTTAGGGGGTTTAGAAGAGCTGTGACCCATGAAAGAGTTAAGATACTGATTAACTCTTACATGAGGGATTTGGACAGCATAGGGATGAAAGAGTGGAGATGTTGGTTAACTCTTGCATTAGGGATTTGGACAGTAGCTATAGGGATGAAAGAGTGGAGATGATAGTTAACTTTTGCATCAGGGATATGGACAGTATAGGGATGAGCAAGGATGAAAGAGTGAAGATGCTAGTTAACTCTTGCATTAGGGATTTGGACAGTAGCTATAGGGATGAAAGAGTGGAGATGATAGTTAACTTTTGCATCAGGGATATGGACAGTATAGGGATGAGCAAGGATGAAAGAGTGAAGATGCTAGTTAACTCTTGCATTAGGGATTTGGACAGCATAGGGAAGACCAGGGATGAGAGAGTGAAGATGATAGTTAACTTCTGCATCAGGGATATGGACAGTATAGGGATGAGCAAGGATGAAAGAGTGAAGATGCTAGTTAACTCTTGCATTAGGGATTTGGACAGCATTGGGATGACCAGGGATGAGAGAGTGAAGATGATAGTTAACTTTTGCATTAGGGATGTGGACAGTATAGGGATGACCAGGAATGAAAGAGTGGAAATGCTGGTTAACACTTGCATTAGGGATTTGAACAGCATAGGGATGACCAGGGATGAAAGAGTGAAGATGCTGGTTAACTCTTGCATTAGGGATTTGGACAGTGTAGGGATGACCAGGAACGTAAGAGTGGAAATGCTGGTTAACTCTTGCATGAAGGATTTGGACAGCATAGGGATGACCAGGGATGAAAGAGTGAAGATGCTGGTTAACTCTTGCATAAGGAATTAGTACAGCACAGGGATGACCAGGGATGAAAGAGTGGAAATGCTGGTTAACTCTCTCATGAAGGATTTGGACAGCATAGGGATGACCAGGGATGAAAGAGTGGAAATGCTGGTTAACTCTCGCATGAAGGATTTGGACAGCATAGTGATGACCAGGGATGAAAAAGTGGAAATGCTGGTTAACTCTCGCATGAAGGATTTGGACAGCATAGTGATGACCAGGGATGAAAGAGTGAAGATGCTGGTTAACTCTTGCATGAAGGATTTGGACAGCATAGTGATGACCAGGGATGAAAGAGTGAAGATGCTGGTTAACTCTTGCATGAAGGATTTGGACAGCATAGGGATGACCAGGAATGAAAGACTGAAGATGCTGGTTAACTCTTGCATAAGGAATTCAGACAGCACAGGGAAGGGTAGAGACATGCCAATACTATGCCCAGAGGAGCTGTTACTTCAAATTTACCCTCTCCTCCGCAGGTAACATCGCCAATGGCCACTATACGCCCCTGCAGGTTGCCGACGATAAGTTTTGATGATGAGCGGAATACTAGATGCACGCAAGTTACCACTGTGGCTGCCCTGGGGTCCCTCATTCTCCGTGGCTCTGTGATACCTTAGGCCGAACCACCACCACCACCATTACCACCACCTGTTGACAAATTTTTTTCTCTCTCTCTCTTTTTTTTTTTTTTTTTTTTTTCTGGTTATGATGTTTGTTTTTGTTTTCTCTTTTTTTGTTTCTTTCTCTAGTTCTCTCTCTCTCTCTCTCTCTCTCTCTCTCTCTCTCGCTCGCTCTCTCTTTCTCTCTCTCTCTCTGTACGTGTATATATATTTTCCCATGTATCTACTACTACTACTACTACTACTACTACTACTACTACTATCATTACTTATATACTTACAAATGGCAGAATAGAATCAGTCATGTATATAGTTTTATGTACGATATATACTACTACCACTATTACTACTACTACAAGATCTTATAAGTGAGACCTACGCCTACTACCACTACTACTACTACTACTGCTACCATATATGTTGTTGTTGTTATTAGTATAAGTGAGATGAGACGTCTGGCCGAGGGGAATCTTTAATGTGCGAGAGATGAATTTTTTTAGAGTTGCGTGAGATGGAGGCTGTCTAGGGATCATTTTCAACCATTCCTTCACTAGTTAGCAGTTCTTAGGTAGCGGATTTGTGCTGGAGAGGCCGTGGATATGGGTAGGATGTTGTGTGACTCATCCTACATATCCTAAACCCTTGACCTATGTTACCCAGAGGTCCTTATAGGTGGTGAATTGGAGTAGGATATCATGTTCTGCATCCTAGAAATCCTACACCCTTTTCTAGGCTATGTTACGAGCTCTCCCTAAGGCTAAGGGTAGGATATCGTGTGATTTATCCTACAGATCCCAAACCCTTGACCTATGTTACCCAGAGGTCCTTAGGTGGTGAATATGCGTAGGATATCATGTTTTGCACTCTAGAAGTCCTACACCCTCTTCTAGGCCATGTTACAAGCTCTCCCTAAGGCTAAGAGTAGGATATTGTGTGATTCATCCTACATATCCTAAACCCTTGACCTATGTTACCCAGAGGTCCTTAGGTGGTGAATATGCGTAGGATATCGTGTTTTGCACCCTAGAAGTCCTACACCCTCTTCTATGGCCATGTTACAAGCTCTCCCTTACTGCTACGGTTGTCAAATGTACTATGTTACCAACTCACAAAATAACGGCAGCTTTCGTAACGCTCGCAGCCCTTCTAGAATTCCATATTCTCACTATTTCCAAAAAGTATAAGTGTCGTGATAGTCCTTCCGCCATCTATAGAAAAACACATTGAATCTTTGTTTGTGTATTATAGACCTCTGATTTCCGACTCCATTTTTCAACTCCAGTGTTTGTTACGTTGAGTTCAACCTTCTCTCTCATGGCTACGTACATTCAAACTCACCTGTGGACTGCGTGTGGACTCTACTGCGGACTGTATTTGAACTCTATGTCGGACTGTAAGTGAACTCCATAGGGCAGTGTTGTGAGGGTCCGTTCACAGCCACAAAAGCATATATATTCTGAAACGATCATCACCTCAGTTTCCCTGGTTGAAGTCTCCCATGGAAGGTGCTGCAGGGATTCTCATGGACTGTTTTGTGACCTGGAAGAAATGGCTATGGACCGGCAACAGTGGAGGAGGCTCATATCCCGTCGAATCCCACCATAGGGAATAAATGGACATTAAACGATAATGATGATGATGATGTTTTGTGACCCCAGTGATGGTTTGACCCGACTTCTGCCTTGAGAAACAGTCATATAATGGGAGCTATTGGAAGTTACCAGGCTTTTTCATGGACTGTTTTGTGACCCCAGTGGTAGTTTGACCCGACTTCTGCCTTGGGAAACACTCATAATGGGAGCTATTGGAAGTTACCGGGCTTTTTCATGGACTGTTTTGTGACCCCAGTGATGGTTTGACCCGACTTCTGCCTTGGGAAACACTCATAATGGGAGCTATTGGAAGTTACCGGGCTTTTTCATGGACTGTTTTGTGACCCCAGTGATAGTTTGACCCGACTTCTGTGGCTTGACCTGGAAAACCCATCCATGAAAACCCGGTTAATTCTCTCTGTGACCTTAGGAAACAGCCATAATGTGAGACTGGGACCTTTAATACCATAGCCATAGAGTTCAATCCCTTTAGTGGTGTGTTATAGAGGTTGTCAGTGCCCAGAGAGTCGGTTCAAGCAGCCCCTTCAGCGACAGACTCAGAACCAGTTATACAGACAGTCATGCCCTTTCGTGGTGCGTTATAGAGGTTGTCAGTGCGCAGAGTCAGTTCGAGCAGCCGGTTCAGCGACAGACTCAGAAACAGTTATACAGACAGTCATGTAGTGAGTGGTGTGTGTTTGTGCTGTGGTGGGATGTGCTCTGAGGCTGTGATAGGGGTGAAGGAGAAGGAGGAGGAGGAGGAGGAAAAATGGAGAAGATAAAGACAGGAGGAGGAAAAAGAAGGAATAGATTGAAAAAAGGAAGATTAAGAAGAAGAGGAGGAGAAAGAAGATAAAGAAGAGGAAGAGATGGAAAAAAAGGATTATAAAGAAGATGAAGAAGATAGAGAAGAAGAAGAAGAAAGAGGAAGAGGAGGAGGAGGAGGAAGAAATGTGTTGTACTATAAGTGATGTCATGCGAGAGAGAGAGAGAGAGAGAGAGAGAGAGAGAGAGAGAGAGAGAGAGAGATCACAGAAGACTCTCCCACACGTATATATATATTTTTACAGTGCCAAACAAACAAACAAACTAACTGACAAACAAGAAGGAAAAGAAAGACAGTGAGTTAGAAAAGACAAAAAAATTGAGAAAATGAAAAAAAAACTCGTACAATTTTGTTTAATCTTAAAAACTTACTAACTCGATCTTTCACCAGTAGAATCTTGCATAAGGAAGTGGGATATTGACTCACCGACCAGTTCAGTTCACTTTTCAGCCCCCTGTCAGCCCTAAATCAGCCCCATGCAGTGCCAGCTAAGCCCAATTCATCCTAATTTCGATCTCTCACCAGTAGAATCTTGCATAAGGAAGTGGGATGTTGACTCACCAACCATTTCAGTTCAGTTTTCAGCCCCCAGTCAGCCCTAGATCTGCCCCACATAGTCCCAGATCAGCTCAAGGCATCCCAAACTCGATCTTTCACCAGTAGAATCTTGCATAAGGAAGTGGGATATGAGTCTACCAATCTACCAGTCAATCAGCCAGTCGGTTTTCAGCCCCCAGTCAGCCCTAGACCAGCCTCATTCAGTCCCAGATAAGCCCAATTTGTCCTAATTTCAATCTCTCACCAGTAGAATCTTGCATAAGGAACTGGGATATGAACCTACTGACCAAGCAACCAATCAGTCAACCAGTTTTCAGCCCCCAGTCAGCCCTAAATCAGTCCCAGCTAAACCTAATGGAGAAAACAAGTGATCTGTAATGCCTTTGGGAACAGCCTGCAACTCCTGCCAAGGGGGAAAGGGAGGGAGGAGAGGGCTAGTGAAAGAGGACAGTTATATAATGTGTTCTGTCATGCTGTCAGTAGGGTGCGTGGTGCTGCCTCTCGGAGGGTTGTGGGTGAATGCCTGTGTTGGTTGGTAATGGTTTTAGTAAGTACTTCTGCGTTACCATCCATCTTACCACTAATACATAATTACTTTGTTCTGTTGATGATGTTGTTGTTGTTTTATGTTGTCTGTGTGTGTGTGTGTGTGTGTGTGTGTGTGGGTGGGTGTACAGGGCCATAATTTCTAGGGGGCTAGGGGGGCTGTAGCCCCCCCAGTATTTTCTATATCAGTCTCAGAATGCCCCCAAAAATGTTTTTTTTGTTTTTTTATTTTTTTATTTCCCTGGCCTGTGTCTGCTGGGTTCCCTCACCCCCATTCCCCCCCCCATGGACTCATGATGCCCTCAAAAATCTGCCAATACCACGGGCCGCTGCACCCGGCGGTGTGTGTGTCCGTACTGTATCAGTCTGTGCATTCATTATTGTGTAAAAATGTTTAAGCTGTTGTTTGTCTTCATCTGATGCTGTGAATATGGAATATTGTTATCATCATGATTATTATTATTATATATATATATATATATATATATATATATATATATATATATATATATATATATATATATATATATATATATATATACAATGTGTCTTGTCAATTATTAAGTGTGTTAGTCAGCCTGTCTCTCGCCTTCCCCCTGACCCAGTGGACCACACCAGGAGGCTGTGTTAGGTCACCTTGGTCTATACAAACTTACATATATATATTTTTCTCTATATCTCTTGGCAGTTAGTAACTGTAGCAGTCAGTCCACTCTTGCCTTGGCCACTGCCCCTCCTGGACCCTAGTGAACCCTAATGGACCCCTCCTGACCCTAGCACACCTTCAGACCCTTGTACCTTATTGGCCTTTAAAATTAATCGACCTGTCAACGAACGTAGTAAAATATAGCAATGTATTTTTTATGCTATTTTCTATTCTTTTATTTTATGTATGAATACTTTTAAGGACCAAGAAGAGGAAGAAGAAAAGGAGGAGGAAGAAGATGAGGTTGAGAGAGAGAAGAATGATGTGAGAAATAAAAATATATATATTGATGAAGTGTTTTGGTATGTGTGTGTGTGTGTGTGTTTTGTGGTCATGAATGGAGAAGAGGAGGAAGAAGAAGAGGAAGAGGGAAGGAAGAAAATGAGAGGAAGAAAGAATGGAAGTATGGAAGAAGAGAAATGAGGAGAAGAAGATGAAGGAGGAAAAGATGATGGTAGTAACAAAGGAGGAAGAAGAGAAAGATGATGATGAAGAAGAAGAAGGAAATGGTAATGAAGAAGAGGAAGAGGAAAATAAATCGTAAGTGAAAACCTATTATTATCATTATTATTATTATTACTATTATTATCTTGAAAACCAATCACTGTATTATACCTGCGAAAGTCAATTTGTTTTTCTTTTAACAAATTCTCTATGGCTGAGTTCACAATGATAAAAAAAATTAGGTGACAGGAACATTATAAGTTTTTCAAGGGTTATATTTATTGTTTCATAATCATACAGATCATAGTATTATAAGTGCTTCTTTAATACGAGCACACACACATACATATGCTAACTGCTGTTCTCTTTATCTGTTCTCATTCTTTTCTTATTTATTTCCTTATGTTTAAGCCGTTCCTTACAAAACACTTAAGCCTAGTCTCCAATAATAGCTTGTCCAACACACACACACACACATACGCGTCACACCACCTGCAGCTCTCACAATCACAATTAGTATTAACATATCTCCTCTTTATTAGGGAAAGGCATCAGTTGTTGTTTTTCAAAGATTTCTCCCTCGTTAACCCGGTAGCACCAGGGATCATGTTTCTTAATGGTCCCTCTAAGCGCGAAAAAGGAGAAAAAATCACCACTCACACGAACTATTTCATAATATATATCAAAGCATTTGTGATCAGATTATGTATGATCTATTTTTGGGGGTTTAAAATCATGGCACAAATTTGGCCCATCGCTGCTACCGGGTTAAATGGAGAGCACGGACTTTTGCCAATTTAGTCGCTTAGCCAAGTCAGTCTGTCTATGAGGATTGGTGTGTGAAGTCAGTCTGTCTACGAGGATTGGTGTGTGAAATCAGTCTGTCTATGAGGATTGGTGTGTGAAATCAGTCTGTCTACGAGGATTGGTGTGTAAAGTCAGTCTGTCTACGAGGATTGGTGTGTGAAGTCAGTCTGTCTACAAGGATTGGTGTGTGAAGTCAGTCTGTCTATGAGGATTGGTGTGTGAAATCAGTCTGTCTACGAGGATTGGTGTGTGAAATGTCTGTCTACGAGGATTGGTGTGTGAAGTCAGTCTGTCTATGATGATTGGTGTGTGAAGTCAGTCTGTCTATGAGGATTGGTGTGTGAAGTCAGTCTGTTCATGAGGATTGTTCACGAGAGATTGTGTGAACTCAGTCTGTCTATGAGGATTTGTGTGTGAAATCAGTCTGTCTACAAGGATTGGTGTGTGAAGTCAGTCTGTCTATGAGGATTGGTGTGTGAAATCAGTCTGTCTATGAGGATTGGTGTGTGAAATCAGTCTGTCTACAAGGATTGGTGTGTGAAATCAGTCTGTCTACAAGGATTGGTGTGTGAAGTCAGTCTGTCTATGAGGATTGGTGTGTGAAATCAGTCTGTCTACAAGGATTGGTGTGTGAAGTCAGTCATCTACAAGGAAAGTTGGAAAGTTTTGTTTAGTTGGTGCAACATCTGTGGTCATATGCCAGAGAGAGACAGAAGGGGAAGGAATTATAGGAGAAGGGAACAGATCCCAGGAGACGGGACACAACCCCTGATTAATACCTGGTACCCATTCACTGCTGGGTGGACAGGGGCGTAGGGTATCAGAAAAGCTGTCCAAATTTTTCCACTTCGCCCGGGAATCGAGCGAGTGCTAACCACTGCACCACGAAGCCCCCTGTCTACGAGGATTGGTGTGTGTCCAGGTATCAGTATTAGTAGCCTCATCAACACACAGCCAAGCCTTTATATCGGTGGGTGGGTGAAATGCAGTATATGCCGAGAAAGGAGGCATTGCAAGCCTGAAATAACAGATCCACACCAGATAAACAACAAATAGACAACCTAAGGAAGGAAATAATATAAGTAGAAAATGTGTTGACAATAGATTAATAAAAAAGCATGAAATAAAACCACAACAAGAATCTAGAAAGGAAGCTGAACACTCCTCTAAATATGGCAGTCACCCCTTCAAGAGTAGTCCCCAAAGAGCACGAAGAATCCCCTTCCTCTTCTCTCTCTCCTTTCCTCTTTGCTTCTTGTTCCTTTCCTATCTATTTCCTTTCCCTCTTCCCATTTCTTCCTCTCCCTTCCTACTCTGATTTCTTTCCTCTTTGCTTCTTGTTCCTTTCCTTTCCTATCTATTTCCTTACCCTCTTCCCATTTTTTCCTCCCTCTCCCTTCCTACTCCTATTTCTTTCCTCTTTGCTTCTTGTTCCTTTCCTTTCCCTCTTCCCATTTCTTCCTCCCTCTCCCTTCCTACTCCTATTTCTTTCCTCTCGTTCCTTCCCTTCCCCTCCCTTTCTTTCCCTTTCCTCTCCCTAAATTCCTGCCATTCTTCCTCCCTTCCATCCCCATGACCATTAGAAAAAAGGGAAGGGAAAGAGAATAGAAGAGAATTAAACAAAGGATGGAAATTATGACAGCGATGATGAAAGAGATAGGTAGATAGAAAGAGAAACACAACCATTGACCAACTTAGACTAACGGCAACAGGGTCACAGTTACCAACAAAACAATAACAATAATAATAATAAAAATGGCAGTATATATATATAGTAAGTTAGCTAAAGCATTGAAACCCACATATGTCAACAGAGGACATTCCAACCCTCTCTCGGAAAGCATTTAAACAATACCATTTCACATTTACGAGACTGGGAACACTTGAGTTTAATGACCCAGATAATGCGTTCTGAACCCTTACACTCGCTTGGCTTGGGGGGGGGGGGGTGGGGGGGGGGTGCTATGCCTGGCTTGGGGTCAGGTCACTATGCACTTGGGGTTTTGGGGTCAGGGAGGTTGCAGCTGTAGGTCATGTTAGGTTAATGTCTTATTGTTTTTTTAGTTATTATCACAGTTAGGTCACACGCACACACTTCTTTTTCTTCTTTACAACACATAATTCTTTTTTTCTTGTTTTTCTTCATTTTTCCAGCACATTCGTTCTTTTCTTTTCCTTTCTTTTCTTTTTTTTTTTCCTTTTCTCTCCACACACACACACACACACACACACACACCACAATTAATTTCCATCTTTCTTCATTCTTCTAATTTCTTTTTGTTTTCTTCTCCTTCTTTTCTGTTTTCTTCTTCATCCTTATTTTGTTTCTGTACTGTTTCTTATCTTCCTCCTCCTTCTCCTCCTCCTCCTCCATTTCTTTCTAATTCCACATTTTCACACTTGTCCTTCTCCACTTCTACATCTCTTCCTCCTCCATTATTATCTCCTCCTTCTCTCTTCCTCTCTTTCTTCTCAACATCTTCTCCTCCTCCTCCTCTAAACATCTTCCTTTTCCAAATATTTCCTTTGCACTATAATCTCTCCTCCTTCCTCTTCCTCTACTCTAAACCTCCACTGCCTTTTTCTTCTCTCCCTCTTCTTTTGTCTTCCTCCTTACACCTCCACCTCCTCCTCCGTCTCCTCTTCCTCCTCCTCATTCACCCGCTGCCCTCCTCCTCCTCCTCCTCCTCCGCCGCCAGCTGCCTCATCCTCGCCGACCTCAATATTCACATTTATCTCCAGTCTCAGGTGGATGTTGGTCACCATGAACCCGACGGCGATTATTAAGGGCAGCCGTACGCGGGAGGCCCAGGCGAGCTTGAAGAGGAAGGAGAGGAGGGGAGGGAGGCCCCGCGACCCCCCCACCAGCACTGAGGTCAGGTCACGCAGCATCCTCTCGAGTCAGGTCAGCTTGGGGTTGGTCTCTGGGGAATCATAATTGTTGTTTTAATTTAGTATTGGTTTATGTTTATTATGTTTTTTTTTTTGTTGTTGTTGTTTAGTGTGTGTGTGTGTGTGTGTGTGTGTGTGTGTGTGTGTGTTGGTGAATGGAGAAGAGGAGGAGGAGGAGGAGGAAAGGAAGGAAGAGGAGGAAGGGAAGGAAGAGAAGATGCTGAGGAAGGAAGAGGAGGAGACTGAAGAAGGAAAAGAAGATGCTGGAGGAGGAGGAGGAGGAGGAGAAAGAGAAGATACTGGCGGTCATGAAGGAGGAGGAGGAGGAAAAGACGAGGAAGGAAGGGAGGAAATAAATTAGGTGATGTTCTTCCTACCTTTCCTTCCTTGTATCCCTTTAAATCCCCTTCTTCTTCTTCTTCAGTATTTTAAGGGGCGGGTTTTAGAGGCAGTGGACGCTTCTCTTTGTTTACATTCTGCCTTTTTTACGGTGCGCCAAGACCAAGACCAAGACTTAGCATCCCAGGTTACGGTCTATCTCATCTCTGGTCAGCATCTGTGATAATACTAACATAATTTTGACCCTCGTATGGCACAATGCATTAATATAAGAGAGAGAAAACAGGACATACTAGCGTCTATTAGCTATCTATGGCGGCATCCCAGGTTACGGTACGTCTCTCATCTCAGGATCGTTTATGTGGCCCTGCAGTGCTATAAGAGAGCCTATGACATTAAAATTAAAACATCTATTTCTTGTCAATAAAGTCCATATATCGTATTTTATATTAAAGGTGGTGTTGTTTCTTGGGTGCGGCCCGCGGGCTGATCACGGATAATGGGCAATGCGGCCCTCGAGGTCATTTGGGTTGGGGACCTATGCCCTTTTGATACTCGGGGTAAGGGCCAGTTTTACAGTCCAATCCAACAAGTTTGCAAGCTCCCTAACCAAACACAAAGTACTACGAAAACTCCTTGTATATAGTGTTTGGCGTTGATATAAAAAGAGGGAAACTTTAGAAAACCACACTAGAAATCTCTTTAGTATCTGGTATTGAGTAGAAATAACGAATCATTGTGGAGAATATAGTTTGTTTTGGGCGCTTACAATGACTGTGTTGGACTGTTGAATTGGGCCAGTTTCACAGATCCCCATGATCGGTTAGTAATTAAGCTCCCAAACCAATACCAGAGCCTTCGAAATTTCCTTGTATAGTGTCTGGTGTTTATATTTAAGTTCACAAATTTAATGAAACTATACTAGAAAAGTCTTGTGTATTTAGTGTGGCATCGAAGACCCCCCCATTTTGGATTATATGGGATTCTATAGTTTGGTTCCTCAGGTGTTGAATAATGGCGGTGTTGACGAGGATATGCCCCATGGTGGTACGTGATGCTGGTGCTGGTGGTGGTGGTGGTGGTGAAGATGCCAGGAGAGTATTAGGCTATATACTGGTGTTGGAGGTGGTGGTGGTGGTGATGATGGTGGAGGTGCAATCCGGTTTTGGTTACATATTAGGTAATGGTGGTTCCTCCCTGCCCATTCATTCTCTCTCTCTCTCTCTCTCTCTCTCTCTCTCTCTCTCTCTCTCTCTCTCTCTCTCTCTCTCCATTTTCATTATTTTCTATTTTTTTCAGTTTTTTTCCTTTTCCTTTATTTTCCAATTTTTTCTTCCCTTCCTTTCCTTCCCCTTTCTCTTATTTTCCCTTCCTCTCCCTTCCATTCCTTTCCCTTTTAATTCTTCCCTTCTCCTCCTATCTTCCTTTAATTTTCCTCTCCTCCCCTCCCCTCCTCTTTCATTCCTTCAATTAATATTTTCCTCCCCTCTCCATTCCTTCCCTTCCCTCCCTTCTCCCTCCTCTTCCTTCTCTTCTCTCCCTTCCTTCCCTTCCTTACCCTTCTCTTCCCTCCTCTTCCTCCTCCCCTTCCTTCGTTTCTCTTTCCCTCTCCTTCCTTTCTTCCTCTCTCTCTTTGTAAAACCTCTCCTCTTTCTCCCTTCCCATCGGCCTGTTAGCTCAGTTGGTTAGAGCGCCGTGCTAATAACGCGGATGTCGAGGGTTCGATCCCCTTACGGGCCAAGGACATGTGGTCACTTTTTATTTTTTACTTATTTATTTATTTATTTATTTTGTGTGTGTGTGTGTGTGTGTGTGTGTTTGTTTGTTGGTTGTTTGTGTTTTTTTTGTGGTGTGTTTTTCTCTCTCTCTTATTTCTCTTCCTTCTCTTAACTTATACCTCTCCTTCCCTTATCTTTTTTTCTTTAATTTTCTTCCCTTCCTTTCTCTTCCCTTCCCTTCCTTTTTTTCTCCCTTCCGTTCCCTCTCCTTCATTTATCTTCCCTCCTTCACTCTCCTACTTTCTCTTCTCTTCCTCCCCTCTCCTTCCCTTCTCCCTTCATTTCTCCCCCCTTCCCTTCCCTTCCCTTCCTTTCTCTTCTCTCACCCCTTCCCCTTATTCCGCCATTCTACAAGCTTAAGCTCCCCCTTTTAACCCTTGAAGCAGTGATGGCCTTTGATCATTGCTCTCCCCGTATACTCTCTTAATTAATATTCTCTTCCCTTCCCTTTCTTCTCCCTTCCCTTCCTTAAATTACCTCCTTATCCTTCGATCATATTTCTCTCCCCTTCCCAAGCTTTACGTACCTTCCCTTCCTTTTTAATTCCTTCCCTTCCTCTTCCCTATCTCTCTAACCCTTCCCTTACCCTCCTTTTCCATTCACCTCCCTTCATTTCCCTTCCCTTCCCAATTTCCTTCCTGTCCTTCGAAATCCCTCTCCTACTTTCCCTTCCCTTCCCTCTCGATCCTTCATTCCTCATCATTTCTCTCATTTCTCTCTCTCTCTCCTCCATCCTTCCTTCCTTTCTCCTTATTCTGCCATTCTAGTTAAGCCTCCCCTTTTGACCCTTATCCCCTCGCTCTTCCCAGCAGCAGTGATGGCCGAGTGGTTAAGGCGTCTGACTAGAAATCAGATGGGATCTTCCCGCGTAGGTTCGAATCCTACTCACTGCGGCACATTGGTGGGACTCTTTTTTTTGTTTAGTAATTGGGATGGATGGCTAGTATTATGTTTATAGATAGTAATGTATTGATAGAGAGGTAATGTTTCTGTTATTCTTCTTTCTGTTTATTTATATTTGTGTTATCTTAGCTTTAGAGAGAGAGAGAGAGAGAGAGAGAGAGAGAGAGAGAGAGAGAGAAATTTATTTAATCAGATGACAGAATTCATTTACCTTTCCTTCCTTCCTTTCCCTTCCTTACCTATATCTTTACTTCCCTTTTCTTACCATCCCTTCCTCATCCCCTCCCTTTCCTTCCTTCCCTTCCCTACGGTACCCTTCTTTACTTTTATCTTCACTTTCCTTCCCTTACCATCCCCTCCCTTTCCTTCCTTCCCTCCCTTCCCTTCCTCATCCCTTCCCTTTTCCTTCTTTCCCTTCCCTACGGTACCCTTCTTTACTTTTATCTTCACTTTCCTTCCCTTACCATCCCCTCCCTTTCCTTCCTTCCCTCCCTTCCCTTCCTCATCCCTTCCCCTTTCCTTCCTTCCCTTCCTTCCCTTCCTCATCCCTTCCCCTTTCCTTCCTTCCCTCCCTTCCCTTCCTCATCCCTTCCCCTTTCCTTCCTTCCTTCCTCCCTTCCCTCCCTTCCTTACCTTCCCTTCCTTCCTTCCTTTCCTTTCCTTCCTCATCCTTTCCTTCCTTCCTTCCCTTCCCTTCCCTTCTTTCCCTTTATCTTCACTTCCCTTTCCTTACCATCCCTTCCCTTTCCTTCCTTCCCTCCCTTAATTCCCTTCCCTTCCTTACCTTTATCTTCACTTCCCTTTCCTAACCACCCTTTCCCTTTCCTCCCTTCCCTTCCTTACCTTTATCTTCACTTTCCTTAATTACCATCTCCTCGACCCTTTCCTCCCTTTCCTTCCTCATCCTTTCCCCTTCCATCATTCCCTTCCCTCCCCTTCCCTGCACTTCCCTTTCCTTACCATCCCTGCCCTTTCCTTCGTTCCCTTCCTTCCCTCCCTTCCCTTCCTTTCCCTTCCTCTTTCCCTTCCCTTATATTCCCTCCCCATACAAACACGCACAAACAAACACACACTCCAGATTCTTCCATCTCCCGTGTGGTCTAGTGGCTAGGATACGCGGCTCTCACCCGCGAGGCCCGGGTTCGATTCCCGGCACGGGAAGTTCTTTTATACTTTATTTTGTAGGTTTTGTGTTTGGTGTGTGTAGAAGGTAGGTTAATTTTTTAGTAGAGGGAGTTTTTTTATTATTATTTGTTATATATTGTGTGCAGAGAGAGAGAGAGAGAGAGAGAGATACTTATAGCTACATTTATACATACAGACAGACAGACAGACCTACCTACCTACCTACATACATACATACAGACCTACCTACATAGTACATACATACAGACAGACAGACAGACCTACCTACCTACCTACATACATACAGACAGACCTACCTACATAGTACATACATACAGACAGACAGACAGACCTACCTACCTACCTACATACATACAGACAGACCTACCTACATAGTACATACATACAGACAGACAGACAGACCTACACACACACACACACACACACACACACGGCCCGGTAGCTCAGTGGATAGAGCGTCTGCCCCACAACCCCAGCCGGGTGAAGATAATTTGGGTTTATCTTCTTTCACGTGTAGCCCCGGCCTGTTCACCTAGCAGCGAGTAGGTACGCGACGTCAGGCAAGGAGTTGTGACCTCGTTGTCGCGGTGCGTTGTGTTTGACTGGGACCCGCAGCAGACCAAGAGGTGAATTACACACACACACACACACACACACACACACAGAGAGAGAGAGAGAGAGAGAGAGAGAGGCGGACAAAATTGCCGCCCCTTCCTCTCCCTTCAGGTTTTCGTAGTGTAGTGGTTATCACGTGCGCCTCACACGCGCAAGGTCCCCGGTTCGATCCCGGGCGAAAACATAGTGTTTTTTTTTTTTTACTTTTTTTTTCTCGGTTTTCCTTCCCATTCCTTCTCTTCTCTTCCCTTCCTTTATTTCCCCTTCCTATACCTTTTTCCTTTTTATAGTGTTTTGAAGAGAGGAGGGAAGGGAAGGGAGAAATACAGGGGAGGGAGAGAATGGAGGGAGGGAAAGAAGGAAGGGAAGGGAAGGAAGAAAAAGGAGAAAAGGAAGAGAAGGGAGGAATAAAAATGAGAGAGGGAAAGAAGGAAAGGAAAGAAAGAAGAAAGGAGGAGGAGAAGGAAAACAGGAGGAAGAGAAGGAAGGAGAAAAGAGGAATAAAAGAATTAGAAGCATCACCTAATAAAGAGGAAGGGGAAGAGGAGGAGGAGGAGGAGGAGGAGGAGGAATATAAGGAGGAAGATTAGAAGATTAGAAAGGGAAACAGTGGAAGAGATACACGATTAAGGAGAGGAGGAGGAGGAGGAGGAATATAAGGAGGAAGATTAGAAGATTAGAAAGGGAAACAGTGGAAGAGATACACGATTAAGGAGGAGAAGAGGAGGAGGAGGAAGAATTTAAGGAGGAAGATTAGAAGATTAGAAAGGGAAACAGTGGAAGAGATACACGATTAAGGAGGAGGAGGAGGAGGAGGAGGAGGAAGAATATAAGGAGGAAGATTAGAAGATTAGAAAGGGAAACAGTGGAAGAGATACACGATTAAGGAGAAGAGGAGGAGGAGGAGGAGGAGGAGGAATATAAGGAGGAAGATTAGAAGATTAGAAAGGGAAACAGTGGAAGAGATACACGATTAAGGAGGAGAGGAGGAGGAGGAGGAGGAGGAGGAGGAATATAAGGAGGAAGATTAGAAGATTAGAAAGGGAAACAGTGGAAGAGATACACGATTAAGGAGGAGAGGAGGAGGAGGAGGAGGAGGAGGAGGAGGAGGAAGATTAGAAGATTAGAAAGGGAAACAGTGGAAGAGATACACGATTAAGGAGGAGAGGAGGAGGAGGAGGAGGAGGAGGAGGAGGAATATAAGGAGGAAGATTAGAAGATTAGAAAGGGAAACAGTGGAAGAGATACACGATTAAGGAGGAGAGGAGGAGGAGGAGGAGGAGGAGGAGGAATATAAGGAGGAAGATTAGAAGATTAGAAAGGGAAACAGTGGAAGAGATACACGATTAAGGAGGAGAGGAGGAGGAGGAGGAGGAGGAGGAGGAGGAAGATTAGAAGATTAGAAAGGGAAACAGTGGAAGAGATACACGATTAAGGAGGAGAGGAGGAGGAGGAGGAGGAGGAGGAATATAAGGAGGAAGATTAGAAGATTAGAAAGGTAAACTGTGGAATAGATACAAGTTTATGTAGAAGAGGAGGAGGAGGAGGAGGAGGAGGAGGAATATAAGGAGGACGATTAGAAGATTAGAAACGGAAACAGTGGTAGAGATACACGATTAAGGAGAAGAGGAGGAGGAGGAGGAGGAGGAGGAATATAAGGAGGAAGATTAGAAGATTAGAAAGGGAAACAGTGGAAGAGATACACGATTAAGGAGGAGAGGAGGAGGAGGAGGAGGAGGAGGAGGAGGAAGATTAGAAGATTAGAAAGGGAAACAGTGGAAGAGATACAGGATTAAGGAGGAGAGGAGGAGGAGGAGGAGGTGGAGGAATATAAGGAGGAAGATTAGAAGATTAGAAAGGGAAACAGTGGAAGAGATACACGATTAAGGAGAAGAGGAGGAGGAGGAGGAGGAATATAAGGAGGAAGATTAGAAGATTAGAAAGGGAAACAGTGGAAGAGATACACGATTAAGGAGGAGAGGAGGAGGAGGAGGAGGAGGAGGAATATAAGGAGGAAGATTAGAAGATTAGAAAGGGAAACAGTGGAAGAGACACACGATTAAGGAGAAGAGGAGGAGGAGGAGGAGGAGGAATATAAGGAGATACACGATTAAGGAGGAGAGGAGGAGGAGGAGGAGGAGGAGGAATATAAGGAGGAAGATTAGAAGATTAGAAAGGGAAACAGTGGAAGAGACACACGATTAAGGAGGAGAGGAGGAGGAGGAGGAGGAGGAGGAAGACGAGCCCCAAAGAAAGTAAGCAAACCGCCCATATTCCCTACCTATCTCCTCCTCCTCCTCCTCCTCCTCCTCCTTAACGTCAGGGCGGAGGGCACGAATCTCATCACCTGGAAGACCAAATTACAGGTGAGAAGAAGAGGAGGAGGAGGAGGAGGAATGATGCTGGTATAGTGATGTTTTAGAGAGAGAGAGAGAGAGAGAGAGAGAGAGAGAGAGTTTTCTTCTATTCCATCTTTCTCTTTCTTCTTTATTATTTTTCTTCTTCTTCTTCTTCTTCTTCTTTCTATTATTATTATCATCATCATCATTATTATTATTATTATTATTATTATTATTATTATTATTGTTGTTATTTTACAGGGTTGGTCAAAGAGGAGCCTAGCAACGCGCCCCCTACCTTTGAGGTCGTTAGGTGAGTTACTACTACTACTACTACTACTACTACTACTACTACTACTACTACTATTGTGTTTGTGTGTGTGTTTGTGTGTGTCCCACTCCTGCATTATTCATGTAATCTATCGTATATCTATTAACCTCCTCCTCCTCCTCCTCCTCCTCCTCCTCTTCTAAGTGGTATCATCTATCTATCTATCTATCTGTGTGTTTATCTATCAGCTTGTAACTTAACTATCCTCCTCCTACTCCCCCCCCCCCACGCCTTCCTCCTCCTCCTCCTCCTCCTCCTCCTCCTCCTCCTCCTCTTCTAAGTGGTATCATCTATCTATTATATATCTGTGTGTTTATCTATCAGCTTGTAGACTTAACTAACCTTCTCCTCCTCCTCCTCTTCCTCTTCCTCCTTCTTCTCCTCCTCCTCCTCCTCCTCCTCCTCCTTTTCTTCTCTTTCTCTTTTTCTTCTTTTCCTCCGATTCTTCTTCTTTTCCCTAACATCCCCATCCTTACCTCCTCCTCCTCCTCCTCCTCCTCTTCCTCTTCACGGTTCACCTCCTCTTTGAAACGTTAATCAAGAGAACAAAAACATCAGTGATTAAAGAGAGAGAGAGAGAGAGAGAGAGAGAGAGAGAGAGAGAGAGACCCAATATTCTGTGGTGGACATCAATCCTACCACAGAGAAGAAAAATAAGAAGAGGAGGAGGAAGAAGAGGAGGAGGAGGAAGAGGAGGAGGAAGAAGAAGATATAGAAGAGGAAAAGGAGAATTATATGCAGATTCAAAAGGAGGAGGAGGAGGAGGAGGAGGAGGGGGCAACAGCAGTGGAATCAGCAGGATCAAGCAGGAGGAGGAGGAGGAGGACTGGTCGGGCTTGGTAGACCACAGGTATGTTTAGCGGCTGACCACAACTGCCCTCCTCCTCCTCCTCCTCCTCCTCCTCTTCCTCCTCCTAATCCTCCTCAAATTTTCTTCTTTCTTTTTTTTTTTTATCCTCAGATTTATCCTTTCTTCTCTCCTCATTCACTCCTCCTCCTCCTCCTCCTCCTCCTCCTCTATGTAAGGACGTGTCACCAAATGGGGGGGTGGGGGGTGGGGAAGATCCGGGTTCAAGAGGAGGCGGAGGAGGTGGTGGAGGTGGAGTGTGAATATTGATTTGAATTTTTCATATTATTTGCTTGCTTCTTGTCTCTCTCTCTCTCTCTCTCTCTCTCTCTCTCTCTCTCTCTCTCTCTCTCTCTCTCTCTCTCCTCTCTCTCTCTCTCTCTCTCTCTCTCTCTCTCTCTCTCTCTCTCTCTCTCTCTCTCTACCTGGGCCAATTAAGTTTCATCACCTGTAGTAACCTTTCCTCTTCCTCCTCCTCCTCTTCTTCCTCTTTCTTGTTCCTCCTCCTCCTCCTCCTCCTCCTCCTCCTCCTCCTCCTCCTCTTCCCCCTCCTTCTTCTTAAATTCTCTTATACTCTTTCTTCTTTTTCTTTTCATTCTCGGTTTTATTCTTTCTTCTCCTCTTATTCTCCTCCTCCTCCTCCTCCTCCTCCTCCTCCTCCTCCTCCTCCTCCTCCTCCTCATTATGCAAAACGTATGCGTCGTAATAATGAAAAATAATGAATGATAATATCTGTTGAGAGAGAGAGAGAGAGAGAGAGAGAGAGAATATTTTTTACCTATTCCTCCTCCTCCTCCTCGTCCTCCTTCTCCTCCTCCTGCTCCTCCTCCTGCTCATCCTTCTCCTCCTCCTCCTCCTCCTCTGTTTATCCTCCCATTTTCTCTTATCAGTAATTCACTAACAAATAATAAGGGAAAGGAAGACACTTGAGGAGGAGGAGGAGGAGGAGGAGGGAAGGAGTATGTGATGAAGGAGGCGTGAGAAGGTGTGTGTGTGTGTGTGTGTGTGTGTGTGTGTGTGTGTGTGTGTGTGTGTGTGTGTGTGTGTGTGTTATTTCCTTTTTTTTTATTTATTATCCTCCTTCTCCTCCTCCATTTTTTCTCTCCATTTCTCCACTTTTTATCTCCTCCTCCACCTCCTCCTCCTCCTCCTCCTCCTCCTCCCCCTCTTCCTCCTCCAAAATATATTCATTCCTCTACTTTTTGTCTTTTCCTCCTCCTCCTTTTCCTATTTATCTTCCTGTTTATCTTCTTCTTCTTCTTCTTCCTCTTCCTCCTCCTCCTCCTCCTCCTCCTCTTTGAAATGCCTCCTTCCTTCTTGCAATATTCATCTCATCTATAGCGGTTTTACATGTCTTCCTCCTCCTCCTCCTCCTCCTCCTCCTCCGTGCAGGATTGTCACACAGGTGTTCCTCCTCAGTGGTCACCTCACCTGCGACCTCCTCCTCCTGTTCCTCCTCCTTCTCCTCTTCCTCCTCCTCCTCCTCCTCCTCCTCCTCCTCCTCCTCCTCCTCCTGTCCCTACATTTTTTTTTATTTCTTTATTTATTTGTATTTTTTTCGCCGTTTTCTCCTTCTTTCTCTCGCTTTCTTCCTCCTCTTCTTTCTCTTCTTCCTTCCTTCCTTCCTTTCTGCATTTTTTCAACTTTTCCTTTCGTCTCTCATCCTTCTCCTCTCCCTCCTCCCTCTTCTCTTCCTCATTTTTTCCTTCCCTCTTCTACCTCTCCCTTCCTCCTTTTCCTTTCCCTCTCATCTCTTCTCTAATATTCTCTCTCCTTCCTTCCTTCCTTCCTTCCTTCCTTCCTTCCTTCCTTCCTTTCTTTTTTCTATTTCCCGTTTCTTTCTTTGATATCTGCATTTTTAACTCCACCCTCTCTTCCTCCGTCTATTTCTCCCTCCTCCTCCTCCTCCTCCTCCTCCTCCCGTAATGACCCTCTCTGCATGCGAAGGGACTGCCTAATTGGTCTCCTCCATGATGGAATTGGTTATTGATAAGACCGCCTCCTCCTCCTCCTCCTCCTCTTCGTCCGTAGGTCCTTGGCGGCTGCGGGAAGGTCGGATGGGAGGAGCAGGTGAAGGAGGAGGAGGAGGAGGAGGAGGAGGAGGAAGGGTTAGAAATGAGAGACATAGAATAAGTATTAAGCCCCGTTCACACAGTGCCGACTCCGGGCCACGACAACCCACGACAACCTTGCGACAACCCACGACTTTTGGGTACACGAGGTCTTGGGTGTCAAATGTTGATGTGAAAGAGTCGCGCATGGTCGGAAAGAGATCTAGAAACGATCGCCGGATGCTGAGTCGGGCTGAAAGTCGCTGGGTTGTCGTGGCCCAGAGTCGGCAAAGTGTGAATGGATCTTAGACGTGACTGAGACTTGTGTGACTCGTACTGTACGTGTATGGATGCTGTATTAAACCGGTACCTTTGTTAGTGTGTTAAGGAGAATCTTCATGCTGGATTCAACTACACTATACCGAAGAAACTAGAAAGAAAAGAAGGACGAGGAAAATAAAGAGGAGAGAGAAGAAAGGGAGAAGAGGAAAAAAGAGAAGAAAAGAAGGAAGAGGAAATGGAGATGATCAATGGAAAGGAGAAAGGAGGAAAAGGAGGAGAAGATGAAGGAGAGAGAAAAAAGGGAGAAGGAGAGAATTAAGAAAGGGTTGACAGAGGAGGAAAAGGGAAGAAAAAAAAGAATTAAGAGGAAATGGAGAAAAGAGGAGGAGGAGGAGAAGATGGAGGAGAGAGAAGAAAGGGAGAAGGAGAGAATTAAGAAAGGGTTGAGAGAAGAGGAAAAGGAGAAGAATTAGGAGAAGAAAGGGAGAAGGAGAAAATTAAGAAAGGGTTGACAGAAGAGGAAAAAGAGAAGAATTAAGAGAAGAAAGGGAGAAGAAGAGAATTAAGAAAGGGTTGACAGAAGAGGAAAAAGAGAAGAATTAAGAGAAGAAAGGGAGAAGAAGAGAATTAAGAAAGGGTTGACAGAAGAGGAAAAAAAGAAGAATTAAGAGAAGAAAGAGGAAACGGAGATGATGGAAAGGAAAAAAGAGGAGGAGGAGAAGATATGGAGGAAGGAAAAGATAGATAGATAGATAGATAGATGATGGCTATTTTTTTTTTCAAGAGCCTCCAGCGACCCTCAGGAACACTATCCCGACCCTCATTTCTGTAGTGACCCAACGTTGCCAGATTGTCATTTTCAGCCTCCTACGTTTCCCAATTTCCGACCCAAAAATGCCTCCTCGACCCCAATAACTGACTTCATATATAGTTATCGTTAAAATGGTTAATTATTGGTGTTTTTGGGGAATAGTTATGAGTCAGAAACTGGTTAATACGAGGCTCTGAGTACGATAGTCTGGCAGCGTTGGACTAGACCATGGGCTTGGGAACCACTCGTAGACAGACAGACAGACAGACATCACCACCACCACCACCATTAGCACCTTGCAATCCTTGGTGGTGGTGGTGGTGGTGGTGGTGGTGATGGTGATGATAACAGTAAATCGTGTCAGACTAACCTTCCATTGTACTCGACTTGTCCTCCTCCTCCTTATCCTCCTCCTCCTCCTCTTCTTCTTCCTCCCTTCCACTTTTCTCCTTGTAATATTTTTTTTATTTTTTTTTATTCTCCACTTCTGTGTGTGTGTGTGTGTGTGTGTGTGTGTGTGTGTGTGTGTGTGTGTGTGTGTCTCTCTCTCTCTCTCTCTCTCTCTCTCTCTCTCTCTCTCTCTCTCTCTCTCTCTCTCTCATAAATACAAACCTCACGATGGCGGATCTTGGAGACATGACCCGAGAGAGAGAGAGAGAGAGAGAGAGAGAGAGAGAGAGAGAGAGAGAGGGGAGGCGGGGGGCGGCGGGGGGCGGCGGGGGGCGGCCGTATTTATAAAGCGGTCATAAGCACTCAAAAACTGTTATAAGTAGACAAAATGGCGATTCTTGTCATCAATCGCGATCTCTGTCATAAAACGAGTCATAACGCTTAAGGGGCTATTACACTGGGCAAATTTTCCGTGGATCTTCAGTCAAACCACGATTTCCGCTGGGATGGTTCTCATTTGTTTCTTGTTATTGCTGATGATGATGATGGTGAGTAATACCGTCGTCCTTCAGTGAAATCTACCGTAGCTTTGGAAGATCGTGGACACGTCAGAAAACCACGGAAATATGAGAACCATGCCAGAGGAAATCGTGGTTTGACTGAAGATCCACGGAAAATTTGCCCAGTGTAATAGCCGCTTTACGAGACCTCCAACCCATTCGTAGCGCCCCGTTGCGAGTGAGTCATAAATCCACTCATAAGTACGCAAACAAACCCCTCGACGGCCAGCTCGCAGATATTTCCCTCGACAAGGCGCCCTCAGAGACTGCACTGATGAGGAGATGCTTTCTGGGAACTTACTAACGAGGAACAGAATAAAAGCAGACAGCCTATGAGGAGAAATACGTCCTAGAGACAGTACCAGAGTTGCCGCCGTCGACTGCTTCAACAGGTAAGGCCAGTGAATGGCATATTGTATTTTACTTTGCTAGAAGTATAGAGGAACTTACATGAATAATTATCATAATTCCTGCCTGATTCATTGTTAAATGCTATGGTGTAAATCATATTTTTGAGCCCAAGCCAAACAATTCCCTCAAAATAAATCCCTCCGATTTTAGTTATACGAATCTCTCACCACTGTCAAAGTAATCAAATCCCTCAACCATGATTATGGCCAAAGTCACTGTAACACAACTCAAAATACGATGTATAAGCCAAGGCTGCCATGGGCATGCTGAAGGCTATTGGAATTTATCTAGAATTGCACCCAACTCACTGCATTGGCTGACACTTTTCTTTTTGGTGGATTTTAACAAGTTATCCTTCACTTTGATAAGTATGTCAGGTATTACTTGCTTCTTAGGTTTAATGGCAAAATAAGCAGCAATAGGTTACTATTATACTGGCAATAGGTTACTATAGTGGCAGCGTTAGGTTACTATCCTTGACAGTTCAGCAAATAAATCAATCTTTTGTAGCTATTTACTGAGCAGTTCAGCAAGGAAGTAAATAATTTCATTCATTTCTTGGGGCTCCGCAGAGGGCCACTCTCGGGTGGCATGATATGTGGGGTTGTGCGGCCATTTCAAGGGGCCAGCCCAGTATTCTCTTAGATAAGATATACCACTACGGTGTTCGGGAATGTGTTCATGACTGGTTTAGATCATACCTAAATAACAGAAAACAGCACACTTTTTCAACAATACTTTATCCACAAGTAAACCTGTACACTTAGGAGTACCTCAAGGAAGCATCCTGGGTCCTGTCCTATTCCTCATTTACATCAGTGACCTCTCTAACGTTTCTGACACACTCCGCACTAGACTATTCGCAGATGATTCCACATTCTATATGATGGGAGAAAATCCAACAGAACTAATTAATAAGGCCAATACAGAACTACTAAAATTTTCAAACTGGTGCTTAGCCAACAAACTTAGTAAATACCACTTAAACTCACTACATGCTATTCTCAAAATCTATTACCAACTACCAACCTCTACCCAACCTAACTATACTAAATGATAATATCTTGCAGGTAGATGAAGTGAAATTCCTTGGTGTAACCATAGACAAAAACTTAACTTTTAAACACCACATCTCCAATCTCTGCTTAAAGCTATCTAGAATCATTCCCCTCCCTCTCAAGGTAAAACATTTTGCTCCAAGTAGAATTCTTAAATGTCTGTACTGTGCCCACATATACTCTCATCTTACCTATTGTAATCCTATCTGGTCTCAAACCTACCTTTGTCATCTGTCTCAAATTAATGTACTTCACAAGAAAGTTATCAGAATAATAACCAACAGTGATTTCAATGAACATACCCAACCTTTATTCAAAAAACTAAATATCTTGAACCTTACTGATTTATCAAAACTTATTGTTGCATCATTCATGTACAAAACAATAAATTCAAATAACCACAACACACTACCCATTCACAATTACCAAACTCGACACCAACATTCACTCTACATACCCAGACCCAAGTTAACACTATTCAAACACTGTCATGGACCTAAGCTTTGGAATGAAGTACGGTGTGATATTAAACAGTCAAAGAGTCTATCTTGCTTCAAACAAAAATTTAAGAATCATATGTTAAACTTCTGTTAGTTATATTCTAACTCAGTTAATAATGTACCTATATCTACTAGTCTTATCATAGTACACAAATTATAGAGGTTGTGAAAATAGTAAAATGAAGAATATTAATATTATTATCATTTGTTTTAACTTATTATTGTCATTCTGTAGTATTATTAATATATCCTTTATGCTTTTTTATACCTTCAACTATTCTATTTGATATGTTTTATATGTTTTTTTTAGTACTCATAGTATTTAGTGTTTATATATGATTATACTTCAGTTTGAGTGTGTTTTTATTCACACACTCATACATAACTATGATCTCATGTAGTCATTATTATTATAGCTACTAATTGTATGTTTCCTACTATATACACCATTTATCTCTAATCATTCTACACTGGTCAAATGCTTTCTTTCTCTTCCATAGGATTAAGTGTTTCTCATAGGTTTTATATTCTTAACTTCTTAATTTCTTTTAATTTAGTTACTCAGATACTATTAAAAAACATATTTTACTTGCCCATAAAGCTGATGCTTGCAAAAGGCTGTTTGTCTTATGTTTTTACAGGATTCAATAACAATTGTATTGGACAAACATAATAAAGTGTTTAAGAGAGAGAGAGAGAGAAGAAGAAGAAACAGTAAGAGGTAGAATTAAGACCAAGAGGAAGAGGAGGAGGAGGAGGAGGAGGAGGAGGAGGAGGAGGAAGAAGAAGCGGCCTTGAGGTCTTGAAGAAAATATTACTGATTCCTTGTGTGTGTGTGTGTGTGTGTGTGTGTGTGTGTGTGTGTGTGTGTGTGTGTGTGTGTGTGTCCGCGCGCATGCCGTCTTGTACGTCGCAATGAATAATGGATGAGTGTGTGTGTGTGTGTGTGTGTGTTAAGGGCGTGGCTGTTTTTATTTGATTAATTATTTCTCGTCTCGTTTTGAAATGCTTGCCTTGGTATTCAGTGTGTTCGTATGTGTGTTTTTTTCTTCTTCAGACTGGCGAAGGAAGGAAGAGGGAAGAAAGGAGACAAGATATAAATGGAGAAGGAAGGGAAGGAAGGAAGAAAGAAAGAAAAGAAGAAGATGAAGGAAAGAAGAGAGGAAGAAGGAAAAAAGAAAAGAAGGAAGAGAGGATAATAAGGAGGAGGAGGAAGAAGAAGAAGAAAGACGAGGAGAAGGAGAAAAGGAAAGGAGAAATAAGTAAACGAAGGAAGGAAGGAAGAAAGGAAGAGAAGAAGGAGAAACAAAGGAAAGAAGATTGAAGAAAAGAAGTAGAAAAGGAAGAAAAAAAAGAAAGGAAGGAAAAGAGAAAGAAAGAAAAGGAGGAAAAAAAATATTGAAAAAGAGAAAGAAAAAAGGAAGGAAGAAATGAAATAACCACCACCACCACCACCACCACCATCATCAGCTCTCACGTCTCCTCCGGCAGCCTTGAGGTAACTGGTCACACACACACACACACACACATACACACACACACACACACACACACCTGGTCAAAGTAAAGTCATTAGTTAGCATAGGAGGTAGAGTTTCGGGGAGAGGGAGAGTAGGAGGGAGGGAGGAGGTGAGAGAATGACACGGATGGAAGATGAGAAGGAGGTGGAGGAAAGGAAGGAAGGAAGAGGAGGAGGAGGAAGATGAAGAAGGAAGAAGAGGAGGAGGAGGAGGAAGATGAAGAAGGAAGAAGACTGAAAGGAGGAAGGAAGGAAGGAAGGGGTGGAGGAAAGAAAGAAAGAAATGGAGGAAAAAGAAGAAGGAAGGAGAGAGAGAGAGAGAGAGAGAGAGAGAGAGAGAGAGAGAGAGAGAGAGAGAGAGAGCACCTTAAGTCTTCAAATCACGTCTGCCTCACTCTTTAATGCGAAACACCTGTCCACGACCAGCGCCAGGTGTGTGTGTGTGTGTGAGAGAGAGAGAGAGAGAGAGAGAGAGAGAGAGAGAGAGAGAGAGAGAGAGAGAGAGAGAGAATTATATGTACAGGTCGTGATATATAGGATGTTCACCACCACCACCTCACCACTAAACATCACTTCCCTTATATAATTAGATCAAACTCTTTTCTAATCCCTTTTAACTGGATCGGAACCCTTTCGCATCCCGTTCCTGTCCCTCCTTCGGCCCTCAACACCGCCTCATTAAGATTAAGGAATTGATTATGGGACTGGTGGTGGTGGTGTCAGTGACTTGGAAAGGACACCAGTTAATGACCTTTGTATTGGGAAGGTCTGTATCAGGTGGTGGTGTGGATAATAATGATAATAATAATGTACTTTTTTTATCCTTTTATCCCCATCTTCCTCCTTCTCCTCTTATTTCTTATCCTTGCTTGTAACTCCATAATCCTTCCTCCTCTGCTCCGTCTTTCCTTTTCTTATTGTTTTCTGTCTTAAACAATGAAATCAAAACAATGAAATCAGAAGTGTGTGTGTGTCTTTATTTCTTATCCTTGCTTGTAACTCCATAATCCTTCCTCCTCTGCTCCGTCTTTCCTTTTCTTATTGTTTTCTGTCTTAAACAATGAGAAGTGTATGTGTGTGTCTTTATTGTAATGTGCAAGTGTTGTTCTCTTTCTTCAGGTATAGAGAGGAGTGAAGATGCCGCTGCCCAACATCCTCCCTCAACACTAGTCAGAGAGGATGTACTGACTTGACACGCTCGCCAGTTCATCATCCCTGACGGGTGTTCATGGAGGAGGATGGGTGTGTTGGGAGCCGCTTCTTCGCTCCTATTCGTTGTAATATACCGACTTTGTTTCTCTCGTTTCAGGTGAAGAGATGAGTGTAGGCGGCTGCCCAAGAAATGCAGCCTCCCTGAACACCGCCAGTAAAGGAGGCTGGACTTGTTACGTGAAGGACCTAAGAGGTCCGTCCCGCCACCGTGTGGGGAAACTAGTAGTAGGTGGTTGTCCTGGGCAGCCCCTCTCCATCTACTGCTATCTTTCCCCAACAGTGACGGGACTGGCCTCCTCCCCATCAGTTCAGCCTCCCTGACTGGTCGTGGAAGATAACAGCCCCTCCATCTGCTACTATTAGGAGTAGACTACAGTGGTCTCTTGGCTTTCATTTCAACTGTGCAAGTCGTCACTGCAAGCGTCCGGGCAGCGTTGTCTTGTACATTTTTTGGTAGTTCCTTCCTCTAGTATTGCGTAGCATCTACGTCGCTGTTCCCCGTACCCACTAGAAAACTTTCAATTTTAAAAAACTTCAAATGACTGTAAATTTCATATCCGTGAGCATGGTAGTAACTAATCTATTGTTTCTGAATGAAGATTTATATATTTTTGTTGGAAATTTATTTTTCATATCCGTGAGCATGGTAAACTATATTTTCAGTTTTATCATAGCTCTTATAACCACTATATATACACAGGGACAGTAATACATAAGGAATGCATTTCTTATTTTTTATTTTATTATCGAATTTCATTGAGCATATGGTAGCAGCTGGCAGGAACGTTTCATCTTTATAAACGGGCAGGAACGTTTCATCTTTATAAACAGAAACAGTGTGACAAATCCTTTTTACCGACATTCATTTCATATCAATAAACATTTACCTAAATTTCCAAAATTAAGCCAAAACGGCAAGATTAAAGTTCCCAAAATCTCTTTAAATTTTACTCACTACCTTTGAAATTTTATACTCACTACCTATTACTAACACCTTAGTCATCACACATTGCAACATCTAGAACTCAACCTGTCCGTAAAATCTAAAACTCAACCTGTCCGTAAAAAGTCAATCTCCATACTAAAACTACGAACGTAAAGTCTAGATCACCAATCCCAAGACAGACTTAACTTCATAAAAATCTAGGCCCTCTGTACATTCCGATACCTCAAAGACCGACCGTAGATTAAGCCCCAGCCTCCACCGACACCAAAATAAAAAAAATAAAAAACTAAAAATCAGTAATCAACTTGGTTACGCATTTTTAGACTAAGCAGCTCAAGAACTAACGACACTGTCCATCCCTGAGTCTTACGAGGCAGCGTCTAATGTAATTGACATGGGTACTGAGCGACGAGAGAGTGAGTGACGAGGCTGGCGGAGTGCACCGAGCCGGACTGGAACAAGCTGACTGCAACAAACTGTAAGAACGGAACACGTTATAAAGTCAACGTGAATACCTAAGAAGGGACTACACAGCGCTTCGAATGAGATCTATGCACGACTCGAACGGAACCGAGTGAAAATGATTAACTGGAATGAGATCTATGCACGACTCGAACGGAACCGAGTGAAAATGATTAACTGGAATGAGATCTATGCACGACTCGAACGGAACCGAGTGAAAATGATTAACTGGAATGAGATCTATGCAAGACTCGAACGGAACCGAGTGAAAATGATTAACTGGTGAGCTCGATATAGCGGAAAATGTTAAAAATTTTACGTGAACGCTTAAGAATGGACTACAGCACGGTTGGAATGAGATCTATGCATGACGAACGGATGGGAGGAAACTAACTCTGGTGGGCTTGGTATGAAACGAGGTAGTGTTGAACGAGACTACATATACTAAATCTATCTAAAAGCTGAAAGACATTAAACTAAGGGCGGAATACAATGTTAAAGTCCTACTAAGTTACCTAGATGGTTTCATAACTACATGTGCCCAGTGTATATAGGAAAATAGTCAACAATCTAAACTTCATAACTAAGACAGGTTAAGACTAAATTAAGCTGCAAAGACCCAATTACCGATAGCGCGTAACCAAGTACAATGACCCGATTTCTGAACCAAAAGAATGAAATAAAACAATCTAACCTTCGTAACTAAAACGATCTAGATTAAAACCAAACAGCTAAATGGCAAACAAGATACACGGCGATTCATGAACTATTGACAAACCTATCCAAGAATATAAACACTGCTAAATGGCAAACAAGATACACGGCGATTCATGAACTATTGACAAACCTATCCAAGAATATAAACTTCTGAACTGCAACGTTCGACACTAATAAACAAAGGTCGGTATTATAAGACACCTTCGCTTCTCACATCAGCTATTTCTAAAGGTCAAAGAGAGTCAGTCGCGTTCTAACGAGTGTTTCTTTAAGTTCACGGTACAGAAAAAGGGTCAAACTACCACCAGGGCCATACAACTACTCTTGGAAATGCTTACAACTCCTACGAAAGCCTTGTCAAATATCTGTTCTTGGGCGACGAAAGGTTTTATAATAAGACCCTATAAGAGCAACGTACAGTTATCTAGCCTCACTGAGCGACGGGATGGCTGTAGTGGAGGGCGGGCGGGGCAGCTGACTGACGGACGAACCTCGGCTGGCAGACCACGGGCAACACACCACGACTCGCACACCACCACGGCCTACACTATAAAGATGAAACAACCGCTCAGAGTGAAACAAGTGCTAGAATTGTTAAGGAACAGAAGAAAAACTAAATACGAGAAATAAAAGTCAATAGACACTGGAAGGAAGGTACACCGATACACGTAACTTATGATCAATTTACAGCACGAGAAAGCACTTGGAAGTTTTACGGTACAGCAAGGAAAACTTCGAACAAAAGAGAGATTATCAGACATGGACATTAATTATTGGACATGAACGAGAACCAGGTTGTATGGCATGAAAAAAAATACAGTAAAAAAAAAAAATCCATACACATTACTTAAGAACACGAACGAGAAACTAGGTATTAATG
>NC_066537.1:5797267-5809767 GCF_024679095.1 Eriocheir sinensis
GTTTGCCGTGTCCAACCTACCCAAACATGGTATTCATTCTCGTTCTCTTCTCCAACTTTTTGCGCCAATGTATAGCTCTTTGGTGTTTTTAGTCCTATTTTCAGTGATGTTTGCCGTGTCCAACCTACCCAAACATGGTATTCATTCTCGTTCTCTTCTCCAACTTTTTGCATCAATGTAGAGCTCTTCTTTGGTGTTTTTAGTCCTGTTTTCAGTGATGTTTGCCGTGTCCAACCTACCCAAACATGGTATTCATTCTCATGGCTTTTCTCAAGTTACAGTTTTCCCTTTTATTTTCTTTCACATTTTTTTTTAACAGCACAACAAAAAGAAATGAAAAAAAAAAAAGACCGCTAACTGTTGCTCTCATACAGCGATAAGTATAGAGTGGGGAAAAGAGAGGTCAATTTCGGTGCCTTGATATACTCTTGCCAGGTCGGAGCATAGTATTGGGTGTCATCTCTTTGGTTCAAGTTTTCGCACCAAGAGAATCTCTCCGTATATTTGTGATCTTGGTTGCCTCAGGTTACATGTCACTTCATTGGTTGCCTTCCTTCTCTCAAGCCTATTTTTTTTTTAAGCTACACAAGACTTATTCATTCTCATCTACTTGGTCCAACTTTTTGCACTAACTGTTATTTTTGGGTATTTTCATTGTTAGGTCAAAGTGTCCCTTCTCTGCTGGCCTTCCTTCTCTCTTATGCCATGCTCAAGTTACACAAGTCTGCTATATCCTCTATTCTACTTTCTCCATCATTTTTGCATCTAGATTTTACAGTACGTAATTACCTTTCCTCGACATTTTTCAGCTAACAGGGGTTCTTTTGTACCAGTCTTCATCTTTCTCCTATGCCATCTTGAAGTTACACCAGCCTGCTATTTCCTCTAATCTACTTACTCCAACATTTTTATATCAAGATTTTTCAGTATTTTCCTTTCCTCGACATTTCTCAGCTAACAGGGGTTCTTTTGTACCAGTCTGCACCTTTCGCTTATGTCATGTTCAAGTTACACCAGCCCGCTATTTCCTCTAATCTACTTACTCCAACATTTTTATATCAAGATTTTTCAGTATTTGCCTTTCCTCGACATTTTTCAGCTAACAGGGCTTCTTTTGTACCAGTCTTCATCTTTCTTCTATGTCATGTTGAAGTCACACAAGCTCGCTATTTCCTCTAATCTACTTATTCCAGCATTTTTATATCAAGATTTTTCAGTATTTTCCTTTCCTCGACATTTCTCAGCTAACAGGGCTTCTTTTGTACCAGTCTACACCTTTCGCTTATGTCATGTTGAAGTTACACCAGCCTGCTATTTCCTCTAATCTACTTACTCCAACATTTTTATATCAATATTTTTCAGTAGTTTCCTTTCCTCGACATTTCTCAGCAAACAGGGCTTCTTTTGTACCAGTCTTCACCTTTCGCCTATGTCATGTTGAAGTTACACAAGCTCGCTATGCCTTCTGATCTACTTCGTCTAACTTATTGTAGCTGTAGACTTTTCTTTATCGAGACATCACGTTATTTTCCTTTTCACGACCTCTCTCAGCTAACAGACCTTCTTTTGTACCAGTCTTCATCTTTCTCCTATGTCATGTTGAAGTCACACAAGCTCGCTATGCCTTTTGATCTACTTCGTCTAAGTTATTGTGGCAGGAGTTCAACCATTCGTATCCTCATGTTTATTTAGAAAGTTACTGTTGGTCTGAGATTGTTAGATTGCCTTTCTACTCTCTCTCTCTCTCTCTCTCTCTCTCTCTCTCTCTCTCTCTCTCTCTCTCTCTCTCTCTCTCTCTCTCTCTCTCTCTCTCTCTCTCTCTCTCTCTCTCTCTCTCTCTCTCTCTCTCTCTCTCTCTCTCTCTCTCTCTCTCTCTCTCTCTCTCTCTCTCTCTCTTGTGTAATTTCCTTGATGTCACAAAACTTGATATTCGCTTTAATTTATTTTCATTAACTTCTAAATAACATAAAGTAACTCAAATGTATTTTTCGTCCCGTATTTTTTTGTTTTTTTCCTTTTCATTTTCTTTATATAATTGCCTTTTTTTTCCTTATTTTTAATTCCTCGACTTTCTTGGTATTTGCTTTTGTCTATTATGTTCAACCTTTAAGTTATATAAAGTATGACCAATATGTATTCTTCCGTCTATATTTTTCAGTGGTTCCTTTCTTAAATAACTTGTATGACTACCTTTCCTTTTCATTTTTTATCCTGTGTCCTGCTTTCTATTCGCATTTGTTTATTATGTTCAAGCTATAAGTAACATGAAGTCTAACCAGCATGTGTTCTTTCGTCTATATTTTTCAGTGGTTCCTTTCTTAAATAACTCGTATGACTACCTTTCCTTTTCATTTTTTATCCTGTGTCCTGCTTTCTATTCGCATTTGTTTATTATGTTCAAGCTATAAGTAACATGAAGTCTAACCAGCATGTATTCTTCCGTCTATATTTTTCAGTGGTTCCTTTCTTAAATAACTTGTATGACTACCTTTCCTTCTCATTTTTTATCCTGTGTCCTGCTTTCTATTCGCATTTGTTTATTATGTTCAAGCTATAAGTAACATGAAGTCTATCTAACCAGCATGTATTCTTCCGTCTATATTTTTCAGTGGTTCCTTTCTTAAATAACTTCTATGACTACCTTTCCTTTTCATTTTTTATCCTGTGTCCTGCTTTCTATTCGCATTTGTTTATTATGTTCAAGCTATAAGTAACATGAAGTCTAACCAGCATGTATTCTTCCGTCTATATTTTTCAGTGGATCCTTTCTTAAATAACTCGTATGACCGCCTTTCTTTCTCCTTTTTTATCCCATGTCGTGTTTACTATTCACCTTTATCTATCCTGACCAATCTATAACTAACTAATCTATTCTTCGTTTCTTATTTTTCAGACGTTCCTTTCTTAAATAACTCGTATGACTGTCTTTCTTTCTCCTTTTTTTATCCCATGT
Organism: Eriocheir sinensis; assembly: GCF_024679095.1. NCBI lineage: Eukaryota > Metazoa > Arthropoda > Malacostraca > Decapoda > Varunidae > Eriocheir > Eriocheir sinensis. Next base: position 5,800,221 of record NC_066537.1, read on the forward strand.
CGTGTTAACTATTCACCTTTATCTATCCTGACCAATCTATAACTAACTAATCTATTCTTTGTCCCTTATTTTTCAGACGTTCCTTTCTTAAATAACTCGTATGACTGCCTTCCTCTCTCCTTTTTTATCCCATGTCGTGTTTACTATTCACCTTTATCTATCCTGACGCTGAATAGATTAGTTAGTTATAGATTGGAATAATAAAAGCACAAAAAAGACAAGCATACAAGTTAATGGAAATAAATACCTGGAAAATATAAGGAACGAAGAATTGATTAGTTAGTTATAGATTGCAATAAGAAAAGCAGAAAAAAGACAAGCATAGAAATTAATAAAAAGAAATAGCTGGAAAATATAAGGAACGAGGAATAGATTAGTTAGTTATAGGTTGCAATAAGAAATGCACTAAAAAGACGAGCACAGAGGTTAATAAAAGAAATAACTAGAAAAATAAGGAACGCAGAATAGATTAGTTAGTTATAAATTGGAATAAGAAAAGAACCAAAAAAGACAGACATAGAAGTTTATAAAAAGAAATACCTCGAAAATAAGGAAAGAAGAATAGATGAGTTAGTTATAGATTGCAATAAGAAAAGCACTAGAAAAGACAAGCATAGAAGTTCATGAAAAGAAATAACTGGAAAAATAAGGAACGAAGGATAGATTAATTAGTTATAGATTAGAATAAGAAAAGTACCAAAAAGACGAGAATACAAGTTAATGAAAAGAAATACCTGAAAAATATGAGGAACAAAGAATAGATTAGTTAGTTATAGATTGGAATAATAACAGCACCAAAAAGACAAGCATAGAAGTTAATGAGAAGAAATAAATAGAAAAATAAGAAAAGCACCAAAAAGCAAGCATTGAAGTTATTTGAAAGAAATAACTAGAAAATATAAGGGAAGAAAAATAGATTAGTTAGTTATAGATTGGAATAAGAAAATCACCAAAAAGACGAGCATAGAAGTTAATGAAAAGAAATACCTGGAAAAATAAGTTAATTAAAAGAAATAATTAGAAAATATAAGGTAAGAAAAATAGATTAGTTAGTTATAGATTGGAATATGAAAAGCACCAAAAAGACGAGCATTGAAGTTAATAAAAAGAAATTCCTGGAAAATATAAGGAACGAAAAATATATTAGTTAGCTATAGATTGCAATAAGAACAGCACCAAAAAGACGAGCATACAAGTTAATAAAAAGAAATGACTAGAAAATATTAGGAACGAAGAATAGATTACTTAGTTATAGATTGCAATAAGAACAGAACCAAAAAAGACAAGCGTAGAAGTTGATAAAAGAACTAACTCGAAAATAAGGAACGAAGAATAGATTAGTTACTTATAAATTGGAATAAGAAAAGAACTAAAAATGACAGGCATAGAAGTTAATGAAAAGAAATAACTAGAAAATATTAGGAACGAAAAATAGATTAGTTAGTTATAGATTGAAATAAGAAAAGCACCAAAAAAGACAAGCATAGAAGTTAATGAAAAGAAATGACTAGATAATAAGGAACGAAGAATAGATTTGTTACTTATATATTGGAATAAGAAAAGCACTATAAAGACAAGCATAGAAGTTAATAAAAAGAAATAACTAGAAAAATATAAGGAAAGAAAAGTAGATTAGTTAGTTATAGATTGGAATAAGAAAAGTACCAAAAATGACGAGCATAGAAGTTAATAAAAAGAAATACCTGGAAAAATAAGGAAAGAAGAATAGTTAGTTATAAATTGGAATAAGAAAAGCACAAAAAAAAAACAGGCATAGAAGTTAATAAAAGAAATACCTCGAAAATAAGGAACGAAGAATAGATTAGTTAGTTATAAATTGAAATAAGGAAAGCACTAAAAAAGACAAGCATACAAGTTAATGAAAAGAAATAACTAGAAAAAAAATAAGGAACGAGGAATAGATTAGTTAGTTATAGACTGGAATAAGAAAAGTACCAAAAAGACAGGCATATAAGTTAATGAAAAGAAATACCTTAAAAATAGGGAAAGAATAGATTAGTTAGTTATAAATTGAAATCAGAAAAGTACCAAAAAGACGAGCATACAAGTTAATAAAAAGAAATAACTAGAAAATAAGGAACGAAAAATAGATTAGTTAGTTATTGATTGGAATAAGAAAAGCACCAAAAAGACAAGCATAGAAGTTAATGAAAAGAAATAAATAGAAAAATAAGAAAAGCACCAAAAAGACAAGCATTGGAGTTAATTAAAAGAAATAACTAGAAAATATAAGGAAAGAAGAATAGATTAGTTAGTTATAGATTGGAATAAGAACAGCACCAAAAGACAAGCATAGAAGTTAATGAAAAGAAATAACTAGAAAAATAAGGAAGGAGGAATAGATGAGTTAGTTACAGATTGGAATAAGAAAAGAACCAAAAAGACAAGCATACAAGTTAATAAAAAAGAAATAGCTAGAAAATATAAGGAACGAGGAATAGATTATTTAGTTATAAATTGGAATAAAAAAAGAACCCCAAAAGACGAGCATAGAAGTTTATAAAAAGAAATACCTGGAAAAATAACGAAGAAAAAATAGATTAGTTACTTATAGATTGGAATAAGAAAAAAACTAAAAAGACGAGCATAGAGTTTAAAAAAAAGAAATAAGAAGAAAAATAACGAAGGAAAATTAGATTAGTTAGTTATAGGTTTTAATAAGAAAAGAAGCAAAAAGACAAGCATAAAAGTAATAAAAAAATAACTAGAAAAATAAGGAACGAGTAATAGATTAGTTAGTTACAAATTGGAATAAGAGAAGTACCAAAAAGACGAGCATAGAAGTTAATAAAAAGAAATAACTAGAAAATAACGAACGAAGATAAGATTAGTTAATAAAAAGAAGTAAATATAAATATATGGAAAGAAAAATAGAATAGTTAGTTATAGATTGGAATAAGAAAATTATCAAAAAGACGAGCATACAATTTAATTAAAAAAATACCTGGAAAAATAAGGATGGAATAGATTAGTTAGTTATAGATTGGAATAAGAAGTAAAAATATGAAAAGAAAAATAGATTAGTTAGTTATAGATTGAAATAAGAAAACAACCAAAAAGATAAGGAACGAAGAATAGATTACGTAGTTATAAATTGGAATAAGAAAAGTAACAAAAAGACAGGCATAGAAGTTAATGAAAAGAAATACTTGGAAAAATAAGGAAAGAAGAATAGATTAGTTAATTATAAATATGACTAAGAAAAGCACTAAAAAAGACAAGCATACAAGTTAATGAAAAGAAATAACTAGAAAAATAAGGAACGAAGGATAGATTAGTTAGTTATAGATTGGAATAAGAACAGCACCAAAAAGACAAGCATAGAAGTTAATGAAAAGAAATAACTAGAAAAATAAGGAACAAGAAATAGATTGGTTAGTTATAAATTGGAATAAGAAAAGCATCTAAAAGACGAGCATAGAAGTTAATAAAAAGAAGTAAATAGAAAAATATGGAAAGAAAAATAGATTAGTTAGTTATAGATTGGATTAAGAAAAGAACCAAAAAGACAGCATACAAGTTAATAAAAAGAAATGACTAGAAAATATAAAGAACGAAGAATAGATTAATTACTTATAAATTGGAATAAGAAAAGTACCTAAAATAAGGAACGAGGAATAAATTAGTTAGTTATAAATTGGAATAAGAAAGGAACCCCAAAAGACTAGCATAGAAGTTAATGAAAAGAAATATCTAGAAAATATAAGGAAAGAATAGATTAGTTAGTTATTGATTGGAATATGAAAAGTACCTAGAAGACGAGCATACGAATTAATAGAGAAGTATCTGGAAAAATAAAGAAAGAATAGATTAGTTACTTATAGATTGGAATTAGAAAATGCACCAAAAAAGACAAGCATACAAGTTAGTGAAAAGAAATGACTAGATAATAAGGAACGAAGAATAGATTAGTTAGTTATAGATTGGAATAAGAAAAGTACCAAAAAGACAAGCATACGAATTAATAAAAAGAAATATCTGGAAAAATAAGGAAAGAAGAACAGATTAGTTAGATTATAAATTGTACTAAAAAAGCACTAAAAAAGACAAGCATAGAAGCTAATAAAAGAAATACCTCGAAAATAAGGAACGAAGAATAGATTAGTTAGTTATAACTAACTAATCAATTCTTCGTTCCTTATTTTCTAGTTATTTCTTTTTATTAACTTCTATGCCTGTCTTTTTGGTTCTTTTCTTATTCCAATTTATACCTAACTAATCTATTCTTCGTTCCTTATTTTTCTTCTTATTTCTTTTTATTAACTTCTATGCTCGTCCTTTTGGTTCTTTTCTTATTCCACGTTCTGCCGGGTCCACAATGCTTGTTCCTCGCTCTCGTTTATTTGGGTCAACTTTTAACTTTCACTTCACGGCACGAGTTAACTTATTCATATTCTTGTGTTGTTTTCATGCGGTCAGGTTCACTTAACTTTTCAAATGTCTTTCTGTGTGTGTCTGTTTTTCCCTCTCTCTCTCCTCTTTTTCTCTTTCTTTCTCTCTCTCTCCTCTCCTTTCCGCTTCTTTCCTCTCTTCTCCTTTGTTCTCCTTTCTTTTCCATTCTTCTCTCCTTTTCATTCTCTTCTTCTCCTTAACCTTCCTCCTTTCCTTTCCTTTCCTTCCCTTCCCTTCCCTTTTCTTTCCTCTTTTTCTTCGTCTTCATCATCGTCTTCATCTTCTTCTTCTGCTTCTCCTCTCCTCTCCTCTCCTTTCCTTTCCTCTCCTCTCCTCTCCTCTCCTCTCCTCTCCTCTCCTCCTTCTCCTCCTTCTCCTCTCCTTTCCTCTCCTCTCCTCTCTCTCTCTCTCTCTCTCTCTCTCTCTCTCTCTCTCTCTCTCTCTCTCTCTCTCTCTCTCTCTCTCTCTCTCTCTCTCTCTCTCTCTCTCTCTCTCTCTCTCTCTCTCTCTCTCTCTCTCTCTCTCTCTCTCTCTCTCTCTCTCTCTCTCTCTCTCTCTCTCTCACATGACTCATTTACATTTCTCTCCAACTCCCTTTTATTTTTTGGTAGTAAGATCCGATTCATCTCACTTCCTCTCTCCCTCTCCCTCCCTTTCTCTCCCTCCCTTCCTCATTCCTTTCTTGAACTCTCCTCTCAGTGGTTCTAATACCCTTATATATTGCCCAAGGGTTTTTATGGTCACAAAGGTAATTGATATCAAGGAGACTTCCGCTTCAGTCTTCCGTAAACTGCTTCATCTTCCTCCTCCTCCTCCTCCTCTTCATTCTTCTTCTTCTTCTTCTCCTGCCCTTTGTCTTTCACTTTCACGGTCCAGGAAATGACTTGGTACCATCTCTAATGCTTTGTTTTTGTTTGTCTTCTGTTTTGTTTTGATTATGGGAAGGGGTGACTATATCATGTTTGTACCTACTCTCTCTCTCTCTATCTATCTATTTATCTATCTCTTTCTTTTGATCTTCTGTTCATCTGGTTTGGGAAGAGAAATCAGTATCTCTATCTATCTATCTATTTATCTATCTCTTTCTTTTGATCTTCTGTTCATCTGGTTTGGGGAAGAGAAATCAGTATCTCTATCTATCTATCTATTTATCTATCTCTCTTTTGATCTTCTGTTCATCTGTTTTTGGGAAGAGAAATCAGTATCTCTATCTATCTATCTATTTATCTATCTCTTTCTTTTGATCTTCTGTTCATCTGTTTTTGGTAAGAGAAATCAGTATCTCTCTATCTATCTATCTATCTATTTATCTATCTCTTTCTTTTGATCTTCTGTTCATCTGGTTTGGGAAGAGAAATCAGTATCTCTATCTATCTATCTATTTATCTATCTCTTTCTTTTGATCTTCTGTTCATCTGGTTTGGGAAGAGAAATCAGTATCTCTCTATCTATCTATCTATTTATCTATCTCTTTCTTTTGATCTTCTGTTCATCTGTTTTTGGGAAGAGAAATCAGTATCTCTCTATCTATCTATCTTTTTATCTCTCTCTTTTGATCATCTGTTCATCTGTTTTTGGGAAGAGAAATCAGTATCTCTCTATCTATCTATCTATCTATTTATCTCTCTCTCTTTTGATCTTCTGTTCATCTGTTTTTGGGAAGAGAAATCAGTATCTCTATCTATCTATCTATCTATTTATCTCTCTCTTTTGATCTTCTGTTCATCTGTTTTTGGTAAGAGAAATCAGTATCTCTCTATCTATCTATCTATTTATCTCTCTCTTTTGATCATATGTTCATCTGTTTTTGGGAAGAGAAATCAGTATCTCTCTATCTATCTATCTATTTATCTATCTCTTTCTTTTGATCTTCTGTTCATCTGTTTTTGGGAAGAGAAATCAGTATCTCTCTATCTATCTATCTTTTTATCTCTCTCTTTTGATCATCTGTTCATCTGTTTTTGAGAAGAGAAATCAGTATCTCTCTATCTATCTATCTATCTCTCTATTTATCTCTCTCTCTTTTGATCTTCTGTTCATCTGTTTTTGGGAAGAGAAATCAGTATCTCTCTACCTAACCTCTCTCTCTCTCTCTCTCTCTCTCTCTCTCTCTCTCTCTCTCTCTCTCTCTCTCTCTCTCTCTCTCTCTCTCTCTCTCTCTCTCTCTCTCTCTCTCTCTCTCTCTCTCTCTCTCTCTCTCTCTCTCTCTCTCTCTCTCTCTCTCTCTCTCTCTCTCTCTCTCTCTCTCTCTCTCTCTCTCTCTCTCTCTCTCTCTCTCTCTCGTAGGTAAGACGTTGTTCTCTCTCCCTTACTTCGTTCCCTTCACTTATTTATAGAAAGAACTCATTAATAGTTCTCCTCCTTAGTTAACCAGCATCTCTCTCTCTCTCTCTCTCTCTCTCTCTCTCTCTCTCTCTCTCTCTCTCTCTCTCTCTCTCTCTCTCTCTCTCTCTCTCTCTCTCTCTCTCTCTCTCTCTCTCTCTCTCTCTCTCTCTCTCTCTCTCTCTCTCATCTCCTTCTTTCAGCATCTCTTCTTTATTCATTTATTCTCTCTCTCATCTCACTTCTGCAGCATCTCTATTCTTCACCTTCTCTCTCTTCTCTTATCTTCCTCATTTAGCATCTCTTCTTCCTTCACCTCCTCTTTCTCATCTCCCTTCTTTATTATCTCCCTTCTTCATCTACTCTTTCATCTTCCTTTTCCAGCATTTCTCTTCTTCACTTACTCTCTCTCTCTCTCTCTCTCTCTCTCTCTCTCTCTCTCTCTCTCTCTCTCTCTCTCTCTCTCTCTCTCTCTCTCTCTCTCTCTCTCTCTCTCTCTCTCTCTCTCTCTCTCTCTCTCTCTCTCTCTCTCTCTCTCTCTCTCTCTCTCTCTCTCTCTCTCTCTCTCTCTCTCATCTCCCCTTCCTTTACCAGCTTCTCTTTTTTATTTACTTATTCTCATCTCTCTGTTCTGCTCATCATTCCTTACGTACTATCTCTCTATTTCTCTCTCTCAGGATCTTTCTTCTTTACCCATGTTAATTTTCCTTCTCCAAGATCTCTCTTTTTCACCTCCTCTCTCTCATCTCTCCTCACCAGCATCCCTGCCCTTCTTTCTCCATTTTCATCTTTCCTTACATACCCTTTCATCTCCTTTCTTCAGCATCTCTATAATTCATCTTCTCTCTCATCTCTCTGTACCAGCATCCCTCCTCTTCTTTCCTTACTCTCATCTCCCGTCCCTTCCAACTTTCCCTAATGCAGAAGTTTGCCAATAGCTTCATTTCTTTCTCGTTCCCTCATTTGTCGTGTCCAAGTTTCCAGGTTAAGAATTAGTTAATATCCACAATACTTTTTCTCCCCCTTCTCTCTCCTCCTCTCTCGTCTCCTCTCCTCGCCTCCTTTGTCCAAGTTTTTATGGTAAGGGGACGTTGGAGCTTTCATTATTTTCTGTGTTTCTGTCTGTCTGTGTGTCTGTTTCTTTGTTTACTTGTCCCACTGTCTGTTTGTCTAGCTTTATTTAATTCTTCCTAACACTTATTTATTTTCCTATCTTTTCCTCTTCTCTTTTCCTCTTTTCTTTTCTTGTCTTCTCTACTGTTCCTTATCCTTTTTTTATTCTCTTATTTTCTCTCCTTTCTTCTCTTCTTTTCTTTTCTTCTCTTCCATTTTCCTCTTTTCTTCTCTGTTCTCTTGTCTTGTCTTTTTCACTCTATTATTTTCTTCTCTTTTCTCATCCTCTCTCATTTTTATCCTCTCCTCCCCTTTCCTCCCCTTTCCTCTTCTTTCCTCATACTCTCATTTTTTATCCTCTCCTCCCCTTTCCTCCCCTTTCCTCTTCTTTCCTCACATTCTCATTTTTTATCCTCTCCTCCCCTTTCCTCCCCTTTCCTCTTCTTTCCTCATATTCTCATTTTTTATCCTCTCCTCCTCTATCCTCTTCTTTCCTCTTCTTTCGTACTCTAATTTTATTTCTCCGGTGTACTCTATCCTATCCTTCTTTCTCTCTTCACCTCTCCTCTCCTCATCTCTTCAACACTCTCCTCAACGCTCCTCTCCTCCTCTCCCTCCTCGTCCTCTCTGTCTCAGTAAGAAGCAACAAATCTGACACTCGAGATTCGGCCACTCAGTCAGCCGTCGACATGAATATTCAGATTAAATTATTCCGGCATATATGAGCGTCATTTGAATTGCTAAGGGGCAGCATTCAGACGTCCAGATGTTCCCAGGCGTCCCCCGTGTGTTGGGCGCGAGAGGGAGATGGGTGGAGGGAAAGAGTGGGATGGGGATAGAGGGAGGTAGAGAAAGAGAGGGAGAGGGATAGAGAAAGGGGAGAGGGGGAAGGAAAGAGAGGTGTTGAGGGAGAGAGTGAGGCAGAGAAAGAGAGGGAGGGTGGGGGGGAGAGAAGGGGAGGAGGGAATAGGGGGATGGGGATAGAGGGAGGTAGAGAAAGAGAGGGGTTGAGGGAGAGAGTGAGAGAGTAAAGAGAGGGAGAGGGATAGACAAAGGGTGGAAGAGAGTAGAGAGAGGTAGAGAAAGAGTGGGGTTTAGGGAGGGGTTGAGAAAGAGAGAGAGTAAATAGGGAGAGTAGAGAGAGGTAGAGAAAGAAGGGTAGAGAAATAAAAAGGGAGAGAGAAGGGGGTAGAGAAAGAGAGAGGAGAGTAGAAAAAGAGAGAGAAGGGTAGAGAGAGAGAGAGAGAGAGAGAGAGAGAGAGAGAGAGAGAGAGGAAGGCACGGAGTTAGTTAAGTCAAATCTGCATTCTCGTATAAATTCAAATATTCTTCCTCTCATTTTTTCTTTCTTTTTTTTTTAGTTGTTATTGTTATCGTTATGGCGTGGATTTAAAGAAGATCCCGAGACGATTTACATGTATTTTCTCTTTTATTATATTACTTTTTTACTCTGTGTGTGTGTGTGTGTGTGTGTGTGTGTGTGTGTGTGTCTGTAAAATGGAGGTGTGCTTTATCATCTCTATCTCTCTCTTTCTCACCCTCTCTCTCCCTCTCTCTCTCCCTCTCCTCTTTTCCTTGCCTAAATCCGCTCTGGAGAGTGTTAAGGTTCAAGAGAGAGAGGGTAGAGAGAGAGAGGGAGCCGTGTGTGGGTGAGCCATCGTCGGCCTCTCGGGAGTAACTGAAACGTGGCAGGCTCGGA
>NC_066537.1:5814767-5827267 GCF_024679095.1 Eriocheir sinensis
CGAGGTGGGAGGAGAAGGAAGAAGAACGGGAAGAGGAGGAGGAGGAGGAGGAGGAGGAGGAGGTAAAGGAGAATTTCAAACTATCACCCACTTCCTAAATAATTGTATAGTAACTTCCCCACACTGTTATATACTAGGAAACACTGTAGTAACGTTATGTACCTTAGAGGGCATATAAATAGCTAGTCAGAGGCTCCGTAAGTGGGCGTATCCAATCACACACACACACACACACACACACACACACACACACACACACACACACACCTGCCTGCCTGGTCCAAGGTGTTAATGCCTCCAAGCCGTGATTCACTCTCATAAATAAGCTTAGACGAATTTACTTTCTCTCTCTCTCTCTCTCTCTCTCTCTCTCTCTCTCTCTCTCTCTCTCTCTCTCTCTCTCTCTCTCTCTCTCTCTCTCTCTCTCTCTCTCTCTCTCTCTCTCTCTCTCTCTCTCTCTCTCTCTCTCCTTTTTCACCCTTCTCTCCTTCCTTCTCTCCTTCTTCTCTCTCTCTCTCTTCTCTCTCTCTCTCTCTCTCTCTCTCTCTCTCTCTCTCTCTCTCTCTCTCTCTCTCTCTCTCTCTCTCTCTCTCTCTCTCTCTCTCTCTCTCTCTCTCTCTCTCTCTCTCTCTCTTTCTCTCTCTCTCTCTCTCTCTCTCTCTCTCTCTCTCTCTCTCTCTCTCTCTCTCTCTCTCTCTCTCTCTCTCTCTCTCTCTCTCTCTCTCTCTCTCTCTCTCTCTCTCTCTCTCTCTCTCTCTCTCTCTCTCTCTCTCTTTTTTCGTACCCTTCTCTTTCCCTCCCTCCCTTCCTTTAACTGTCCATTCTTTCCCTCCCTTCTTACTCTCCCTTCCCTCTCTCCCTCTCTCCCTCCCTTTTTTTCGTACCCTTCTCTTTCCCTCCCTCCCTTCCTTTAACTGTCCATTCTTTCCCTCCCTTCTTACTCTCCCTTCCCTCTCTCCCTCTTTCCCTGCCTTTTCCTCCCTTCCTCTTACTTTCCCCTTTCCTCCCTTCCATTTCGCTTTTTCTTTCAAATTCCTTCATCTCACCTTCCTTCCCTTATTTCCTTCCCTCTCCCTTTCCTCCCTTCCTTCCTGCCCTCCTAACCTCTTCTTTCCTCCCTTCCGTTTTTCTCTCCTTATTCAACCTTCCGTCTTTCCTTCCTTCTCTTATTATCTCTCTCTCCTTCTCTTCTTCCTCCTTTCCCTCTCCTTTCCATTTCATCCTCCTTCAATTGCTTCCTCCCATTCTCTCCTTTCCCTTCCACTCTCTCTCTCCCTCTAACTTTCTCTTCCCTTATTTCCTCCCTTTCCTCCACTCCTTTCCCTTCCTCTAACTTTCCCTTCCTTTCCTCCTAACCCTTCCTTCCCCTCCATCTTACCCTCTTTCCCTCCCTTCTCCCTTCCTTCCTCTCCCTCTATGTGTTGTTATGTGTGTGAGAGAGGGGAGGGAAGGAGTGGGGAGGGAGGGAGGAAAGGAGGAAAGGGGGAGTGGAATGTGACAAGCCCCCCCCCCCCTTCTCTCTCCCTCTCCTTCCTCTCCTCCTCCTCCTCCTCTTCCTCCTCTTCTTCCCTCGACACACTCACAACTTTCCAACTTCTTCTCAAATACTCCTCCTCTCCGCATTCTTCTTTCTTTCCTCTTCTTCTTCTTCTTTTTTGACTTCCTCTTCCTCCTCTTCTTTTTGTTTTGCTCTTCTTTCTTGGTCTTATTTTTCTTGTTGGTTTGTCCATTTTTCTTTTTCTGGTTTGACTCTTTACATTCTTCCTTCTTATTTGACTTCCTTTTCTTCTTTCTCTTTTTTGTCTTCTTTTTCTGTTCTTCGTCTTCCTTTCTTGTTGTCTCATTCATTCTTTTCTTCGTTGTTTTCTTCTTCTCCTTCATCTTTTTCTTCTCCTTATCATTCTTCTCTCCTCTCCTTCTCTTTTGTCTTTTTTTCACTTAGTCTTCTTCCTTTCTTCCATTTTCTCTTCTTCCCTTCTCTTTTTGCGTCTTCCCCTTACCTAATCTTCTTTTTATTTGTATTTCCTCTTTTCTGATACCTTTGTCTGCTCCTTCACCCCTCTGTCTGTCTGCCTGTCTGTCTTTCTGTCTGTCTATCTGTATGTCTGTATTTCTGTCTGTCTGTGTCTGTCTGTCTATCTGTGTGTGTGTGTGTGTGTGTGTGTCTGTCTGCTTCTGTTTACTCTCTCTCTCTCTCTCTCTCTCTCTCTCTCTCTCTCTCTCTCTCTCTCTCTCTCTCTCTCTCTCTCTCTCTCTCTCTCTCTCTCTCTCTCTCTCTCTCTCTCTCTCTCTCTCACACACACACACACACACACACATCCAAAACCTTACCGAATCGAGATCTTATTTACTTATTATCATTATTATTATTTTCCTCAGTATTATTATTGCAAGTGTTAACATTACTACGGGCAATTATCGAGTATTCCCGCATCATTATTATTATTACTACATCCTATTATTACCTCTATCGTTATTGCTATTAGGGACGATTTCATTATGAGCATTACGGTCCAGAATTCTTCGTCGGTGCAGTGCTCTGGGCGGCGATAAAATGGAAATTAAGTAATACCTGTTGATAGCTTGATGGTGGTGGTGGTGGTGGTGATGGTGGTGGTGTTGATATTGTTATGGTTATTGTTGACATGGGTGGTTATTTTTTATTCTTTATTTTGTTTTTACTATTACTACTACTACTACTACTACTGCTGTTAGTGTCGGGTGGTTCAATGGTTGTTGTTGTTGGTAGTGGTGGTGATGGTGGTGATTTATTAGAATGAGGAGGTGGAGGAAAAGTATGAGAAAAGAAGGAGAGAAGAGAAAGAAAAGAAGAATTTAAACAGGAAGTGGAGAAGGAGGAAGAAGAAATAGAGAAAGAGGGGAAAGAGGAGAAGGAGGAAGTTGGAGGAAGAGGAGGAAATTAGGAGGTTTATTAGTATGAGGAGGAGGAGGAAAAAGTATGAGGAGAAGGAAGGAGAAGAAGAGAAAGAGAAGAATGAGGAGAATATGAACAGGAAATGGAGAAGGAGGAAGAAGAGAGAGAGGAAGAGGGGAAGGAGGAGGAAGAGGAAAAGAGGAAATAAGAAAGAGAGGAAGAGGGGAAAGAGGAGGAAGAGGAAAAGAAAGAGGAAAGGAGGAAATTAAGAAGGAAACAAAAAAAAAACACAATTACGAAAAGGAGGAGGAGGAAAAGGAGAACGAAGAGGGCGGAAGAGGAGGAGGAGGAGAAGATGAAGATGAAGATGGAGGAGGAGGAAAAGGAGGAGGAGGAAATTAAAAAGGAAACGAAAAAAAAGTACCATGATTCCGAGAAGGAGGAGGAGAAAAAGAGGAACAGGAAGAAGAGGACGAAGAAGAGGAGGAGGAAGAGACAGAGGAGACGAAAGAGAAGGAGAACGAAGATGAGGAGGAGGAGGAGGAGGAGGAGGAGGAGGAGGAGGGCGAAAAGCAAAATGAAGACGAAGAAGGAGGAAGAGGAAGAGGATGATGATGATGAGGAGGAGGAGAAAAAGAGGAACAGGAAGAAGAGGACGAAGAAGAAGAGGAAGAAGAGACAGACAGGAGGGCGAAGAAGAAGAGGAAGAAAAGACGGAGAAGACGAAAGAGAAGGAGAACGAAGATGAGGAGGAGGAGGAGGAAGAGAGGAATAGGAAGAAGAAAAAGAAGAAGATGAGCAGGAGGAGGAAGAGACGGAGAAAACGGAAGAGGAGAAGAACGAAGATGATGAAGAGGAGGAGGAGGAGGAGGAGGACGAAGAGGAGTAAGAGAAGGAAGAAGAAGAAGAGGAAAGAGGAAGAGAACGAAGATGATGAAGAGGAAGAGGAGGAGGACGAAGAGGAGTAAGAGAAGGAAGAAGAAACAGACGAAAGAGGAAGAGAACGAAGATGATGAGGAAGAAGAGGAAGAAGAAGAGAAAGAGGAAGAAGCGGAGTAGGAAGAGAACGAAGATGGTGAGGAAGAAGAAGAGGAGGAGGAAGAGGAGGAGGAGGAAAAGCAGGAACCCGAAGAAGTAATTGGACAACGCGTAACAAGGAGGGGGATCTAGTTACACTTAATAGATGTTTAGAATGTTTAATAGTCGGGAAGGTTATCAGGGGAAAAAAAAACATGTCTGAAACTTGTTATTGGAAGTCGATACCAATTGGCGGGATAGACGGAGGAAGGAGAGAGAGAGAGAGAGAGAGAGAGAGAGAGAGAGAGAGAGAATAAGGATAAACAAGAAAGGAGGGAAAGCAAAATAAGTTAAAGAAAGATAATGAGAAAAAAGAAAGGTTGGTAGGAAAGAGGGAATGAAGGAATGTAAGGAAAAGGAGGAAAGAATAAAGGAGGAAAAGAAAAAATGAGAAGTTAGAAAAAATGGAAGCGAAGGAAAGGAAAGGAAAGGAAAGAGAAAATAAAGTAAAATAAAAAGAATATAAGGAAAAGAGAAGGCAAGAGGGAAAGAAAGGAAATAATGAAAAGAAAAGAAGAAGAAATAGAAAGAAATGAAGGAAAGGAAAGTAAAAAAATGAAATAACGAAAATAAGAAAAGAAAAAAAGAAGGAAAAGAAGGAAAAAGGGATAACAAAAAAGAAAAAATAGGAAGGAAAAAAAAGAAAAAAATAGAGAGGGGGAAGAAAACAAAAATGAAGGAAGAGAAAGAAAAAGAAGGAAACAAAAGACAATAGGGAAAATAAAAGAAAAACAAAGAAAATCCACCCTTACTCCCACGCCCGTATCCCTTCTCTATGACGCAATATCAACCCCGCGTGAGTGTGTATAGACGTAATGTACATGTCACCGTACTTATTGGATTATTATGAATGCCTTAATTAGTGAAAACGGCCTCGATGGGGTGTTGAAATGTTAGTATTGGTGATAGTGGTGATGGAGGTGGTGGTGGTGATGATGGTGGTGATGGTCGTGGTGATGGTAGTAGTGGGAGGGATGTAGGGAAAGGTAGGGGGAGATGAGGAAAGGATTAGAAGAAGGGAAGGAAGAGAGGGAGGTAGGGAAGGGGAAGTAAAAGGAAGGGAAGGAAAGGAGGAAGGGAAGGAGGGAAAAGGAAGTAAAAGTAAGGGAGTGAAAGGAGGAAGGGAAGAAGGGAAAGAAAGAGATTCAAAAGGAGAGAAGGGAGAGTAAGAAGAAGGGAATAGAGGAGGAAAGGGAAGGAAAAAAGAAGGAAGGAAAGGAAGGAAAGGAGGAAAAGGAGAAGGAAGAAAGAGGAAAGGAGAGGAGAGAAGAAGAGGGAAAGAAGGAAAAGAAAGGGAGGAAGGAGGAGAGAGAAGGAAAGGAGAGAGAGAGAGAGAGAGAGAGAGAGAGAGAGAGAGAGAGAGAGAGAGAGAGAGAGGTAAAGAAAACAACAGCAACGTGTCAATTAAGAAAAGCAAAAACAAAACAAAAAACAACAGGTAAAAAAATCTAAATAAAAAAAAAGATAATCGTAATAATCCACATCTTTCTTAATTATCTTCTATCTTGACCTTCTCTAACGCCGCCTGATTGTGATTGGGCGCCGGCCTTGACTCCCTCTGTGTCCCATTACGTGATTGGTCGGCCCCGCTCCCTCCCTCCTCTTCCCATTGGCTGCCTGAGTCGGGTCCGGTCCATCGCCTCAGTGTTTTCATTGGTCAGCTTTTGGGGTTTATTTCGGGAGATGATTACTCGAGTTTTTTTTTTTTTTTTTTTTGGAGAGGAAAGTAAAGGAAAAGAAGGAAAAGAAAGTAAGAAAGAAATTGTTTGTTTGTTTGTTTGTTTGTTTGTGTGTGTGTGTGTGTGTGTGTGTGTGTGTGTGTGTGTGTGTGAGAGAGAGAGAGAGAGGAAAATATAGGAAAAAGGAAGAAAAGAAGGAAAATAAAAAGAAGGAAAAGAGAGAAGGAAAGAAATGTTTGTGTGTGTATGTGTGTGTGTATTAGTGTTTCTTTCTTTCTCTCTCTCTCTCTCTCTCTCTCTCCCTCTCTTCCTTTATGTATTTCATTTGCACACAGAGACAACATCCACCCTCTTCCTCCTCTTCCTCTTCCTCTTCCTCTTGTGCATTATCTTCCTCTGCATCCTCCTCTCCTCTCCTCCTCTTGATTTTTATTTTCATTTCATTTCCTTTTCTGCCTTCCTCCTCTTCCTCTTGCTTCTCCTTCTCCCCTTGTTTAAATGCATAAATGTAGTAGTAGTAGTAGTAACAGCAGTAATAGTAACAAAACTTCAGTAACCTCAATAATAGTAGTAGTAGTAGTAGTAATAGTATTAGTATTAGTAGTAGTAGTCGTAACAGGAGTGATAGTAACAAAACCTCAGTAACGTCAGTAGTAGTAGTGGTAGTAGTAGTAGTAGTAGTAGTAGTAGTAATAGTAGTAGTAGTGGTTGTTGTAGTAGTAGTAGTAACAGTAGTAGTAGTAGTAGTAGTAATAGTAGTAGTAGTAGTAGTCATAATAGTAGTAAAAGAAGACAAGGGAGAGCGAGCGACATCAAATATAGCGCCATCTATGGACCAATGGCAACAGTTGGAAAGCTTTTGTGTGTGTGTGTGTGTGTGTGTGTGTGTGTGTGTGTGTGTGTGTGTGTGTGTGTGTGTGTGTGTGTGTGTGTGTGTGTGTTGTAGACTCCCCACATGAAGAATATTACTGCTATTGAACCATATTCCGGCCCCGAGGGTGTTTGCTGTGTGTGTGTGTGTGTGTGTGTGTGTGTGTGTGTGTGTGTTAGTTTTCTGTTTTCATTAGTTTTCTTTCCTCATTGTGTTTATAATTTCTTCTTTTCTTTGTTTTCTTTTCATATTTTTTATTTATTTTCTTTCACTTTTTCTTCTCTTTCCTCTTATGCGTCTCAGTTCCTCTTTTACTATATTTTCCTCTTTGTTTATTTTTCTCCTTCCTTCTCCTTTTTCTCCTTTTTTCTCCTTTTTCTTATTATTTTTTATTTAATTGTGTTTTAATCTTTGTCTCAGTTTCATATATTACTTCCTGCTTTCGTCTCAACCTCTTCCTCCTCCTCTTCTTTCTAATCTTCCCTCTCCTCCTTCTTCTTATCTTCCTCATTCTCTTAGTGTTTCTACTTTTCTACTCTTTCTTTTCTGATCTTTGCTTTATTCTTTATTTCTTCGACTCTCCCTCTTCTCCCATTCCTCCTGTTTATCTTTTTCTTACTCCTCTTCATTTAAGTAGTGTTTTCTCTGTCTCTGTTTCATATATTACTTCATGCTTTCGTCTCAACCTCCTCCTCCTCCTCCTCCTCTTTCTAATTTTCCTTCTCCTCCATCTTCTCCTCCTCCTCACTCTCCTCCTCGTCATCTTCTTTACCGTGAACTTGAGAGAAAATGAAATGCGGGAACCAGACACCGTAGACTTTTCATCGCTATCCTCACACGCAGCGTCTCAGCACTTTCCTTGTAAGCGTGGGCGTAGACTTCATTGTATCTGCATTAGCTTACATTATCATCCCATTATGTAGATTATTTTAAAGTCTTATTCTGTAGGATCTCTTATGTATAGGATGCAGGTGTGAATGGAAGCAGGAATGAGATAAGGACGTTGTGTGGTATAGTTGTATTTGCTGGTACACTTCTACTGTTGTTTCTTCTACTACATATGCTACTGCTATTACTACTACTACTTCTACTACTACTATGTTATGTTAATTCCAGTAGTAGTAGTAGTAGTAGTGGTTGTAGGCTAGTGGTTCGTGGTATCAGCACTTATTAATGAGATTGAGAAAGTACAATGAACTAAGTAGAAGAAATAGTAGTAATAATAATAATGATGATAATGAAAGGAGTTAAGAGTAGATATGCATTCGATTTCACCTCCTAACTAACGGGGAACATACGTCTGGGAGCGCGTAGCAACACTCACTCCCCGCCTCCACTCCCATCCATGTCCATATCGTTCGCAGTGAAATGAAAATAAAAACAAGAGTGAGATAAAAGCTTTAGCGTGAGTACTTTAATAACGTGTTGGCAAGCAGGTGAGGAGGGATCATACGTATGGGGGCGCGTTGCATCACTCACTCGCCGCCTCCACTTCCGTCATTGGCAGTAAAATGAAAATAAAAAATAATACCGAAGTAAAAGTTTTAGCGTGAGTACTTTAATATCGCGTTGGCAAGCAGGAGAAGCAGGGAACATACATCTGGGGGCGCGTTTCATCACTCACTCGAATTTCCCTCCTCCTCTCCATATATTTCGCAGTAAAATGAAAAAAAAAAATACTAAGGTGAAAGTTTAAGCGTAAGTACTTTAATATCGCGTTGGCAAGCATGTGAAGCAGGGAACATACATTTGGGGGCGCGTTGCATCACTCACTCGCCGTCTCCACTTCCGTCATTAGCAGTAAAATAAAAAAGAGATAGAAATGAGGTAAAAGTTTTTGCGTGAGTACTTTAATAACGGGTTGGGAAGCAGGAGAAGCAGGGAACATACATCTGGGGACGCGTTGCATCACTCACTCGCCGTCTCCACTTTCGTCATTAACAGTAAAATATAAAAAAAATAGAAATGAGGTAAAAGTTTTTGCGTGAGTACTTTAATACCGTATTGGCAAGCAGGAGAAGCAGGGAACATACATCTGGGGGCGCGTTGCATTACTCACTCGCCGCCTCCACTTCCGTCATTAGCAGTAAAATAAATAAAAAAAATAGAAATGAGGTAAAAGTTTTTGCGTGAGTACTTTAATAACGGGTTGGGAAGCAGGTGAGGCAAGGAACATACATCTGGGGGCGCATTTCATCACTCACTCGATTTTCCCTCCGTCTCCTCTCCATATCTATCGCAGTAAAATGAAAAAAAAAATAATAGTGAGATAATTTTTTTTAGCGTGAGTACTTTAATATCGTGTTGGCAAGCAAATGAGGCAAGGAACATACATCTGGGGGCGCGTTTCATCACTCACTCGATTTTCCCTCCGTCTCCTCCCCATATCTATCGCAGTAAAATGAAAAAAAAAAAATAATAGTGAGATAAAAACTTTTAGCGTGAGTACTTTAATATCGTGTTGGCAAGCAGGTGAGGCAAGAGCTGTAGCATTCACTAAGAGGATTTATGCAGGAAACATGATCACACGCCATTTTTTTTATCATCATTGCCGCCGTGTGTGTTATTATTTTCTTTTTCGTACGCCTTTTTTTTTTTTTGGTCGAAGTCTGTTTCTTTTATTTCTATTTTTATTTTATGATGTTATGTTTGCTATTTTTTTTTTGCTCCTATTTTTTTTTTCAGTCATCCGTTGTTTATTTCCTTCCTAGTTTTCTTTTTTTTTATCTTATTAGTTGTTTTTTTTATTCTGATTCTTATTTTTGTTATTTTCCTTTTTCTGTCTTTTATTTGTGTTGTCTTTTCCTATATTTTTTCTTGTATTTTCTCCGTTTTTTTCATTTTTTTCATATCAGTGTTTTTTGTCTTTATTTATTCTTCTTATTCCTCTTCTTTTTCTCTCTTTATTTACCCATATTTCTTGTTTCTTCTCATTTTCTTTATTTTTTTCCTATCAGTTTTTTTCCTTTCTCTTTTCCTCCTTTTCTTTATTTTGTCTGTGACCTCAGCGTTATATAATTCTCTCTCTCTCTCTCTCTCTCTCTCTCTCTCTCTCTCTCTCTCTCTCAGGGGAAATAGATAAACCTTCCTAAAAAAAACTTTTAAAAACAAACTTGATCACAATACTTTCTTTTAAACCTTTTGTCCTTCCCCTCCCCCGCAAAAAAAACTATTCTTTCTCTCTCTTCCTCTCCCTCTCATTTTTCCTCTTCCTCATCTGTTAACTCCTCGGACAAGTATCTCTGGAATTTGGGGTTATTTCTGCTCCCTTACTTTCTCTCCTTCTTCCTCTTCCTATCTCTTTCTCTCTACCTCTCTCTCATTTTTTTCTCTTCCTCAGTATTTCTATTTTCCTACCTTTTTCCTCACCTGTTAACTCCTCGGGCAGGTATCTCTGGATTTTGCGGTTCTTTCTCCTCCCTAACTCTCTCCCTCTCCCTCCTTCTTCCTCTCCCTTTGTCTCTCCCTCTCTTCCTCTCATTTTTCCTCTTCCTCAGTATTTCTATTTTCCTACCTTTTTCCTCACCTGTTAACTCCTCGGGCAGGTATCTCTGGATTTTGCGGTTCTTTCTCCTCCCTAACTCTCTCCCTCTCCCTACTTCTTCCTCTCCCTTTGTCTATCCCTCTCATTTTTCCTCTTCCTCTTCCTCAGTATTTCTATTTTATTACCTTTTTCCTCACCTGTTAACTCCTCGGGCAGGTATCGCTGGATTCTGTGGTTCTATCTCGGAGGCCAGCCAAATCCAGGTGCTTCGCCAGACTCACTAAGAGGATTTACCTGTGAAAAATAGCTACCTGTGTTTTTTACCTTCCTCTCTCGCTCTCTCTCTGGTGTGTCTTCCGCTTTATGTTCCCTCGTGGCGTGGTTTAGTTTATCTCCCTCTCTCGCGTTTAAGAATTTGTCGACGTGGTTTTCTTGGGTGGTTTGTCTAAGCCGTGTGGATTTGCAGGTTGGTAGTTAAGGTGATTTAGAGGGACGTAAGGGTAAGGAGAGGTGATAAAAATGGGATCTTGGAGTAATGAATGCTTGGGATAATGAGGACTTGGAATACTGAGAACTTGGAATAATGAAAACTTGGAATAATGAAAACTTGCAATACTGACAACTTGGAATAATGAAAGCTTGGAATAATTAGAACTTGGAATAATGAGAACTTGGAATAATGAAAACTTGGAATACTGACAACTTGGAATAATGAAAACTTGGAATAGTGAGAACAAGGAATAATGTGAACTTGGAATAATGAATACGTGGAACAATGTGAACTGGGAATAATGACAAATAGGAATAATGAGAACTTGAAAATAAAAGAGAATAGGATGGTCTGTTTCTTTAACTGTTTTTTCGTTTCTGTTTCTAAACATAACTTTCTTGTATTCAGTAAGAGTGAAGAGAGATAATCTTAATCCTTTTGTGAGTGCTTGGAGATAAAAAGAAATGATAAAAAGGAACTAGCTATTAGTTTCTTTGTTGAATGTTTTACTTCTATATATCTGAGTCATTAGCCCATATGGAAATTAAAAGAGAAAGGACTTTGTATTTCATTAACTAATTTTTTTTACCTCTATTATTAAACTGCATATATTAAAAGTGAGGAAATGTTATAATAATGCTTCCATAACTTTGAAGTAAAGAAAAAAGATACTGTATTTCTTTTTTGTTCATCTTTTACCTTCTATTTCAAAACAGGACTTTCTCGTATGCATAAAGAATGAGGAGGAGTGGTAATAATTCTTTCTAGAGGAAGTAGGAATGAGAAATGATAGGGACTTGTATTACTTCTGCTCTTTTTTATTTATATACTCATTTAAACAGACAAAATAGCTGCTTTTCTCTCTCCACAACCTTTCTTCCACTTCCTTTCATCTATCAAACTTAAGAAGATGCAGTAATAAAATGTAACGGCACTGTGAACCTTTTCTTTACCTTAGAGTTTTAGACTAACAAAATGGATTCTCTTCACACTTCACAAACCTACCAAAAAAACTGGTCTTTCATCTAGCAAACTTAGAGAAGACATACATTAATGAAGTACCTCCACTGTGAACCTTTTCTGTACCTATTTAGACTGACAAAACATATTCTTCTCACACTTCGCAACCTTTTATAAACTAACCTTTTTTCATCTATCAAACTTCACACTTCACAACCTTTCCTAAACCTCACATTCTCTCATCAACCAAACTCCACACTTCTCAACCTTTCCTAAATTTCACATTCTCTCATCAACCACACTCCACACTTCTCAACCTTTCCTAAACTTCACATTCTCTCATCAACCAAACTCCACACTTCTCAAACTTTCCTAAACCTCACATTCTCTCATCAACCAAACTCCACACTTCTCAAACTTTCCTAAACTTCACATTCTCTCATCAACCAAACTCCACACTTCTCAACCTTTCCTAAACCTCACATTCTCTCATCAACCAAACTCCACACTTCTCAACCTTTCCTAAATTTCACATTCTCTCATCAACCAAACTCCACACTTCTCAACCTTTCCTAAACTTCACATTCTCTCATCAACCAAACTCCACACTTCTCAACCTTTCCTAAACCTCACATTCTCTCATCAACCAAACTCCACACTTCTCAACCTTTCCTAAACCTCACATTCTCTCATCAACCAAACTCCACACTTCTCAACCTTTCCTAAACCTCACATTCTGTCATCAACCAAACTCCACACTTCACAACCTTTCCTAAATTATACATTCTCTCATCAACCAAACTCCACACTTCTCAACCTTTCCTAAACTTCACATTTTCTCATCAACCAAACTGCACACTTCTCAACCTTTCCTAAACTTCACATTCTCTCATCAACCAAACTCCACACTTCTCAACCTTTCCTAAACTTCACATTTTCTCTTCAATCAAACTTCACACTTCACAAACTTTCGTAAACTTCACATTCTCTCATCAGTCAAACTAAAATAAGACGTGCCATAATAAAACAACTCCTCTACCAACCTTTCGTAAGCCTCACCCGAG
>NC_066537.1:5834767-5839767 GCF_024679095.1 Eriocheir sinensis
CCACGGGTTGGCTGTTAAGTTGACGTAGCGCGGGAGGCATATGAAGGTTTGTGTGTGATGTGTGTGTGTGTATGTGTGTGTATGTGTGTGTGTGTGTGTGTGTGTGTGTGTGTGTGTGTGTGTGGGTGTGTGTGTGTGTGTGTGTGTGAGAGAGAGAGAGAGAGAGAGAGAGAGAGAGAGAGAGAGAGAGAGAGAGAGAGAGAGAGAGAGAGAGAGAGAATAAGACAAATGAGAATGATAAACAAAGAAAAAAAGAGAAATAGAAAAACAAAGAAACAAAGAGAAAGAGATAGACAGAATAAAAGGAAAGATAAAAGAAAAGAAAGAAAACAAATAAAATAAATAGACAAAGAATAAGATAAAATGAAGAAAAGAAGAAGAAAAAAGAAAACAAACAAATAAAATGATAAATATAGATAGATAAATAGACAGATAGATAGATGGATAGATTAATAGACACAATGGCCTATATAAGAAGTGTGTTGGTGAGGGGGGGGGGGACAGTGTGTGTGTGTGTGTGTGTGTTAGGTCTTAGGAGAGGGGAAGGGAAGGGAAAGGAAGGGGGCTGTGTGTGTGTGTGTGTGTGTGTGTGTGTGTGTGTGTGTGTGTGTGTTTCAGGTAAGGTGAGGACTTGATTGGGTTACACTGATTAGGTTTGTGTTTAAAAGTCCAGGTAGATTGTGTTACCTGGAACCTTATTTATTTACCAGTTCCTCAAATTACGTGTATGAGGCTTCTTTTTTATAGTGTGGATTTTTTTGTTTTTATTTTTTTCTCGTTTCTTTAATATTTTCTTTTGTTAAGTCTATCATATTATTTCTTTTCACTATTTCTATTTCTTGTTCTTTCTTTCTTTCGTTCTCTTTATTAATTCTTTTTCCTCGCTTTCTATTCGTTATTTCACCCCTTACTTTCTTCTTTTTTTTGTTATTTCATTGTTTTAGTTTATCATTTCTCTTTCTTTTTCTTTCTTTTTCTCTTTCTTCCTCTCTCTACTTCATTTTCTTTCCTTCCTCTCTTCATTTACTTCTATAATTACTACATTACTTCCTTTCATCCTTTCTTTCTTTTTTTGTTATTTCATTGTTTTAGTTTATCATTTCTCTTTCTTTTTCCATCTTTATCTCTTTCTTCCTCTCTCTACTTCATTTTCTTTCCTTCCTCTCTTCATTTACCTCTATAATTACTTCTTTACTTTAGTTTATCATTTATATCTCTATCTTTTTTCTTTCTTTCTCTTTCTTTCTTTCTTTCCTTCCTTCTATCTGTCTATCAGTGTTTCTATTCAGTGACTTAATACATATCTACTTATCTATCTCTATCTACTTTCTTTCTTTCTTGTTCTTTCTTTCTTTCCTTCCTTCTTTCTATCTATCTTTCTATTCAGTAACTTAATACATATCTACTTATCTATCTCTATCTACTTTCTTTCTTTCTTGTTCTTTCTTTCTTTCCTTCCTTCTTTCTATCTATCTTTCTATTCAGTAACTTAATACATATCTACTTATCTATCTTCCCATCTATACATGTCTATCTATCTATCTGTGTCTATCTAACAATCTCTCCATCTATCTTTCTATATACCTATCCATCTATCTATCTATATCTATCTATCTCTCTCTCTCTCTCTCTCTCTCTCTCTCTCTCTCTCTCTCTCTCTCTCTCTCTCTCTCTCTCTCTCTCTCTCTCTCTCTCTCTCTCTCTCTCTCTGTGTTTTCCTATGTTTAAGTGATGCGGGGACTCGTTTGTTAGCGGCCAATCCCCTCCCAGCTTTCGCGTCCTCGTAGCCAATAAGAACCGAGTTATTACCCTGATCTCCTTTGCTGCCAGCCAATCATCGTGTGTGGGGGGAGGGGAGGGAAGGGAAGGGAGGGGAGAGGAGTGGAGGGAAGGGAAGGGAGGGGGAATGTGTTTGTGTGTGGAGGAGAGGGGAAGGAGGTGGGAGAGGATGGAGGGAAGAGGAAGGAAGAGGAGAGAGAGAGAGAGAGAGAGAGAGAGAGAGATTGATTGACAGACAGACACAGATAAAAAGAAGGAAAGAAAGAAAGAAAAAGAAAAAAAGAGAGAGAGAGAGAGAGAGAGAGAGAGAGAGAGAGAGAGAGAGAGAGAGAGAGAGAGAGAGAGAGAGAGAGAGTCGCACTGTGGTGGTTTCATTCACAAGATTAAAATATTTTGCTTTCTTACACGCCGTTTAAAACACACACACACACACACACACACACACACACACACACACACACACACACACACACACACACACACACACACAGAATCTCTCCATTACGGTCTTTCGTTTACATGTAAATCTAGTCATTAGAGGAAAGGCGTCCCGTGTAGACACTGGGAAACAAGTTTATGAATATTTTACCAGCAGGAAGGGAAGGGAAGGGACGGGAGAGGAAAGAAAGGGAAGGGACGGGAGAGGAAAGAAAGGGAAGGGAAGGGAAGGGACGGGAGAGGAAAGAAAGGGAAGGGAAGGGAAGGGACGGGAGAGGAAAGAAAGGGAAGGGAAGGGAAGGGACGGGGAAAGAAAGGGAAGGGAAGGGAAGGGAGAGGAAAGAAAGGAAGGGAAGGGAAGGGAGGAGGAAAGGGAAGGGAAGGGAAGGGAGTGAGGGATTGACAAGTTGACAGTTGGGGTTGGGACGGGCGAGGATGGGAAGGGAAGGGACGGGAGAGGAAAGAAAGGGAAGGGAAGGGAAGGGAGTGAGGGGTTGACAAGTTGACAGTTGGGGTTGGGAAGGGAGAGGAGGGGAAGGAAAGGGATGGGAGAGGAAAGAAAGGGAAGGGAAGGGAGTGAGGGATTGACAAGTTGACAGTTGGGGTTGGGAAGGGAGAGGAGAGGAAGGAAGAGACGGAGAGGAAAGGAAGGAAGGGCAGGGAGTGAGGGATTGACAAGTTGACAGTTGGGGTTGGGAAGGGAGAGGAGGGGAAGGGAAGGGACGGGAGAGGAAAGAAAGGGAAGGGAAGGGAAGGGAGTGAGGGATTGACAAGTTGACAGTTGGGGTTGGGAAGGAAAGGAAGGGAAGGAAGGGACGGAGAGGAAAGAAAGGAAGGAAGGGAAGGGAGTGAGGGATTGACAAGTTGACAGTTGGGGTTGGGAAGGGAGAGGAGGGGAAGGGAAGGGACGGGAGAGGAAAGAAAGTGAAAGGAAGGGAAGGGAGTGAGGGATTGACAAGTTGACAGTTGGGGTTGGGAAGGAGGAGGGGAAGGAAAGGAATGGGAGAGGAAAGAAAGGGAAGGGAAGGGAAGGGAGTGCGGGAATGACAAGTTGACAGTTGGGGTTGGGAAGGGAGAGGAGGGGAAGGGAAGGGACGGGAGAGGAAAGAAAAGGAAGGGAAGGGAAGGGAGTGAGGGATTGACAAGTTGACAGTTGGGGTTGGGAAGGGAGAGGAGGGGAAGGAAAGGGATGGGAGAGGAAAGAAAGGGAAGGAAGGAAGGGAGGGATTGACAAGTTGACAGTTGGGGTTGGGAAGGAAAGGAGGGGAAGGAAAGGGATGGGAGAGGAAAGAAAGGGAAGGGAAGGGAAGGGAGTGAGGGATTGACAAGTTGACAGTTGGGGTTGGGAAGGGAGAGGAGGGGAAGGGAAGGGACGGGAGAGGAAAGAAAGGGAAGGGAAGGGAAGGGAGTGAGGGATTGACAAGTTGACAGTTGGGGTTGGGAAGGGAGAGGAGGGGAAGGGAAGGGACGGGAGAGGAAAGAAAGGGAATGGAAGGGAAGGGAGTGAGGGATTGACAAGTTGACAGTTGGGGTTGGGAAGGAGAAAGGGAAGGGACGAAAGAAAGGGAAGGGACGGGAAGGGAGTGAGGGCGTGACAAGTTGAGAGTGGGGGTTGGGAAGGGAGAGTAGGGGAAGGGAAGGGACGGGAGAGGAAAGAAAGGGAAGGAAGGGGAGTGAGGGATTGACAAGTTGACAGTTGGGGTTGGGAAGGAGAGGAGGGAAGGAAGGGACGGAGAGGAAAGAAAGGAAGGGAAGGAAGGGAGTGAGGATTGACAAGTTGACAGTTGGGGTTGGGAAGGAGAGGAGGGAAGGGGAGGGAAGAGGAAAGAAAGGGAAGGGAAGGGAGTGAGGGATTGACAAGTTGACAGTTGGGGTTGGGAAGGGAGAGGAGGGGAAGGGAAGGGACGGGAGAGGAAAGAAAGGGAAGGAAGGAAGGAGTGAGGGATTGACAAGTTGACAGTTGGGGTTGGGAAGGGAGGAGGGAAGGAAGGGATGGAGAGGAAAGAAAGGGAAGGAAGGGAGTGAGGGATTGACAAGTTGACAGTTGGGGTTGGGAAGGGAGAGGAGGGGAAGGAAAGGGATGGGAGAGGAAAGAAAGGGAAGGGAAGGGAAGGGAGTGAGGGATTGACAAGTTGACAGTTGGGGTTGGGAAGGGAGAGGAGGGGAAGTAAAGGGATGGGAGAGGAAAGAAAGGGAAGGGAAGGGAGGGACTGACGAGTTGACAGTTGGTGTTTGGAAGGGAGAGGAGGTGAAGGGAAGGGAAGGGAGGGATTGACAAGTTGACAGTTGGGGTTTGGAAGGGAGAGGAGGGGAAGGGAAGGGTGAGGAAGGGATGGGAAGAGAAGGGAAGGGAAGGGAAGGGAGGGAAGGATTGATGAGTTGACAGTTGGGGTTTGGAAGGCAGAGGAGGGGAAGGGAAGGGAAGGGAAGGGAAGGGAGGGAAGGATTGATAAGTTGACAGTAGGGGTTTGGAAGGGAGAGGAGGGGAAGGGAAGGGAAGGGAAGGGAGAGGAAGGACATGGAAGGAAAGAAAAGAGAAGAGAACGGAGGGAAAGGGAGCGGGAAAGGATGGGAAGGGAAGGGAAAGGAGGACGCAGAAAATGAAAGTAGAAGTTGAAAGTGAGAATATGGTAAGAGAGAGAGAGAGAGAAGCTGAAGTGACAAACGGAAGGGCACAGGAAGGGAATGGAAAGAGAATGGAGGAGACAGAGAAGGGAAGGGAAGGGAAAGTCGAGAGTGGAGAGAGTGCGTTTGTATGTACTGATTATGCTTAGTGTGTGTGT
>NC_066537.1:5847267-5852267 GCF_024679095.1 Eriocheir sinensis
TCCTCTTTCTCTTCTTCATTCCATTTATCTATCTGTGTTTATCTATCTCCCTCATTCTCTCCTTCTCTCTCTTCTTGCTTTCCTCTTTATTTCTTCCTCTTCCTCTTCTTCATTCCTTTATTTATTACCATATTACTCTCTTTCCCCGTGTGTGTGTGTGTGTGTGTGTGTGTGTGTGTGTGTGTGTGTGTGTGTGTGTGTGTGTTTTATGAGCTCAAGTGGTGATTAGTCTTTTCATTCTCTCTCTCTCTCTCTCTCTCTCTCTCTCTCTCTCTCTCATCTACCATCATCATCATCCCTCTTACCTCTCTTTATTTTTCTCTTCCCCTCTTCTTTTTTTCCTCCTCTGTTCTCACTTAATTTCCTCCTCCTCCTCCTCCTCCTCCTCTCTCTCTCTCTCTCTCTCTCTCTCTCTCTCTCTCTCTCTCTCTCTCTCTCTCTCCTTTCATCTCCATTTTCCTTCCTTTTATTCTCCTTTATTCTTTTCCTTCTCCCATAATTCCTTTTAGTTCCCTCTTTCTCTTTTTATCTTTCCTTCCTTCCTTCCTTCCTTTCTTCCTACCTTCCTTCCTCCCTTCCCTTACATAACCTTTTTCCCTCCCATCTTTCTCTCCCTCTCCGTCTCTTCTCTCCTATCTCCCTCCACACACATATAATTTTTCTATCCTCCTCCTCCTCCTCCTCCTCCTCCTCCTCTTTTCATATCCTGTCTCTCACCTTTTCTTCTTTCCCCTCCCTCCTCCTCCCCCTCCTCCTCCTCCTCCTCTTCCTCCTCTTCTCATTTTCGTAATTATGATGTTAAGGGAAATTTTGGACAGGTGAAATAGAAAACTACAGGTGAGAGGGAATGGTCGACAGGTGTGTGTGTGTGTGTGCGTGTGTGTGCGTGTGTGTGTGTGTGTGTGTGTGTGTGTGTGTGTGTGTGTGTTATCGCTTTCACCGTTTTGTGTCTTCATATTTTGCTTTTCTTCCTCCTCCTCCTCCTCCTCCTCCTCCTCCTCCTCTTTCTTCTTTACTCTTCTCTCCCCTCATAATTCTTTCATGTTCTCCCTCACTCTCCTAATTCTTTCTTTCTCTCTTTCTTTCCTTCTTTCTTTCTCTATCTCTCTCTCTCTTACACAGTTTTTAACCCTTCTTCTTCTTTCTCTTTCTTCCACTCCACTCACCTGCTCATTTCTTTCTTTCTATCTTTCTATCTTCTTTTCTTCCTTCTTTTCTTTCTTCCTTCCTTTTTTCTTTTCCTCTCTTCTTCTCTTTCTTCCTTTCTTTTTTCCAGACTTTCTTCCTTTCCTCTTTTATTCCTGTCTTCCTTTCTTTCTTCCTTTCTTCCATACTTTTTCTTCTTTCCTTTCATCTTTCCTTCCTTCCTTTCTTTTTCCAGCCATTCTTCCTTTCTTCTTTTATTCCTGTCTTTCTTTATTTCTTCCTTTCTTCCATCTTCTTTCTTCTTTCCTTTCTTCTTCCCTCTCATTAACCTCTCTAACTCACTTACTTTTCCCTCTTTCTCTCCTTCTATATCCTTCACCCATCCTTCCATCCTTCAGGACTCCACTGTAGGACTCCCTGACCCCTCCCTTCCTCTCCTCTCCCTAACATACACAGCACTTTCATACCCCTTAAAATACCCCTTTCATATCCCTCCTTCCATATCCTTCACCCTGCAGGACTCCCTCTGTAGGACTTCCTGACCCCTCCCTCTCCCCCCTAAAATACCCCCTTCATGTCCCTCCCTCCATATCCTTCACCCTGCAGGACTCCCTCTGTAGGACTCCCTGACCCCTCCCTCTCCCCCCTAAAATACCCCCTTCATGTCCCTCCCTCCATATCCTTCACCCTGCAGGACTCCCTCTGTAGGACTCCCTGACCCCTCCCTTCCTCTCCTCAGACGGGAAGTACCACATGACGGAGGCGGGCGACCTTCACGTCCTGAGAGTGAGCCCCGTGGACGGCCGCTCAAGGTTCAGGTGTCGGGTCCTGCACAAGCTGACCGGAGCATCACACTTGTCCCAGAGCCCCGCCAGGATCATCGTAACGGGTGAGTGTGTGTGTGTGGGGGGGGGGGGGGAGGTGGTGGGGATGTCTTGGTTTTGATCTTGATGTCACAGGTGAATTGGGATTGCTCACAAGTCAGGTCTTTGTTAATTTGGGTTTTTGTTATTGTTATTATTTTCTTCTGGGTGAGGAGGGGGAAGAGATACGGAGGAGGAGGAGGAGGAGGAGGAGTGTTTGGGGAAAGGTGATGATAGGAAGAAGAAAAAAAGAAAGAAAGAAACAGAAAACATGGAAAAAAAGGAGGAATATATTAAAGAGAAAGGAAGAATGGAAAGAAAAATAATAAAAGGAAGAAAGAATGAAAGAAAGAAAAGAAATACAAATAAGAGACGGAAAATAAAATAAATATATGTATGTATGAGGCTACGAATATGTATGTATGTATAACCGTGTACGTATGTGTGTGTGTGTGTGTGTGTGTGTGTGTGTGTGTGTGTGCGTATTGTTGCCGGTACACAAAGGGAACTAATCAGCTGTTTACCTTCATCACGTATTCCCTTGAACGCCCCTTACCTTACATTTACCTTACTTTTAACGAAGAATTTTACCCTTTTTCAATTTTCCTCCTCCTCCTCCTCCTCCTCCTCCTCCTCCTTCCCTTTCCTCCTCCTCCTCCTCCTCCTCCTCCTCCTCCTTCCTCCTCCTCTCCTCCTCCCTCCCTTCACCCTTTCCAACCTCATCCTCTGTTTTTCCTCTCCCCTACCCATTCCTCCTCCTCCTCCTCCTCCTCCTCCTTCCCTTTTCCTTCACCCTTTCCCACCTCCTCCTCTGTTTTTCCTCTCCCCTCCCCATTCCTCCTCCTCCTCCTCCTCCTTCCCTTTTCCTTCACCCTTTCCCACCTCCTCTGTTTTTCCTCTCCCCTCCCCATTCCTCCTCCTCCTCCTCCTCCTCCTCCTTCCTTCCTTCTCTTCTCCCCACCTCCACCTCCTCCTCTTTATTTCCTCTTGGTGAGTTTTTCGCAGTCAAGAATTTTCCCCTCTTTAAAACTCCCCTTCCTCCTCCCCCTCCTCTTTTTTTCCTCTTGTTTTCGCAGTCAAGAGTGATTAATTTTCTCCTTTCAGTGCGGGAGATAAGTGAGAGGAAATCAAGAGGGGATGAAGAGGCAGGAGTTATCGGGTTCAAGAGGGCTTAAGAGGGGATTTAGGGGATGCAAAAGAGAGTTCATGAAAATATTGGTTGAGTGAGAGAGGGGAAGAGGAGAAGGAGGAGGAGGAGGAGGAGGAGGAAGGGGGTGGAGATGAAGAGAGAGAGAGAGAGAGAGAGAGAGAGAGAGAGAGAGAGAGAGAGAGAGAGTTTATGGGAAATGAATGGAAGGAAGGAAGGAAGGAGGAAAGGAGATAAGGAGGGAGGGAAAGAGGGAAGGAAGGATATGAAGAGATAAAGAAATGAAAGGAAGGAAGGAAGAAAGAAGGGAGGGAGAGGATGGTGAGGGAAGGATGGAGGTAAGGAAAGAGGGAGGGTTGTGTGGGAGGGGAATGAAAGAAGGAAGGAGGGAAGGAAAGAAGGAGAGTGTGAGAGGAAGGAAGGAAGGAAGGAAGAGTGGAAAGAAGGAAGGAGATGAAGACAGAATGAGGAATGGAAGAAAGGAAGAATAGGGGAAAGAGAAAGGAGGAAAAGAGAAGAGAAGGAAAGGAAGGAAGGAAGAAGGAAGGGAGGGAAGCAGAAAGGGAAGGAGAGAGAAACGGAAAGGAAAGGGAAGAGGAAACAGGAAAGAAAGAACGAATGAATGAATAAAGAAAGGGAAATAGGAGGGAGAGAAGAAGAAGGAGGAAGAAGAAGAGAGGAGAACCAGCGAAGGAAAACTCAAAAAAACAAAAAAAAAAGGAAGAAAAAGAAACAAGATAAAGAAGGAAGAAGGAATACCATAGAGAGAAAGAAAGAAAGAAAGAAAGAAAGAAAGAAAGAAAGAAAAGAAAGAAGAAGACCAGAAAGGGAAACTATGAAAGCCGAAAGAAAAATAAAGAAAATAAAAAGAGAAAAACGAGGAAAATATGAGAGAGAGAGAGAGAGAGAGAGAGAGAGAGAGAGAGAGAGAGAGAGAGAGAGAGAGAGAGAGAGAGAGAGAGAGAGAGAGAGAGAGAGGAAAGGAAGAGAATAAAGGAAGAGAGAGAGAGAGAGAGAGAGAGAGAGAGAGAGAGAGAGAGAGAGAGAGAGAGAGAGAGAGAGAGAAGAGGGAAATATCAATAGGTTTATCGTAGAAGGGGAAGCTTGGGGAGTGTCAAAAGAGCTTAAGAAGATGAGGGGAAGGAGAAGGGTAGATGAAGGGGAAGGGAAGAGGAAGGGAAGATGAAGGGAAGGGGAAGGGAAAGTGACCGTGGAGGAAGAAGGGGAAGAAGGGAAAAAGTGCCGATGAATATGTCAGAGGATGATAGGTAATGAGAGGAGGAGGAGGAGGAGGAGGAGGAAGAGGAGGACAGAAGGGAAGAAGGTTTAAAGTAGAAGATAGGCGTTGATAAAAAGGAGGAGGAGGAGGAGGAGGAGGAGGAGGAGAAGGTAAAGAAGATGAAGAAGTAGAAGGGAAAGAAGATGATGACGGAAGAGAAGAAGAAGAAGAAGAAGAAGAAGAGAGAGGATAGAAGGAGGAGGAAAAGAAAATGAAGGGAGATGAAAAAGAAGGAGGAGGAGAAAAAGAAAAAGAAATAAAGAAAAGTAAAATTATGAAAAGAAAACCAAGAAAAGCGAAAACCATCTGAGAGAGAGAGAGAGAGAGAGAGAGAGAGAGAGAGCATAGGGGAGGTCACAAATAAGCCAGGTGTAAGATATGGGCTGATGACGTTAGCTCGTGAACAGGTAAATGTGTGTGACTTGGGCTCTCTCTCTCTCTCTCTCTCTCTCTCTCTAATGGTTTCTGCTTTTCTTTGTTTTCTTTTCATATTTTCTCTTTTCCTTATTCTTATTATCTTCCTCCTCCTCCTCCTCCTCCTCCTCCTCCTCCTCCTCCTCCTTTT
>NC_066537.1:5864767-5874767 GCF_024679095.1 Eriocheir sinensis
GAAGAGAAGGAAGAGGAGGAAGACATGAGACAAAGGAGGAAGAGAATATTAAGGGAAAGTGACATAATACCTCCTCCTCCTCCTCCTCCTCCTCCTCCTCCTCCTCTTCCTCCTCCTTTATTACTAACATTACTTACGCATTTCTCTTCCTTCTCAAGATATAAAAATTGGGGACGTGCATCTGTTTTTTATGTCCTACTAACCTTTTTATCTCTCTCTCTCTCTCTCTCTCTCTCTCTCTCTCTCTCTCTCTCTCTCTCTCTCTCTCTCTTTGTCTTCTTTGTTTTCGTTTTCGTTTTCTTCATTTTCTTCTTCGTTTTCTTCTTCTTCTTCTTCTTCTTCTTCTTCTTCTTCGTCTTCATTTGTGTCTTCCTTCCCTTCCCCTTTCTCGTTATCTCCCATTGCTCTCTCTCTCTCTCTCTCTCTCTCTCTCTCTCTCTCTCTCTCTCTCTCTCTCTCTCTCTCTCTCTCTCTCTCTCTCTCTCTCTCTCTCTCTCTCTCTCTCTTTGTTCTTCACGCCCTGTCACTTGTTATTATTATTATTATTATTAATATTATTATTATTATTATTATTATTATTATTATTATTATTATTATTATTATTATTATTATTATATAAGTCATTTTAATCTTCGTCTTAATTCTTTGTTTGTTTGTTTGTTTTCTAATTTTTTGACTCCTTCCTTCCTTCCTTTTCTTATTTTTTTCGTCTTTTTTTTTCTCCTTCTGCTTTTTTCTTCCTATTTCATTTCCACTTTATTTCCTCTCTTTGGAAGGAGGAGAAAGAGTGAGAGAGGAAAGAAGAAAGAGGTGGAAGGAAGGAAGGAAGGAAGGAAGAAGTGTAAGAAAGAATTAAGAAAGGAAGAAACAAAGAACGAGAGGAGAAGAAGAAGTAAATAAGGAAGGAAGGAAGGAAGAAGTGTAAGAAAGAATTAAGAAAAGAAGAAACAAAGAACGAGAGGAGAAGAAGAAGTAAATAAGGAAGGAAGGAAGGAAGGAGAGACATAAAGAAAGAAGGAAGGAAGGAAGAAAGAAAGGAAGGAAGGAAAACTTTATATTTCTTCTCCTTATTTCTCTTTTTTTTTTTACATAATTAACTTTGATCAATAATTATTTTTTGTTTTATTACCTTTCTTTATTACTTCTTTATTCCTCTTTATTTCTTTATTCTTCTTTATTTATCTTTTTTTCATTATTTTCTTCGATAAGGTTTTTTTTTTTTTTACCTTTTTCATCATTATTTTTTATTCCTCTTTATTCCTCTTTATTTCTTTATTTTCTTTATTATTCTTTATTATTCTTTATTTCTCATTTTTTTCATTATTTTCTTCGATCAATATTTTTTTTGTTTCTTTATCTTTTTCTTCGTTACTTCTTCATTCCTCTTTATTCCTCTTTATTTCTTTATTCTTCTTTATTATTCTCTATTTTTCGTTTTCTTCATTATTTTCTTTGATCAATATTTTTTTTAATCTTTTTCTTCATATCTTTATTCTTTTTTTAATTTTTATTCCTGTATTTTCTTGATTTTCTTCGATCGCAATATATTTTTTTCTTCTATTATTTTTTTCTTCATTAATTAACCTGTCCAGCACCTTGATTGCCTCACCTGGGCGCCGCTAATCGCCTCGGCCTCATTAAGTAATTACCTGGATTTAAATTACTGTCCTTCTCTGGGTTTTCTTCCTTTCCTTCGTGGGTCCATTTATTTCACCTCTTCAAAGACTTATTTTATTTATTATTACTACCACTAGGGGGAGCACAAACCCCTTCTATTACAGGCGTGAATTCTCTCTCTCTCTCTCTCTCTCTCTCTCTCTCTCTCTCTCTCTCTCTCTCCTCGATCATCAGTTTCTCTTTGTCCTTTCTTCTGCTTTGTGTCCTTTGTTTCATTTTTATTTTATTTATTTTATTTTATTTCCTTTATGGCTTTGTATTTTCTCTCCTCCTCCTCCTCCTCCTCCTCCTCCTCCTACTCCTTTTTCTTCTTCTCTCTCTTTCGCACGTTTAATTTCCTCCTCTTGTCTTTCTTTCCTGTATTTTTCTTTCTCTCTTTTTTTACTTCCTCGCTTTCTTTTATGTCCTGAAGACTCGTGAACCGCAGAGACGGATATTAAACAGGTGTCAAAAGTATTACCTGGCCAGTAATTAGATCGTATACCTGTAATGATCTCAAGTTTACCTGTACGGGAGAGGGATGTGGTGCTCTATTTTACATATTTTTTGTCTCTATATATATATCCTTCATCTGTATTTCCTCCTGCCTACGACTTGAACTCATTTACAGGAAGAGTAGCAAGACACCTCTCCACCCGAAATTGACCTCTCTTTTGAGCTCTTTTTCTTTTTCTCTCGTATGGGGCAGCGTCTAGTGAACTGTTGTTGTTGTTGTTGTTGTTGTTGTTGTTGTTGTTGTTGTTGTTGTTGTTGTTGTTGTTTGCCCTTGCGCTGTTTCCCCTCCTGTAAAAAAAATATTCGTTCTCATTTCTTTTTTTTTTTTTTCTTTTTTTCGCACACCGGCCTCAATCGGATCCTTACCTTGAGATTCTAACACCTGGCGACTAATTAAATTCTGTACCTGGAATAATAATAATAATAATAATGCTCTTACCTTGTTCTTTATTATCATTATTATTATTATCATTATTATTATTATTATTATTATTATTGTTATTATTATTATTATTATTATTATGTCATTTTATTGTTTATTCTATTCACATGTTTCTCTATTTCCAACATCATCTATTATTTTTTTCCTTTATCTTTTTTTATTGTTTTATTAATTTTTGTTTTTCTTCTATTTTTTTTATTTATTGTTCTTTACGTTATCAAGTTAATTATCAGCTTTTTTATATACTTTTTCTTATCTCTATCTTTTCTTCACATCTATTTACTATCTTTCTATTCCTTCTGTTATTGTTTCCTACTTAATCTTTTTACTTCTATAAGCTTGTTCGTATATATTTATCCTATATCTATTTCTGTATTTCATCCTCTCTCTCTCTCTCTCTCTCTCTCTCTCTCTCTCTCTCTCTCTCTCTCTCTCTCTCTCTCTCTCTCTCTCTCTCTCTCTCTCTCTCTCTCTCTCCAGGTAATCTGTCAGGTAAGAGGCTCACATGTGTATTAATTTGATTACCTGGACGACCTAACCTTTGTGACTTACCTGTGTTGTGTGTGGAGGAGTGCTAGACAGTATGTGGGCGTGTGTGTGTGTGTGTGTGTGTGTGTGTGTGTGTGTGTGTGCGTGTGTTTGATCACTCGTTAGTTCTTTTTTATAATATTGATGTTGTTTGTGTTTATAATTATTATTATTATTATTATTTAGTTTACAGATGATGTTATTGAAATACATACATACATACATACATATAGAATGGAAGAAAGAAAGAAAGAAAGAAAGAAAGAATGAAAGAAATGAAAAAGGAAAGAAAGATAGAAAGATAGACAAACAGAGAGAACAGACGGAGACAGACAGTAACACACACACACACACACACACACACACACACACACACACACACACACACACACAATATTATGCCCAAGAAAATTATAACCAGAAAAAATTCTACGCTCGGAGCCTGCCACATTTCCCTTACACACACACACACACACACACACACACACACACACACACACACACACACACACACACACACACACACACACACACACACACACACACACAAACACGCACCGCTTTACAACACTCACTTAATTAACTCAATGGGGGCAAAACAACGCTATAGTCTGTTTAGATTAACTTACCCCCCCTCCCCACCCCTCTGTCTCTCTCCCCTCCCCTATCAATAGTTATATATATTTCTCCTCCAAATAATCAACAATCACATGTATTGGAGGGAAGGGTCGGAGAGGGGAGAGAAAAAGGGGGGGAGGGGGAGAGGAGGGGTAGTTAAGGGGTCATTCAAACGAGTATACCAATGAGAGTTGGAGAGAGAGAGAGAGAGAGAGAGAGAGAGAGAGAGAGTAGTGTTTGTTGTTGTTGTTGTTGTTGTTATTGTATTTCCCCTTCCTTTATCATTGTCTCCTTTTTTCTTCTCTTCCTCATTCTCTTTCTCTCTCTCTCTCTCTCTCTCTCTCTCTCTCTCTCTCTCTCTCTCTCTCTCTCTCTCTCTCTCTCTCTCTCTCCACACACACACACACACACCTCGCCTCCGGGCTTTCTCACTCTTTCACTCACTCCCTCTCTCTCTCTCTCTCCCTCTCCCTCTCTCTCCCTCCCTTCCTTCCTCTCCTTCCTCTCCTTTTGTTTTGCTCCTCTCCTCCACTTTTTCCTTCCGCCCCTCCCTTCGTCCCTTCCCCCAACCCATATTGTAATTACTCTCTTCTTTACAGCAAACTTTTTTATTCACGAGGGAAATATGCATATACACACATACACACGTACATACATACACGCATACAGTAAAGGAAACAACTCAAGGGCAAAAAAAAAGAAAATAAAGAAAAATAAGCTCGCTAGTACACACACACACAATATGGATTAGAAAATTCCAATAAAAACTCTACGATCATATCCTGCCATATTTCACACACGCTTCCACCTCCCAACACACACACACACACACACACACACACACACACACACATACACAACAACAACACAAACAATAACAACAACAACTCTTCACCCCTTTACTAACCCCCCACCCCCCTTTTTTCTCCCCGCAGAGGCAGAGGGGGGCGTGGCTCCTCAGATGGGTGAGCGCGGGGGGCGTCAGGTGGCGGCGGCGGGCCAACAGGTGACCCTCCCCTGCATGGCTCAAGGTCACCCGCCGCCAGAGTACACGTAAGTTACCTGTATGGGGGGGTGGGGGGGATGGTAGAATGGTGTGTGTGTGTGTGTGTGAGTGTGTGTGTGTGTGTGTGTGTGTGTGTGTGTGTGTGTGTGTGTGTGTGTTTCTTTCATTTTTCTTTTTTTTCCTCTAACTTTTCTTCCTCCATTCATCTCTCTCCTCTCTTACTTTTCTCCTGTTTTCCTTTCTTTTTTACTTAGATCCCTTCCTTCCTTTTCCTTTCCCTTTCCCTCTCCTCCTTCCTCTCATCCCTTTTCCTTTCTCATCCTTTCTCATCTCTTTTCTATATTTCCCATTTCTTGTAGTTTTTTCTCCACTTTTCTTCCCCTTCCAGTATTTTCCTTCTCATCTCTTCTTCTTGGTTCTTCTTCCTCCTCCTCCACCTCCTGCTCTTCCTCATCCATCCCATTACTTTCTCTCTCTTGACTTCTCTCTTCTACTCTCCTTCTCTCCAATCCTCCTCTTCTCTTCCCTTCTCCTCCTCCTCCTCTTCCTAGCCCACTCCCTGCAATCCATTCCTTCCATTCACCCACCTCTCCATTCCTCCTCCTCCTCCTCCTCCCTTCTTCTATCCCATTCCTTTCTCTCTCTCTCTCTCTCTCTCTCTCTCTCTCTCTCTCTCTCTCTCTCTCTCTCTCTCTCTCTCTCTCTCTCTCTCTCTCTCTCTCTCTCTCTCTCTCTCTCTCTCTCTCTCTCTCTCTCTCTCAACACTCCTCTCTGCTACTCTCCTCTTCCTCTTCAATCCTCCTCTTCCCTCTCACTCCTCCTCTTCCCCTTCTTCTCTCTTCCTTCTCCTCCTCCTCCTCCTCCTAGCCCACTCCCTTGCCATCCATTCCCTCCAATCCATTCCTCATTCCCTTCCCTAACCCCCTCTCACCCCCTCCTCCTCCTCCTCCCCCTCATCCTCATCCCCCTACCCCCCTCCCCTCCTGAAGCCGGAGAGTCACAATCGAAACCAAGAATTACTCGCGACCATTTGTTGGCGAGTAAATTGGTTCTCGAACACGGTTGTCACACAGCTCTCTCGGCAGAGAGAGAAGAGAGAGAGGATTGGGGAGGAGGAGGGTAGGTGAAGGGAATGGAAGGCAGGGGAGGAGGAGGAGGAGGAGGAAGATGAAGGGAGTTGAGGAAGTAGGAGATGGATATGAAACAATAAAGAAAGGAAAATCGAAAGAGGAAGAAATTTAATATAACAAAGAAAAAGAAGAAGAAGAAGAGTATAAGTATCAGAAACAACAACAACAACAACAACAAGACAAAAAATATATATAGGAAGAGAAAGAGAAAGAAATGGAAGAGGAAGAAGAAGATAAAGAAGAAGAAAAGTATAAGTAACAACAACAACAACAACAACAACAAGACTAACAAAAACAAAATATATAGGAAGAAAAAGAGAAAGAGAAATGGAAGAGGAGGAAGAAGATAAAGAAGAATAAGAGTATAAGTAACAGAAACAACAACAACAACAACAACAACAACAACAACAACAACAACAACAATAATAACAAGACAAACAAAAACAAAACATATTGGAAGAGAAAGAGAAAGAGAAATGGAAGAGGAGGAAGAAATGGAGGAGAGTGAAGAGGGGAAACAATGGGGAAGGAAGAGAAAAAAGAGAGAAGTGTCAAGGGGAGGTAAAGGAGGAGGAGGAGGAAGAAGAAGAAGAGGAGGAGGAGGAGGAGGAGGAGGAGGAGGAGGAGGAAATAGAGAAACAGTAAGGAAAGCGAGGAAAGAGAAAGAGGGGAGAGGAAGAGAGAACAGAAGAAGAAAAGGGAATTAGAAGAGGAAAACGAGGAAGAGGAGGAAAGTAGATGAAGAGGAGGAGGAGGAGAAAGGAGAAAGAAAAAGAGGAGAGGAAAGGAGAGAAGAAAAATATGAGAAGATGAAAGTGAGGAAGGAGACAAGGGAAGGACAATGAAGGAAAGGAAGAAAGGGAGAGAAAGAAAAAGGAGATGATGCAAGGAAGCAAGGAGACAGAGAAGAACAAGGAAGAGGAAAAATAAGAAGAAAGAAAGAATAAGACGGAAGAGAGAAAGAGAGAGAGAGAGAGAGAAGGAAGAGAGAAAGACGAAAGAGGAAGAGAGAAAGAGAGATACCAGAAGGAGAAGACAAGAGAATGAGAGAGAGAAAAGACGAGAGAGAGAGAGAGAGAGAGGAAGAATAAGACGAAGAGAAAAAGAGAAGAAGAATTACAAGAAAGAGAAAGAAAAAGAGGAAATAAAGAAACAAACGAAGAGAGAAATAGGAGAAGGAGAAAGAGAAGTACACGAAAGGAGAGAGAGAGAGAGGAAGAAGTGAAAGGAAAAAAACAGAATGAGAAGAAACAAGAGAGAGAAAGAGAAAGAAAAACACAGAGATTAAAGAAGAAGAAAAAGAAGACATCACACAAGACAAGAAAAGAAAAGAAAAGAAGGACGAAGAGGAAGAGGAAGAAGAAAAAAAAGAAAAAAAAAAGAAAATGAATTACTCACTTTCTTCTCAACATCAATGGAAACAGAAAATGAGATAAAGAAGAGAATTGGAATCTGTTATGCTCCTCCTCCTCTTCTTCTTCTTCTTCTTCTTCTTCTTCTTCTTCTTCTTCCTCTCTTTATCACCCTTTTTTTTCCCTCTCCTAATTTCACTAACTTCCTCTCTCCCTCTCGACCTAACTTCCTAGACCTCTCGACCTGGGTTATGACTCTCTCTCTCTCTCTCTCTCTCTCTCTCTCTCTCTCTCTCTCTCTCTCTCTCTCTCTCTCTCTCTCTCTCTCTCTCTCTCTCTCTCTCTCTCTCTCTCTCTCTCTCTCTCTCTCTCTCTCTCTCTCTCTCTCTCTCTCTCTCTCTCTCTCTCTCTCTCTCTCTCTCTCTCTCTCTCTCTCTCTCTCTCTCTCTCTCGTTGTTCTTGATCTCTATTTTCTTTTTTTTTCATATCTTCTTTCTCTTCTTCTTCTACTTCTTCTTCTTCTTCTTCGTGTTTCGCATCTTCATTTTCCTTTCTCTCCTTCTTCCTTGTCGTTGTCCCTCTTGCCCTCCTCCTCCTCCTCCTCCTCCTCCTCCTCCTCCTCCTCCTCCTCCTCTTCCTCCTCCATATTCGGGCAAGTTCTGTTATTGACCACTTCTTCCCCTCGCCCATCAACTCTCTCTCTCTCTCTCTCTCTCTCTCTCTCTCTCTCTCTCTCTCTCTCTCTCTCTCTCTCTCTCTCTCTCTCTCTCTCTCTCTCTCTCTCTCTCTCTCTCTCTCTCTCTCTCTCTCTCTCTCTCTCTCTCTCTCTCTCTCTCTCTCTCTCTCTCTCTCTCTCTCTCTCTCTCTCTCTCTCTCTCTCTCTCTCTCTCTCTCTCTCTCTCCCTCCCTACACATTTATTCCTTATTTTCTCTCTCTCTCTCTCTCTCTCTCTCTCTCTCTCTCTCTCTCTCTCTCTCTCTCTCTCTCTCTCTCTCTCTCTCTCTCTCTCTCTCTCTCTCTCTCTCTCTCTCTCTCTCTCTCTCTCTCTCTCTCTCTCTCTCTCTCTCTCTCTCTCTCTCTCTCTCTCTCTCTCTCTCTCTCTCTCACTTCCTGCTTAAAGTGTGGCGTTTCCTCTTTGCTTGTTCTTTGTTTCTTTGTACATTAGCTTTTTTTTTTGTCGTGTGTGTGTGTGTGTGTGTGTGTGTGTGTGTGTGTGTGTGTGTGTGTGTGTGTGTGTGTGTGTGCTCTTTGTCTCTATGTCTGTGTCTGTCTGTCTTTTTCTAATGATAATAATAATAATAATAATAATAATAATAATAATAATAATAATAATAATAATAATATCTTAGTCTTCCCTTCACATCTATTACAATTTCCTCCTCTTTCTCTCCTCCTCTCTCCCTTCTCTCCTTTTCCTCCCTCCCTCTCCCTTTCTCTCTCCCTTTTTACCTCCCTAACATTCTTCATCTCCCTTTTTCTCTCATCCCCTACCCCTTTTTTTCTTTCTTTTATCTTCCCTATTTTCTTTTCCCTCTTTCCTCCCTTCCATCCCTTTCCTTCCTCTCCCTTTTTACCTGACTTTCCTTATCTCCCTATCCCTTCATTGTCTCTCCCTTGTTTTTCTTTTTGTTCCATTTATCTTCCCAATTTTTCTTCCCTTTTCTCTCCCTTTCCTCCCCTTCCTTTCTCTCTCCCTTCTTGCCTCTTCCCCTTCTTTTCTCTCTCCCCTTCCTTTCTCTCTCCCTTCTTGCCTCCTCCCTTTCCTTTCTCTCTCCCTTCTTGCCTCCTCCCTTTCCTTTCTCTCTCCCTTCTTACCTCCTCCCCTCCCTTTCTCTCTCCCTTCTTACCTCTTCCCCTTCCTTTCTCTCTCCCTTCTTACCTCTTCCCCTTCCTTTCTCTCTCCCTTCTTACCTCTTCCCCTTCCTTTCTCTCTCCCTTCTTACCTCTTCCCCTTCTTTTCTCTCTCCCTTCTTACCTCTTCCCCTTCCTTTCTCTCTCCCTTCTTACCTCTTCCCCTTCCTTTCTCTCTCCCTTCTTACCTCCTCCCCTTCCTTTCTCTCTCCCTTCTTACCTCCTCCCCTTCCTTTCTCTCTCCCTTCTTACCTCTTCCCTTCCTTTCTCTCTCCCTTCTTACCTCCTCCTTCCTTTCTCTCTCCTTCTTACCTCTTCCCTTCCTTTCTCTCTCCTTCTTACCTCTTCCCTTCTTTCTCTCTCCCTTCTTACCTCCTCCTTCCTTTCTCTCTCCTTCTTACCTCCTCCTTCCTCTCTCTCCCTTCTTACCTCCTCCCCTTCCTTTCTCTCTCCCTTCTTACCTCTTCCCCTTCCTTTCTCTCTCCCTTCTTACCTCTTCCCCTTCCTTTCTCTCTCCCTTCTTACCTCCTCCCCTTCCTTTCTCTCTCCCTTCTTACCTCTTCCCCTTCCTTTCTCTCTCCCTTCTTACCTCCTCCCCTTCCTTTCTCTCTCCCTTCTTACCTCCTTCCCTTCCTTTCTCTCTCCCTTCTTACCTCCTCCCCTTCCTTTCTCTCTCCCTTCTTACCTCTTCCCCTTCCTTTCTCTCTCCCTTCTTACCTCCTCCCCTTCCTTTCTCTCTCCCTTCTTACCTCTTCCCCTTCCTTTCTCTCTCCCTTCTTACCTCCTCCCATTCCTCTCATCTTCCCTACTTCCTTTTTCCTTTTCTCTTCCTTCCTCCTCTCCCTACCTTCTCCCTTCTCTCCTAACTTTCCTTTCCTCCCTATCCTTTCACTCTTCTTT
>NC_066537.1:5884767-5887267 GCF_024679095.1 Eriocheir sinensis
ATTGGACCCAGTTTTTACCACCTCGGTCGGCTTTTTTCATAGTTCCTCTTTTTCTTCCTCCTCCATAACATGTTTAAGCTTACGGAAGGGACATAATCTTTAGAGGCATACTCCTGCAGACACCCGTGATATGTGTTGTGATGGGACCCAGACTTTGCTACCTCAGTGTGCTTCTTTTTATAATGACGCCTTTTCTCTCCTTTCTTCCTTCCTCAGGTTGGTGAAGGGCCAGTTTGTGTCTGCCGGCGGGGAGGTGATTAGCCACGTCAATATTAGCAGTGTTCAGGTAAGGATTGTCCACCTGTTATGATAGTTGTAACCTGTAACACTAATAGATGAGGTAACACATAGGTAACAGATGATAACGGCAACACATTAGCAACACAGTGATAACGAGCATAACAGAGACGGCATAGAATAAAAGTAACAGAATTATAACACAAAATACCGAAGAAAATGCGAAAGCACTTCTCTATGGTGTAAATAAATAGAAAAAAATATATAACCAAACAAAACATTAGACAGAGAAAACATGAGTAAGAGAGGACACACGAAAACAAAGACAACACAGGTAACGGTACACAATATATACGATAACCTAACCTATGATGACGCAGGTAACACAGGTGCCGATACACACACACACACCAAAAAAAGGGGCAACACAGGTACCCCTCCATTCCCCCCCTTCAACCTCCCTCCCCTTCAACCTCCCTCCTCTTCAACCTCCCTCCCCTTCAACCTCCCTCCCCCAGGTCGTGGACGGGGGCACGTACAGCTGCAGCGCGGAGAACAGTGCTGGAACGGACACCCACTCCGCGCGGCTCAACGTGTAC
Organism: Eriocheir sinensis; assembly: GCF_024679095.1. Classification (NCBI taxonomy): domain Eukaryota; kingdom Metazoa; phylum Arthropoda; class Malacostraca; order Decapoda; family Varunidae; genus Eriocheir; species Eriocheir sinensis. The sequence continues at coordinate 5,885,604 of NC_066537.1, forward strand.
GGCCCGCCCCAGGTGCGTCCCATGGGCCAGCTGACGGCCGTGGCGGGGCGCACCTTCACCGTCACCTGCCCCGCCGCCGGACACCCGCTCTCCGCCATCACCTGGACCAAAGGTAAGGGGGATAATGTCACTTTCACTCTCCCTTTCACTTTCACTTTCATTTTCATTTTCTTTTGGTTTTCTCCTTTCGCTTTTTTTTTTCATTCTAAAACAAAAAAAAAGAAAGGATGAATTATACCGAGAATCTTTAATAGTAATAATAATGATAATAATAATAATAATAATGATAATAATAATAGTAATAATAATGATGATAATAATAATAATGAAAAAACGGATGAATAGAAATTAATTAATAAGAAAGTGTGTGTGTGTGTGTGTGTGTGTGTGTGTGTGTGTGTGTGTGTGTGTGTGTGTGTGTGTTATAGTTGTTAGTGTTAGCTTGTGTCTCCTTTCCTCCTCCTCCTCCTCCTCCTCCTCCTCCTCCTCCTCCTTGTGTTACCTCCCTTCCATTTGTTGTTCTTCGATTGTGGAGGAAAATTCAAGGCAGCTGACCTCGTAAAATCTCTCTCTCTCTCTCTCTCTCTCTCTCTCTCTCTCTCTCTCTCTCTCTCTCTCTCTCTCTCTCTCTCTCTCTCTCTCTCTCTCTCTCTCTCTCTCTCTCTCTCTCTCTCTCTCTCTCTCTCTCTCTCTCTCTCTCTCTCTCTGGATGCCTATTTCTTTTTTTTTATTTACTTTATTGTCCTCTTCTAGTTTCATTGCCCCTTTGTGTTGTCTCCTCCTCCTCCTCCTCCTCCTCCTCCTCCTCCTCCTCCCTACATTCCTTTGCCCTTCTTTTCGTTCTAAACCAATCACTAACCTGTTCTTTCTGTCCCTACCTTCTCTCCCCTTCCCTTCCTTTCCTTTCCTTTCCCTTCCCTTCCCTTCCCTTCCCTTCCTCTCTCTTCCTTTTCTTTCCTTCCCCTTCCCTTTCGCTACCCTTTCCTTTTCCTTCCCCTCCCTTCCTTTCCTTTCGCTACCCTTTCCTTCTCTCCCATTCTTTTCCTTTCCCTCCTCTCCTCTCCTTTCCCTACTCTCTCCTCTCCCTTCTTTTCACTTCCCCTTCCTTTCTTTCCCTTCCCCTCCCTTCCTTTCCTTTCCGTTCCTTATCCTTCTCTTATATTCTTCCCCCTTCCTTTCCATACCTTTCCTTTTCTTACCCCATTCTTACTTTCTCTTCCCCCACCCATACCACCAACACACACACACACACACACACACACACACACACACACACACACACACACTGACCCCTTCCCCCTTCCCCATCCTCTCTAACCCCCTCCCCCCCTTCACCACCAGAGGGCGTGAAGCTGCCTCGCACACACCGCCAGAGGGTATTAGGCAACGGGACACTGGTTCTTCTGCAGGTTACCCAAGGCGTGGACGAGGGCCGCTACTCCTGCACCGCCTCCGCCAGGACAGGACGCTCAGACACCCAGAACCTACAGCTGCGAGTACTGGGTAAGGAGGGAGGGGAAGGGGAGTGAAAGGGAAGGGAAGATGGGATGAAGAAGGGGTGGAGGGATGAAATGAAGAGAAAGAAGGGATTAGGATGGAGAGAAGAGAAAGGCGGAGGAAGGAAGGGGTGAGGAGGGTATGGGAGAAAAGGTGGAGAGGTGAAA
>NC_066537.1:5894767-5897267 GCF_024679095.1 Eriocheir sinensis
AGGATTCAACGACGCGCCACAAAGATGATTCCAACCTTAAGGGCTCAACCGTACGAGGAACGACTCAAGCGACTCAATCTCTTTACATTGGAGAAAAGACGCCTACGAGGGGATATGATTCAAGTCTTCAAGTATCTAAAAAAGTTCAATAACGTCGATTACTCCAAATTCTTTGAACTGCAAACCAACTCAAGAACTAGAAATAACGGTTTACCCATTCAGTCGAGTCGATGTAACACAGACATTGGAAGGAGTTTCTTTTCTAACCGAGTCATCCGCCACTGGAACAATCTTCCCTCAGAAGTAGTAAATGCGAACACCATCAACTCCTTCAAATATAGAATCGACCGTCATTTCGCTGCGTCAGGAGTAAACTGAATAACGAGGGGCTTCCATCTGCTCCTCAATATCGAGTTGCTTTCATCTGCTCACCAAGCCCCAAGTGGCGGTCGAGCAGATTAAATCACCCAAGCGGGCGACCTCGTAATGAGCCAATAGGCTTTCTGTTGCCTGCATTTCCATGTTTCCATGTTTCCATGTTTCCTCTCTCTCTCTTCCCTTTTCCTCCCCTTCCCTTCCGTTCCCTTCCTTCCCCTTATGTCCTTCCCTTTTCTCCCATCACTTCCCTTCCCTTCTACCCTTCATCCTTTCCCTCCATCTTTCCTCTCTTCCCTTTTCCTCCCCTTCCCTTCCCTTACGATCCTCCCCTTTCTCCCCTTCCCTTCCCTTCCCTTCCCTTCCCCTAACTCCTTCTACCGACTTCCTCTCTCCCCTCCCTCTTCCCCTTCCTTTACCTCTTTTTATATAGTTCCCCTTTCTCCTCTCTTCCCTTTCCCTTCCCTTATCTTCCCTCTTTCCCCTCCCCTTCCCTTATCTCATTATGTCCTTCCCCTCATTCCTCTTCCCCTTCCCTTACTTTATACTTTTTTCGTCTCTCTCCCTTCCTTCTTTCTTTCCTTCTTTCATGTGACTCTCCCTTTTTCTCTCTTCCTCTTCCTTTCCCTTTTTCTCCCTCTCCTTTCCCTCCCTTCCTCTTCCCTTCCCTTTCCTTCCTCTTACTCTCTTCCTCCTTTCCTTTTTTTCATATGACTCTCCCTTTTTCTCTCTATCCCTTCCTTTCCCTTTTTCTCCCTCTCCTTTCCCTCCCTTCCCCTTCCCTTTCCTTTCCTTCCTTCCTTTCCCTTTTTCTCCCTCTCCTTTCCCTTCCTTCCTCTTCCCTTTCCTTTCCTTCTTTCCTTCCTTTCCCTTTTTCTCCCTCTCCTTTCCCTCCCTTCCCCTTCCCTTTCCTTTCCTTCCTTCCTTTCCCTTTTTCTCCCTCTCCTTTCCCTTCCTCTTCCCTTCCTTTCCCTTTTTCTCCCTCTCCTTTCCCTTCCCTTTACTTTACTTCCTTCCTTTCCCTTTTTCTCCCTCTCCTTTCCCTTCCTCTTCCCTTCCTTTCCCTTTTTCTCCCTCTCCTTTCCCTTCCTTCCCCTTCCCTTTCCTTTCCTTCCTTCCTTTCCCTTTTTCTCCCTCTCCTTTCCCTTCCTTCCTCTTCCCTTCCTTGTCCTTCCTCCTTCTTTCCTTTTTTCATATAACTTCCTTTTCCTCTCTATCCCTTCCTTTCCCTTTTTCTGCCTCTTCTTTCCCTCCCTTCCTCTTCCCTTCCCTTTCCTTCCTCTTAACGTTATTTCCCTCTCCCTCTCGTCTGTCCTTCAATGCCCTCTCTTTCACTCCCTTTCCTTTTCCCTTTCTTCCTCTTCCTCCCTTCTCCCTTTTCCTCTCTTTACCTACCTCTTCCCCTTTCCTCCTTCTGATCCCTCTCTTTTTCTCTCCCTCTCCTTTCCTTTCTTCCCTTCCCTTCTTGTCTCTTCTCCCTATACTCTCTTCTCTTTCCCCTCTTTTCTCTCTTCTCACCTTTCCCCTTCCGTTCTTTCCTTCACTGCCCTCTCGCTTTCCTAACCTTTCCCTCCCTTTCCTTCCTCTCCTTTGCCTCCTTTCTCTCTTTCCTTCCCTTTGCCTTCCCTCCTTTGACCACTCTTCTCCTTGACCGCCATCAGAACGTTACCAACACCTCCTGCCCTTTCCAACTTACCTTCCTCTCCTCCTCCTCCTCCTCCTCCTCCGTTCCTAGGTGGTCAGGTGTTCACGGGTGTAGCTCAGGTGGACTCAGCTCCGGCAGGTGATACGCAAAGAAGACTGTTACCTGTGTGTGTGTGTGTGTGTGTGTGTGTGTGTGTGTGTGTGTGTGTGGGATGACTTCTGCTCTTCCTCCTCCTCCTCCTCCTCCTCCTCCTCCTCCTCCTCCTCCTCCTATTACGACTTATTGTTTATTTATTTTATTTGTGGTGGTGTTTTTGTTTTTGTTGTTGTTATTGTTCCACGTTTGTTTGTTTTTTGTTTGTTTTTGTTTTCTTCGTCTTCCAATTATTCTTTTTATGTGTCTGTCTTTTTTTAGTTCTTTGTTTTGTTTGTTTGTTTATTACTGATATTGCTGTGATGTGAGTAGAAGTAGTAGTAGTAG
>NC_066537.1:5899767-5902267 GCF_024679095.1 Eriocheir sinensis
CACACACACACACACACACGCACACACACACGCATCACCTGTCCAAACTCACCTGCCCGGGCTAATGAATTTCTCTACAGGTGTTCAGCGCTTCCCTATTTACCTCCTGAAGCGTTGGTGTTGGGTGATTAATTAACAGGTGTGGGCAGGTGTCTTTGTTATTGCTATTTTTTGCATGTATATATCTCACTTAATTTGTTCATTTCGTCTATTGTTTATTTTTCTCATTGTTTACCTTATTTATATATTTTGTACTTGCTTATTATTTTAACGTGTGTATTTATATAGTTAATTTCTTGGTTCCATTATTTTTGTTTATTATATTTTTTTGTGTCAAGAAAAAAATGAGAAAAATGGAAAAACAAAAGAAAATTAATTGGAGGAAGAAAAAGGAAGTGAAATTGTGATAATATAAAATAAACACAGAAAATGGAGGAGATGAAGAAAGAGAAAAGAAATGGAGATGAAGGGAGAGAAAAAAATGGAGGAGATGAAGGAAGAGAAAAAAATGGAGGAGATGAAGGAAGACAAAAAGAAATAAAGATGAAGAGAAAAAAAATATTAAGACAGAGAAAAAGACAGATCAAGAAAACAAGGAAAAATAATAAAAAGGAAGAAAAGGAAGACAAAGACAATCAAGAAAAAAATTGAAAACAACACCAAAAATAAAAGAAGAAAAGATGAAGGAAAGGAAAAGAGGAAAGGAAGAAAACGAAAAAGAGACATAGCAAAAACAGACTCTAAAAAAGGAATGAAAAGAAACCAAAAAAAAGACAAATAAAGGAATAGAAAGAAAAAAAACAGATAAAAAACAAAACAAAAAGAAAATAGAGAGAAAAAAAACAATGAAAAATGAAGGAAGAGAAAGAAGGAAAAACATAAAAAAAAATATAGAAGAAAAAAAAGAAAAAGAAAGAGAAAGCGAAACAGCAACACCATCAACACCATCATCAACACCACCATTGAGCCAAGGTGTGTGGTGATGACAGGTAATCTAAGCGGTGTTGAGGAGGAGGAGGAGGAGGAGGAGTCACACCACCACCACCACCACCACCACCACCACCTTATCACCACCTGACACACACCAGTCCGGGCCAGGTGTTCGGCAGGTAGATAAGGCGGAGGTGATGAGGGTCAGGTGGAACAGGTGTGAGAGAAGGAAAGGGAAAGGAAGAAGAAGGGTTACGGGATGAAGGGAGGAGAGAAGAATGGATGGATGGAGAGATAGAAACGATAGGAAGGGAAGAAGAAGAAGGGTAAAGGAGCGGTGAAGAGGTGAAGGGAAGGGAAGAAGAGGAAGGGTTACAGGATGAAGGGAGGAGAGAAGAATGGATGGATGGAGAGATAGAAGAAGAAGAAGGGTAAAGGGACGGTGAAGAGGTATTATGTTTGACAGAATGAGAAGAAGGGTACAAGAATGGAGGATGGAGAGCTAAATGTGAAGAAAGGTAGAAGGGTTAGAGGATGAAGGGAGGATGGAGATGTATAGTATGTGATGGAAAGGGAAGGGAAGGGAGGGAAGAAGAAGGATTAGAGGATGAAGGGAGGATGAAGATGTATATTATCTGATGGAAAGGGAAGGGAAGGGAGGGAAGAAGAAGGGTTAGAGGATGAAGGGAGGATGGAGATGTATAGTATGTGATGGAAAGGGAAGGGAAGGGAGGGAAGAAGAAGGATTAGAGGATGAAGGGAGGATGAAGATGTATATTATCTGATGGAAAGGGAAGGGAAGGGAGGGAAGAAGAAGGGTTAGAGGATGAAGGGAGGATGGAGATGTATATTATATGATGGGAATGGAAGGGAAGGGAGGGAAGAAGAAGGGTTAGATAATGAAGGGAGAGTAGATGGAGAGGTATATGTAATGGAAGAAGAAGAAGAAGAAGAAGAAGAAGAAGAGATGAAGAAGAAGGAAAAGAAAGAAGGTTTGGGTATGAAGGGAAGGTTGAGAGGCGTATGAGAAGGGAAGGGGAGGGAAGAAGAAGGGTTAGATAATGAAGGGAAAATGGACGGAGAGGTGTATGTGATAAGGAAGGGAAGAAGAAGGGAAAGAAAGGAATAGATAACGGAAATTAATGAAACGAAAGTTGAGAGAAAGGAAGAAAGACAAAAGAAAGAGAACAGAGAGCAAAAAGAACAAAGAAATAAAGGAAGAAGAAGATAAGAGAGGAGAAGAGAGGAGAACGCAAGAACCAAAGAGAGAGAAAAACAGAAAAACAGACAGAGAGAGAGAGAGAGAAACAGAAACAGAAAAACAGGCAGAGAAAGAACCAGAGAAACAGAGAGACAAAGAAACAAACAGAGAAACAGAAACAGACAGACAGAGAGAGAGAGAGAGAGGGTTTGAAATAAGCGAAGTTAAGAGAAGAGGAAAAGGAGGAGATGAAACAGGAGGAAAGAGGGACACAAGAGGCGAAATGTATGCAGATATGTAAAGAAGGGGAGGGGAAAGAAGGTAGAGAGAGAGAGAGAGAGAGAGAGAGAGAGAGTATGTATGTATGTA
>NC_066537.1:5907267-5919767 GCF_024679095.1 Eriocheir sinensis
ATTCACCTGCAATCAAGGTGGACAAGCCGTCACTCTACCTGGCGGGCGGTAGTGGTGGTGGTGGTGGTGGTAGTGGTGGTGGTGGTGGTGGTGAGGAGGGGGAGAGGATTGTGCTTTGGTGATGGAGTGTTGTGGTTGTTGTTGTTGGTGGTGGTGGTAGTGGTGGTGCTGGTGGTGATAGGAATGGGTGTCTAGTGTTTGTGGTGATGGGGTTGTGATAGTGTATTGGTGATGATGGTGGTGGTAGTGGTGGTGATGGTGGTGGTAGGAATGGGTGTCTAGTGTTTGTGGTGATGGGGTTGTGATAGTGTATTGGTGATGATGGTGGTGGTAGTGGTGGTGATGGTGGTGATAGGAATGGGTGTCTAGTGTTTGTGGTGATGAGGTTGTGATAGTGTATTGGTGGTGGTGGTGGTGGTGATGATGGTGATAGGAATGGGTGTCTAGTGTTTGTGGTGATGAGGTTGTGATAGTGTATTGGTGGTGGTAGTGGTGGTGATGATGGTGATAGGAATGGGTGTCTAGTGTTTGTGGTGATGAGGTTGTGATAGTGTATTGGTGGTGGTGGTGGTGGTGATGGTGGTGATAGGAATGGGTGTCTAGTGTTTGTGGTGATGAGGTTGTGATAGTGTATTGGTGGTGGTGATGGTGGTGATAGGAATGGGTGTCTAGTGTTTGTGGTGATGAGGTTGTGATAGCGTATTGGTGGTGGTGGTGGTGGTGATGATGGTAATAGGAATGGGTGTCTAGTGTTTGTGGTGATGAGGTTGTGATAGTGTATTGGTGGTGGTGGTGGTGGTGATGGTGGTGATAGGAATGGGTGTCTAGTGTTTGTGGTGATGAGGTTGTGATAGTGTATTGGTGGTGGTGGTGGTGGTGGTGATTTTGGTGGTAGGAATGGGTGTCTAGTGTTTGTGGTGATGGACTCGTGATAGTGTATTGGTGGCGGTGGTGGTGGTGATGGTGGTGAAAGGAATGATGGTAGTGATGATGATGGTGATAGTGGTATTTACTTAATGGTGTTGAAAATACTGACTTGGGGTGTAGAGGGGAAGAAGGTATTGTGGAGATGGTGCTGGTGGTGGTGTTGATGGTAGTAGTAGTAGTAGGGGGAAGGTATTGTGGGGATGCAGGTGGTGGTCGTTATGATGGTAGCAGTAGTAGTAGTAGTAGTAGTAGTAGTAGTAGTAGTAACAAAAATAACAGTAGCAGGGACAACAGTAGGACTATCACATAAGCGAAGTAGAACAAACACCATCAACTCCACCCCCCCACCTCACCCCACCCCACCCCACCCCCATCACCACCGCCGCCGCCGCTCCTGCTGACAACATAAGCAGCAAACAGCAGTGACAGCACGTTAAACCAAATAGCTTATGCATGTCAACACACAAACACACTTACACACATACATTCATAATAACCAGACGTACGCACACACGCCATAACGCTACACACACACACACACACACACACACACACACACACACAGACACAGACACAGACACACATATACTGGCCCCGCCCCGAGAGAGAGAGAGAGAGGAGGGTGTGCGTGTATTTGTGTTAAATTAATATGTTGTCATTTGCTCCAGGCGAGAGAGACAAAGACGAAGGAAGATTGTTTTTTACCACTACGATGAGAGAGAGAGAGAGAGAGAGAGAGAGAGAGAGAGATTAACTGACCCTTTCTCTCATCTTTCTTAATGCTATTGTCCTGTCTTCTTTTTTCTTCTTCATCTTTATTTACTCCTCCTTCCTTCCTTCCTTCCTTCCTTCCTTCCTTCCTTCCTTCCTTCCTTCCTCATTCACTGTCCTTCCTCGCATTCAATAAAATTACGCGTAAGCTGAGGAATTACTGTCGGTCTTAGAGAGAACACAAACAAACAGACAGACAGACAGAGACAAGGATTGTAATATGTCCTTGAATGAAATAGAGAAAGAGGAAAAGGAAGAAAGGAAACAAAAAACAGGTTAAAAATGTCTTCATGAGGAAAATATTTGTTGGGGGGAAAGGGAAATATCAATAAAAAAATGAAATACCAGCAAGTCACCGCTCCACCCGAAATTGACCTCTCTTTTGCCCACTCTGTACTTTTCTCTATTATGGGAGTGGTGAGTAGCGGGCTTGTTTTTTCTACACTCTTTTTGTTCCCCATAAGCCGTCTCCTTTGTTGTTAAAAAAGAAAAAGAGTGAATGCATTATACCAAGGGGAACAATTTATGCAAACGGGGAATTGGTCTTGGGAGGGAATGGGAGGAGGGAGGATGTCATGTGTCCAGGAAGAATGAAGTCTATAGGAGAAGTATTATGGGGGTGATTGGGAAGAAGGGAGGGGGAGGGAAGAGGGTGAAGTATGGGGGTGATTGAGGATGAAGGGAGGGGGGGAGGGGAAGAGGGTGAAGTTACAGGTAGGATGTTATGTGTCAAGGAGAGTGAAGTCTATAGGAGAAGGATTATGGGGGTGATTGGGAAGATGGGAGGGGGAGGAAGAGGGTGAAATATGGGGTGATGGGGAAGAAGGAGGGAGGGAGAGAGGGTGAAGTATGGGGGTGATGGGGAAGAAGGGAGGGGGGCAGGTGAAGGGAGAGAGGCGGTTACAAAGGGCAGGAATGACACTCTCACTAACTAAACATAAGCGCACAGGTAACCTAACGAGGGCGGCGACAGGTGTGCAGAGCGGCCCGGGAATGATTCATAACAGGTGTGTGGGAGAGAGAGAGAGAGGTGTGTTCTTAATGTTTAATGACTCAACCTTACTGGCCCTTTCCGAGAGAGAGATGAATGTACTGACCATTTCTTTCCTGCTAAGTGCTTTTTCGTCTTAATGGTACACACACACACACACACACACACACACACACACACACACACACACACACAGACAAACAAATACAGACGGAGATTAATGTTAGATGAAGATTAATTATTTGAGAGAAAAGTTGACTAAAAGAGAGAGAGAGAGAGAGAGAGAGAGAGACGCACAAACAAACAAACAAACAGGTCATTAAACAAACATATTTATTGCTGAACTACGCGACGACGCAAATATAAACAAACAAAAAAATAAACAAAGTAAATAATAAACAGCTGTAAAAAATTTTGAAACAGCGCCGGACAATATTAATTAAAGCAATTCCCAACTTCTCCCATTTGTTTTCCTCTCTCTCTCTCTCTCTCTCTCTCTCTCTCTCTCTCTCTCTCTCTCTCTCTCTCTCTCTCTCTCTCTCTCTCTCTCTCTCTCTCTCTCTCTCTCTCTCTCTCTCTCGCCCTAGCTCTTTCTATCTATCTATCTATCTCAGCATCGGGTGAGAGAAGGAGGAGGAGGAGGAGGAGGAGAAAGAAGAAAAAGAAGAAACAAAAGATAAATGAAGAAAAAAGAAGAAAATAGCAGACAAAAAGAAATAGGAGAAGGAGGAGGAGGAAGAAGAGGAAAAGGAAGAAGAAGAAAAAGCAAAGAAAAAAAAAGGAGAAAAAGGAGGTGGAGGAGGAGGAGGAGAACGAGGAAGCAGAAGTAGAGGAAGAGGAAGAAGAAGAAGAGGAGAAGGAGGAAGAAAAGGAAGAGGAGAAGAAGGAGGAGGAGGTAAAAATCAAATACACCAACTCAAAATCACCCCAAAACTAACCCATTACAACCCACAACACACGGAGATGAGCACTAAGGCCACGCGCATCCACTAAACCACACCCTCTAATCCACCACCCACCCCTACAGCATCGGGAGAGTTCGTGAGCGTGGCTGAGGCTGTAGGAGGCGGCAGCGGAGGAGCAGGAGGGAGCGGAGGGGGGCTTGAGCAGTGGGCGAACGGAACCCTCTTCGTGGCGCGGGCTTCGAGGGGTCACGAGGGCCGCTACCTGTGCGAGGCTGACAACGGTGTACCGCCAGGGATCTCCAAGCTGGTGGACCTGACCGTGAATGGTGAGTAGGGGGAAGTGGGGTAGGGTATAGGAGGGTGAAGAAGGAGAGGGGAGGGTGTGAAAAGGGGTGTAGAGGGGTGGGGAGAGATGTAGAAGGGGGAGAAAGGTGTAAATGGGTGGGGTGTATGTGTATGTGTGTGTATGTTGAGGGTTGGGCAACTAGTGTAAAAATAAGTCCATAAAAGTGTGATACAAGCTAGTTGATCTGAGGGTGAACGATGAGTAGGCGGGGAGAGGTGTTGAAGGGATGGGGAGAGATGGGGAAGGTGTAGATGTGGGACGAAGGGTGTAGAATGGGGTGGGGAGATGTGAAGAAGGGGAGGGGAGGGTGTAGAAGGAAGGGGAGTATGTGTGTGTGTGGGAGTGGGTGTAGAATGGAGTGGGGAGATGTGAAGAAGGGGAGGGGAGGGTGTAGAAGGAAGGGGAGTATGTGTATGTGCGGGAGTGAGTGTAGAATGGGGTGGGGAGATGTGAAGAAGGGGAGGGGAGGGTGTAGAAGGAAGGGGAGTATGTGTGTGTGTGGGAGTGGGTGTAGAATGGGGTGGGGAGATGTGAAGAAGGGGAGGGGAGGGTGTAGAAGGAAGGGGAGTATGTGTATGTGTGGGAGTGGGTGGAGAATGGGGTGGGGAGCTGTGAAGAAGGAGGGAGGGTGTAGAATGTGGGGTGGATGGAGAGCTGGGGTGGAGAGAGAGTAAGATTTTGCCAAAAGGATTAATGTTATGGAGTAAAAAAGAAGAAGAAAGAGACAATAGAGATAATCATGGAGGAAAAAAAGTAATGTTCCCTCCTTCCTACCCTCTCCTTCCCCTCCTCCCCCTTCCCCTTCCCCCGCAGAGCCCCCGTGGTTCTTGTCCTCGGAGCAGCGTCAGCAGGTAAAGGTGGGCGCCGTGGCCACCCTCACCTGCCTGGCCCACGGCGACGACCCCCTCACGCTCACCTGGGCCAGAGGCGGCGACCCCCTGCCCCCCGTGCCCAGGTAAGTCACGATGTGTTCCTAATTGCCTTTACCTTTTTTTTTTTTTACAACAAGGAGACAGCTCAAGGGCACACAAAAAAGGAAACAATAATATTAAAAAAAGCCCGCCACTCGCTGCTCATAAAAAAAAAGAATCAAAAGGGGTGGCCGAAAGAGAGGTCAACTTCGGGAGGAGAGGTGTCATGTTTGAATGAGGGTAAAGTAAGAAAAAGTAAGGTAAGTTAAAGAAAAAAGTAATTAGTTAGAAAAATTAAAGTAAAGAGCTAGAAAAAGGAAGAAAGTAAGTTCCTGGTATTCCCTATAATTACTTTGACCTTTCCTCGTATTTTACCTTTCCTTCTTTCCTTGCATTTCCCTTTCCCAGGTAAAATCCACAGGTACAACACACAGGTAACCCTCTCACTCACTTACTCTCACTTTCTACAGGTATTACAAGATTATTACTAAGGAAACATGCAAATCAGACAGCTGTATAAATAAATAAGTAAATAAATAAGCTAAATAAGTAAATAAATAGAGCAAAATACACAGGCACACCAACACACACAGGTAACTCACTCTCACTTTCCACAGGTACCAGGTGTCAGTACGCGAGGGAACAGGAGGAGGAGGCGGAGGAGGCGAAGACAGAGGAGGAGGGAGAGAGGGAGAGCTCGTGATACAGAACGCAAGGCTGTCGGACTCCGGAACCTTCTCCTGCACAGCCTCCAACAAGCATGGGACTCGAATCTCCTATCTACATCTACTCGTCCAAGGTAAGGGGGGAGGAGGAGGAAGAAAGGGAAGGGAAGGAAAAGGAGGAGAAGATGCATTTTAAGAAAGAGATGAAGGGATAAGAGGGTGTAGATGTGTGTGTGTGTGTGTGTGTGTGTGTGTGTGTGTGTTTATGGTGTAAGAAGATTAAGGAAGGGGAGAGAGAATGTGCTTAGATGTTACGAGGTGGAGAAGAAGGAGGAGGAGGAAGAAGAGGAGGAGGAAGAGGAGGAGGAGGAGGAGGAGGAGGAGGTGACGTAAGCGTTAAGACAGCAAATGTAAGAAGAGAGAGAGAGATTACCTGTCCCCCTCATCAAATGGAGTAAGACAAGGAGAGCAGAATGAAGGAAAGGAAGAGTGGATTAAGAAGAAGAAGAAGAAGAAGAAGAGAAATAGAACAAAAACTAGAACAAGAATCAGAACAAGAAAAAAAAGACGAAGAAGAGGAGGAGAAGGAAGAAGGAGAAGAAGAAGAAGAAGAAGAAGAAGAAGGAGAAGGAGAAGAAGAAGAAGAAGAAGAAGGAGAAGAAGAAGAAGGAGAAGAAGAAGAAAAAGAAGAAGAAGAAGATATTAAGAAGACAAAAATGAATTAGAAGAAGATGAAAGAGAAGATGAAGAACAACAACAAAAACAAGAAAAACAAGAAAACAAAACAAGAATAACGAAAGGAAAAGGAAGAAGAAGAAAAGAAGAAAAAGATGAAAAAGAAGAAGAAAAAGAACATAAAGCATCTATTTCTTCTCTTCCTTCCTTCCCTCTTCCCTCCCTTCCTTCCCTCCCTCTCTTCCCCTCCCTACCTTTCCTCCCTCCCATCCTCCTTCCCTCCTTCCTCCCTTCCTACCTTCCATTCTTCCTCGTCCCCTCCCTTCCCTTCCTTCCTCCCTCCTTCCCTCCCTCCTTCCTTCCTCCCCCAGGGGCCATCCTTACCTTCGCTGCCCCAGGGTTACCGCCGTTTACCTGCTCAGGTGTCCCCAGATGCCCATTCACAGGCTAACCCGTCCAGAAGGGAACAACACCTGGATGACTTTTCCCTTTCTTCTTCCTTTTCTTCTCCTTTTCCTCCTTCTCTTTTACTTCCTCTTCTTTTCTTTTTTCTTCTCTTATTTTCTTCTCTCTTCCTAATTCTTCTTCTTCGCTTTTCTTCATTTTTTTTCTTATTGTACGTTATTTTTCTTCTTCGTTTTCTTCTTTTTTTTCTGCTTCTTCCAATTTTTCCTTCTCTTCTCTTCCTCCTCCTCCTCCTCCTCCTCTTCTTCCTCCTCTTCCACCTCCTTTTCTTTTTTTCTTTTTTCTTATTTTTCTTCTTCCTCCTCCTCTTCCTTCTCCTCCTCGTCTTTTTTCTTCTCCTTTTTCATTCTTTCCTCATATTATTATTCTCCTCCTCCTCCTCCTCCTCCTCCTCCTCCTCCTCCTCCTCCTCCTCCTCCTCCTCCTCCTCCTCCTCCTCCTCCTCCTCCTCCTCGTCTAGCCTTAGTTTCACGTGGCCAAAGTTATTATTTGATTTAGAAACTTTACCTTTAGAGTTAATATAGTAAGCTTGGCCTTGTGCATTAATTTAATCAGCTTATCTACCTGTCTACCTACCTGTCGACCCGTTTGTGTTTTTGTTTTCGTTTTCATAATCTGTCTATTTTGTTGTTCTTTTTCTTTCTTTTTTTTTAAGTTGCTTCTATTGTTGTTGTGGAAAGAATATGAAAACTCTCTCTCTCTCTCTCTCTCTCTCTCTCTCTCTCTCTCTCTCTCTCTCTCTCTCTCTCTCTCTCTCTCTCTCTCTCTCTCTCTCTCTCTCTCTCTCTCTCTCTCTCTCTCTCTCTCTCTCTCTCTCTCTCTCTCTCTCTCTCTCTCTCTCTCTCTCTCTCTCTACCTGTCTTTCTCTCTTTACCTTGATAACTAACCTGCATTTTGTTGTCTACCTTTTTTTTCTTAGCTGTTTTTGTTACTGTAAAAAAATATATATAAAAAACTACATCTCTCTCTCTCTCTCTCTCTCTCTCTCTCTCTCTCTCTCTCTCTCTCTCTCTCTCTCTCTCTCTCTCTCTCTCTCTCTCTCTCTCTCTCTCTCTCTCTCTCTCTCTCTCTCTCTCCCTATCTTTCTCTTACCTGCTTATCACCTGTCCTTTCGCTCCTGGGGACTCAACGCCCCCATCACCGCCTACGTCATCACCGTCACTCCCCCAGCTGGTGTGTGTGTGTGTGTGTGTGTGTGTGTAGTGGTAGTGGTGGTGGTAGTAGTAGTAGTAGTAGTAGTAGTAGTAGTAGTAGTGGTGGTGGTCTCTAGCTCTTCTCTCTCTACTTTTATCTCTTCTCTCCCTTCCTCCTTCCCTCGCTTTCTCCCTTTCTTCCTCCCCCTCTCTTCCTTTTCTCTCCCTTCTTCTCTCCCTTCCTCCCTTCCTTCCTTTTCTCTCCCTTCTTCCTCTTCCCTTCTTCTCTCCCTTCCTCATTCTCTCCCTTTCTTCTTCCCCTTCCCTTCCACTTCTCTCCTTTCTTCCTCTCTTCCCTCCTTCCCTTCCTCCCCCCCTTCTTTCTCCTTCCTCTCCTTCCTTTGCCCATCCCTTCCCCCCCTCACACTCTACCCCTATCACCCCTCACCACCTTCCCTTTTAACCCCCATCCCCAAAACACCCCTTAATAATCGACCCACCCGCCCACCCCAACAGGCACGGGCGGCGGGCGTGAGGAGCGGGTGAGCGGTCAGGACGTGCGGGCGGTGGTGTCTGGCCTGATACCCGCAACACGATACACCGTCAGCGTTGCGGCCGTCAACAGCGTAGGGAGAGGACGCCCGTCACCCCCCCTCACCGCCACCACGCACGAGGAGGCGCCCTCTGCCCCCCCTCAGAACGTGAAGGTAGGGTGGGGAGGGATGGGGATAAAGGGGAGAAGTTTGGTTGGGGAGAGAAAGGAAGGAAGGGATTGGAGTGAGAAGGGGAGATTGGATTAGGGTGAGAAGGGGAGGGATTAGGATTAGGAGAAAGGAAAGGGAGATTGGGGAAGAGGGGATGGGAGGGAGAAGAAAAGGAAGGTTGAGGAAGAAGAGGAGAGGGAAAATTGGAATGACAATGGGAGGTGGATAAGGGAATAAAGGGGAAGAAGTGGGTCCTGGGTTAGAAGAGGAAAGGAAGGGATTGGAGGGAGAAAGGAAGGAGTAGAATTGGGCAAAAGGGGAAGGGGAGGTAGGGGATGAGAAGGGGAGAGGGCTAAGTAGATGAAGGGGAAGGAGAAATGGGTTAAGAGAGGTTTGTGTTAAGGGGAGGGGAGGGAAATGAAAAGAGAAGGAAGGGGAAGGGAAGGGAAGATGGGTTTAAAAGATAATTCACATCCCCCTTCATTCTTTTATAAACACACACACACACACACACACACACACACACACACACACACACACACACACACACACACACACACACACACACACACACACACACACACACACAGTAATGTAATGAACCTCTTGCAATTCCTCGCATTTCACAAACACAAACAAACACAACCAAATAATATAGACCACACTAATATAATCTCTCTCTCTCTCTCTCTCTCTCTCTCTCTCTCTCTCTCTCTCTCTCTCTCTCTCTCTCTCTCTCTCTCTCTCTCTCTCTCTCTCTCTCTCTCTCTCTCTCTCTCTCTCTCTCTCTCTCTCTCTCTCTCTCTCTCTCTCTCTCTCTCTCTCTCTCTCTCTCTCTCTCTCTCTATCTATCTATCCTTCTATCCCCTAACTCCTTTTTTTCCCCACTCCCCTTCTTCCTCCTCCATCCTCTCCCTTCTCCCCCCTTCCCTCTCTCCCCCAGGTGGTCGCAGTCTCCCCTACGGCACTACGGGTGACCTGGGATCCCCCGCCCCCGAACTCCACCCACGGGACGCTCCTCGGGTACCAGCTGGGCATCAAAACACACAGGTAAGACACAGGTGGTTATGTTAAGGGAGAGGAGAAGAGAAGGGAAAGGGATGAGGTCTTGAATCTATGGGGTGTTGTGTGTCTATGTAAAGTTGTGTTTGACCTTCCCTGCTCTACGTATTACTCCCCTTTCCCTTCTCTACTCCCCTACCCATTCTCCCTTACTTATCTTCTCCCTCCTCCCCTTCCTACTCCTCTCTCTCCCTCTCTCTTGACAGCCCCGTTTTTTGTGTGTGTTTTTATTAGTTATAGAAAGTAGAAGCTGAAATAAAGTGTTACCCCTTACATATTCTCTCTTACTCCTCTCCCTTACCCCTTTAAACCCCTCTCCCCTACCTACTCCTCCCTCCTCCCTTTCCTATTCCTCTCTCTCCCTCTCTCCTGACAGCCCCGTTTTTTTGTGTGTGTTTTTTATTAGTTATAAAAAGTAGAAGCTGAAATAAAGTGTTACCCCTTACATATTCTCTCTTACTCCTCTCCCTTTAAACCCCTCTCCCTTACCTACACCTCCCTCCTCCCTTTCCTATTCCTCTCTCTCCCTCTCTCTTGACAGCCCCGTTTTTTTGTGTGTGTTTTTTATTAGTTATAGAAAGTAGATGCTTGAATAAAGTGTTACTCCTTATATTCTCTCTTACTCCTCTCCCCTACCCCCTTGAACCCCTCTCCCCTACCTACTCCTCCCTTCCATATCTCTTCCCCAGCCTACCATGAACGAAAGCGTGTCCTTTCTTGCTCCCCCTCACCTTCATCCCCTCATCTCCCCCTCCGCAGCAAGGGTGAGGGGGGTACCTACAACTTCACCAGCGTGGGGGGCGTGGGGGTGGCGGGCAGCACGCGGGTGGGGGGGCTGCGTCCTCACTCAGTGTACCTGGTGGTGGTGCGCGCTCACAACTCCAAGGGCGCCGGACCACCCTCGCCACACGTCCGCGCCGCCACGCTTCAAGACAGTGAGTATGGTGGTGGTGGTGGTGGTGGTTTACATAGAGGTATATAGATGGTTTTGTTTGTAGTCTAGTTTTGGTTTGTATCGGTTTGCTTCAAGTGATGTTAATATATATTTACACAGATAGGCTTTTTTTGTTTTGTTTTTGTTTACTCTTTTTGTTATTCTTTGCTATTTTGTTTGTTTTTTTGTGTATTTGTTTTCGTTTTGTCCTTGAGGTGCTTCAGATAAATTTTCATAGATTTTTTTTCCTTATTTGTTTTATTTATTTTTCGTGTTTATTTTATTTATTTTTTGTCCTTTTAAACTGATTCCCGTCCTGTTTACTTTTGTTTCTTTGTTTGTTTTTGTTTTGTTATTGTTTATGTTTATTTTGTGTTATGTCTTTAAATCAAGTTATTTCCTGTGCCGTCTACGTAGATATACACAGATAGTTGTTCTTGTTTTTGTGTGTTTTGCTCTCTCTCTCTCTCTCTCTCTCTCTCTCTCTCTCTCTCTCTCTCTCTCTCTCTCTCTCTCTCTCTCTCTCTCTCTCTCTCTCTCTCTCTCTCTCTCTCTCTCTCTCTCTCTCTCTCTCTCTCTCTCTCTCTCTCTCTCTGTTGCACGCTTTTCAACTCAAACTTTTTTTTTTATACAAACACTGAAAAGTAAACAAAATCAGCTCATTAATAGACCCTCTCCTCTTCTTCCTCCTCCTCCTCCTCCTCCTCCTCCTCCTCCTCTTCCTCCTCCTCCTCCTCCTTTCTCATTCATTCTCTCTGTTTCCTCCCACGCACGTTTCTCCTCTTCTCTTTTCAATGTTCTTTCTCCTTCTCCCTTCCCCCTCTTTCCTCCTCCTCCTCCTCCTCCTCCTCATTCTACCTTTCTCTCCCTCCCTCTTTCTTCCCTCCCTCTCTTTTCTTCTTTCTTCCTGTCCTCTAATTATCCTTCTCTCCACTTATCTCCTTCCTTTCTTTACCTCCTCCTCCTCCTCCTCCTCCTCCTCCTCCTCCTCCTCTTCCTCTCCTTTTGTCTTCTCTCTTCCGTCATTTCATCTCTTCCTCTTTTTATTTTTCTCCTAATTCGAATGTGGTTTCTTCCTCCTCTTTCCATCACCCTCTTCCTCCTCCTCCTCCTCCTCCTCCTCCTTTTGTCTTCTCTCTTCCTCTTTCTCTCTTTCTTTACCTACTCACCTTATTCGAATGCTGTTTCCTCCTCCTCCTCCTCCTCCTCCTCCTCCTCCACACAGAGCCCAGCGCACCACCAGGCCAGGTTAGGTGCGAGGCGGAGTCATCGTCATCATTAGCCGTCACCTGGTCGCCGCCGTCCCCCGACCATCGCAACGGAGACCTCACGGCGTACAGGGTTGCCTACTGGGTGTCCGCCTCCCCTGGTAGGTACTGGGGGGCTGTGGGAAGGGGAGAGAAGGGGGAGGGTACTGGGAAAGGTTGGGGAAAGGGGCGGAAGAGGAGGAGGCAGGGGAAGAAAAGAAGGGGAAGGAAGGAAGGGGAGAAGGATGCTGGGGAAGGTTGGGGAGAGGATGAAGGGATGGGAAGAATGGGGAGAGAAGAAGAAGAGGGAGAAGGGAGGGAGGGAAGGGAGGAAGGGATAGGGAGGAGGAGGAAGGGGAGAGCTGGAAGGGAAGAGTGTGTGTGTGTGTGTGTGTGTGTGTGTGTGTGTGTGTGTGTGTGTGTGTGTGTGTGATGTAAAGTGTTTGTATAAGTAAGTACGCGTTTTTTGATGTGGTAATGGCTGTTTGGGAGGACGAGAGAGAGAGAGAGAGAGAGAGAGAGAGAGAGAGAGAGAGAGAGAGAGAGAGAGAGAGGCACGAACAGACAAACGGACAAGGACAGAAACAGACATACAAATAAACAGACAAACAGAATCAAACAGGCATTCAGATAGGCATACACAGACATATAGCAGAGTCTCCCTTTCAAACAGACATACAGACACAAACAGACACATAACAAAGCCTCCCTTACAGACATACTCGTAACAGATACATAACACAGCCTCCCTTTCTAACTGACGA